>NC_137690.1:65000-77500 GCF_963989245.1 Nansenia antarctica
ACTCTGTGATGACAATAACATTTAATTTAACTTAAACATCCTTCACAGGTGTGTGTGTGTGTGTGTGTGTGTGTGTGTGTGTGTGTGTGTACCTGCTGCCTCTCTGGATCTCCTCCTGCTGACTGGAGACCTTCACCTCCGCTTCTAAGATCAGACACAACATCAGACACACACACACACACACACACACACACACACACACACACACCGAGGCCCAATCCCATTTCTCATTTTTAGCCCTACCCCTCGTTTTAGAATGCCACACACTTTTCGGAACAGAGTCTCAAGGAGCAGTGGTTGAAATGGGACGACCCTCCCAGACTGACACGTCATCAGTAGCATCATAGAAAAGCAGCGCCGCTCACGATTCATTCACTATTTAAGTTTCACACTTTCATCAATCCATCAAACAAGTCATGAAATAAAAAAGAACAATGCATCATTACCAGGCCACAACCCTGCTCCTACCCTGCCAGTCTGTAGACTAACAACCCTGCTCCTACCCTGCCAGTCTGTAGGCTAACAACCCTGCTCCTACCCTGCCAGTCTGTAGGCTAACAACCCTGCTCCTACCCTGCCAGTCTGTAGACTAACAACCCTGCTCCTACCCTGCCAGTCTGTAGACTAACAACCCTGCTCCTACCCTGCCAGTCTGTAGACTAACAACCCTGCTCCTACCCTGCTCTGTAGGCTAACAACCCTGCTCCTACCCTGCCAGTCTGTAGGCTAACAACCCTGCTCCTACCCTGCCAGTCTGTAGGCTAACAACCCTGCTCCTACCCTGCCAGTCTGTAGGCTAACAACCCTGCTCCTACCCTGCTCTGTAGACTAACAACCCTGCTCCTACCCTGCTCTGTAGACTAACAACCCTGCTCCTACCCTGCTCTGTAGGCTAACAACCCTGCTCCTACCCTGCCAGTCTGTAGACTAACAACCCTGCTCCTACCCTGCCAGTCTGTAGACTAACAACCCTGCTCCTACCCTGCTCTGTAGACTAACAACCCTGCTCCTACCCTGCTCTGTAGACTAACAACCCTGCTCCTACCCTGCTCTGTAGACTAACAACCCTGCTCCTACCCTGCCAGTCTGTAGGCTAACAACCCTGCTCCTACCCTGCCAGTCTGTAGGCTAACAACCCTGCTCCTACCCTGCCAGTCTGTAGACTAACAACCCTGCTCCTACCCTGCCAGTCTGTAGACTAACAACCCTGCTCCTACCCTGCTCTGTAGACTAACAACCCTGCTCCTACCCTGCCAGTCTGTAGGCTAACAACCCTGCTCCTACCCTGCCAGTCTGTAGACTAACAACCCTGCTCCTACCCTGCTCTGTAGACTAACAACCCTGCTCCTACCCTGCTCTGTAGACTAACAACCCTGCTCCTACCCTGCCAGTCTGTAGGCTAACAACCCTGCTCCTACCCTGCCAGTCTGTAGACTAACAACCCTGCTCCTACCCTGCCAGTCTGTAGACTAACAACCCTGCTCCTACCCTGCCAGTCTGTAGACTAACAACCCTGCTCCTACCCTGCCAGTCTGTAGACTAACAACCCTGCTCCTACCCTGCCAGTCTGTAGACTAACAACCCTGCTCCTACCCTGCCAGTCTGTAGGCTAACAACCCTGCTCCTACCCTGCCAGTCTGTAGGCTAACAACCCTGCTCCTACCCTGCCAGTCTGTAGACTAACAACCCTGCTCCTACCCTGCCAGTCTGTAGACTAACAACCCTGCTCCTACCCTGCCAGTCTGTAGACTAACAACCCTGCTCCTACCCTGCCAGTCTGTAGGCTAACAACCCTGCTCCTACCCTGCCAGTCTGTAGGCTAACAACCCTGCTCCTACCCTGCTCTGTAGGCTAACAACCCTGCTCCTACCCTGCCAGTCTGTAGGCTAACAACCCTGCTCCTACCCTGCTCTGTAGACTAACAACCCTGCTCCTACCCTGCTCTGTAGACTAACAACCCTGCTCCTACCCTGCCAGTCTGTAGGCTAACAACCCTGCTCCTACCCTGCCAGTCTGTAGGCTAACAACCCTGCTCCTACCCTGCCAGTCTGTAGGCTAACAACCCTGCTCCTACCCTGCTCTGTAGACTAACAACCCTGCTCCTACCCTGCCAGTCTGTAGGCTAACAACCCTGCTCCTACCCTGCCAGTCTGTAGACTAACAACCCTGCTCCTACCCTGCCAGTCTGTAGACTAACAACCCTGCTCCTACCCTGCCAGTCTGTAGGCTAACAACCCTGCTCCTACCCTGCCAGTCTGTAGACTAACAACCCTGCTCCTACCCTGCCAGTCTGTAGACTAACAACCCTGCTCCTACCCTGCCAGTCTGTAGGCTAACAACCCTGCTCCTACCCTGCCAGTCTGTAGACTAACAACCCTGCTCCTACCCTGCCAGTCTGTAGACTAACAACCCTGCTCCTACCCTGCCAGTCTGTAGACTAACAACCCTGCTCCTACCCTGCTCTGTAGGCTAACAACCCTGCTCCTACCCTGCCAGTCTGTAGACTAACAACCCTGCTCCTACCCTGCCAGTCTGTAGGCTAACAACCCTGCTCCTACCCTGCCAGTCTGTAGGCTAACAACCCTGCTCCTACCCTGCTCTGTAGACTAACAACCCTGCTCCTACCCTGCTCTGTAGACTAACAACCCTGCTCCTACCCTGCTCTGTAGACTAACAACCCTGCTCCTACCCTGCCAGTCTGTAGGCTAACAACCCTGCTCCTACCCTGCTCTGTAGGCTAACAACCCTGCTCCTACCCTGCTCTGTAGACTAACAACCCTGCTCCTACCCTGCCAGTCTGTAGACTAACAACCCTGCTCCTACCCTGCCAGTCTGTAGACTAACAACCCTGCTCCTACCCTGCTCTGTAGACTAACAACCCTGCTCCTACCCTGCCAGTCTGTAGACTAACAACCCTGCTCCTACCCTGCTCTGTAGACTAACAACCCTGCTCCTACCCTGCCAGTCTGTAGACTAACAACCCTGCTCCTACCCTGCTCTGTAGGCTAACAACCCTGCTCCTACCCTGCCAGTCTGTAGGCTAACAACCCTGCTCCTACCCTGCCAGTCTGTAGACTAACAACCCTGCTCCTACCCTGCCAGTCTGTAGACTAACAACCCTGCTCCTACCCTGCCAGTCTGTAGACTAACAACCCTGCTCCTACCCTGCCAGTCTGTAGACTAACAACCCTGCTCCTACCCTGCTCTGTAGGCTAACAACCCTGCTCCTACCCTGCCAGTCTGTAGACTAACAACCCTGCTCCTACCCTGCCAGTCTGTAGACTAACAACCCTGCTCCTACCCTGCCAGTCTGTAGGCTAACAACCCTGCTCCTACCCTGCTCTGTAGACTAACAACCCTGCTCCTACCCTGCCAGTCTGTAGACTAACAACCCTGCTCCTACCCTGCCAGTCTGTAGGCTAACAACCCTGCTCCTACCCTGCCAGTCTGTAGACTAACAACCCTGCTCCTACCCTGCCAGTCTGTAGACTAACAACCCTGCTCCTACCCTGCCAGTCTGTAGACTAACAACCCTGCTCCTACCCTGCCAGTCTGTAGACTAACAACCCTGCTCCTACCCTGCCAGTCTGTAGGCTAACAACCCTGCTCCTACCCTGCCAGTCTGTAGACTAACAACCCTGCTCCTACCCTGCCAGTCTGTAGACTAACAACCCTGCTCCTACCCTGCCAGTCTGTAGGCTAACAACCCTGCTCCTACCCTGCCAGTCTGTAGGCTAACAACCCTGCTCCTACCCTGCTCTGTAGACTAACAACCCTGCTCCTACCCTGCTCTGTAGACTAACAACCCTGCTCCTACCCTGCCAGTCTGTAGGCTAACAACCCTGCTCCTACCCTGCCAGTCTGTAGGCTAACAACCCTGCTCCTACCCTGCCAGTCTGTAGGCTAACAACCCTGCTCCTACCCTGCTCTGTAGACTAACAACCCTGCTCCTACCCTGCTCTGTAGACTAACAACCCTGCTCCTACCCTGCCAGTCTGTAGACTAACAACCCTGCTCCTACCCTGCCAGTCTGTAGACTAACAACCCTGCTCCTACCCTGCTCTGTAGGCTAACAACCCTGCTCCTACCCTGCCAGTCTGTAGGCTAACAACCCTGCTCCTACCCTGCCAGTCTGTAGACTAACAACCCTGCTCCTACCCTGCCAGTCTGTAGACTAACAACCCTGCTCCTACCCTGCCAGTCTGTAGGCTAACAACCCTGCTCCTACCCTGCCAGTCTGTAGACTAACAACCCTGCTCCTACCCTGCCAGTCTGTAGACTAACAACCCTGCTCCTACCCTGCCAGTCTGTAGACTAACAACCCTGCTCCTACCCTGCCAGTCTGTAGGCTAACAACCCTGCTCCTACCCTGCCAGTCTGTAGACTAACAACCCTGCTCCTACCCTGCCAGTCTGTAGACTAACAACCCTGCTCCTACCCTGCTCTGTAGACTAACAACCCTGCTCCTACCCTGCCAGTCTGTAGACTAACAACCCTGCTCCTACCCTGCTCTGTAGACTAACAACCCTGCTCCTACCCTGCCAGTCTGTAGGCTAACAACCCTGCTCCTACCCTGCCAGTCTGTAGACTAACAACCCTGCTCCTACCCTGCCAGTCTGTAGACTAACAACCCTGCTCCTACCCTGCCAGTCTGTAGACTAACAACCCTGCTCCTACCCTGCCAGTCTGTAGACTAACAACCCTGCTCCTACCCTGCTCTGTAGACTAACAACCCTGCTCCTACCCTGCCAGTCTGTAGGCTAACAACCCTGCTCCTACCCTGCCAGTCTGTAGACTAACAACCCTGCTCCTACCCTGCTCTGTAGGCTAACAACCCTGCTCCTACCCTGCCAGTCTGTAGACTAACAACCCTGCTCCTACCCTGCCAGTCTGTAGACTAACAACCCTGCTCCTACCCTGCCAGTCTGTAGGCTAACAACTCTGCTCCTACCCTGCCAGTCTGTAGACTAACAACCCTGCTCCTACCCTGCTCTGTAGACTAACAACCCTGCTCCTACCCTGTCAGTCTGTAGACTAACAACCCTGCTCCTACCCTGCCAGTCTGTAGGCTAACAACCCTGCTCCTACCCTGCTCTGTAGACTAACAACCCTGCTCCTACCCTGCCAGTCTGTAGACTAACAACCCTGCTCCTACCCTGCCAGTCTGTAGACTAACAACCCTGCTCCTACCCTGCTCTGTAGACTAACAACCCTGCTCCTACCCTGCCAGTCTGTAGACTAACAACCCTGCTCCTACCCTGCTCTGTAGGCTAACAACCCTGCTCCTACCCTGCCAGTCTGTAGACTAACAACCCTGCTCCTACCCTGCCAGTCTGTAGACTAACAACCCTGCTCCTACCCTGCCAGTCTGTAGGCTAACAACCCTGCTCCTACCCTGCCAGTCTGTAGACTAACAACCCTGCTCCTACCCTGCCAGTCTGTAGGCTAACAACCCTGCTCCTACCCTGCCAGTCTGTAGACTAACAACCCTGCTCCTACCCTGCTCTGTAGGCTAACAACCCTGCTCCTACCCTGCCAGTCTGTAGGCTAACAACCCTGCTCCTACCCTGCCAGTCTGTAGACTAACAACCCTGCTCCTACCCTGCCAGTCTGTAGACTAACAACCCTGCTCCTACCCTGCTCTGTAGGCTAACAACCCTGCTCCTACCCTGCCAGTCTGTAGACTAACAACCCTGCTCCTACCCTGCTCTGTAGGCTAACAACCCTGCTCCTACCCTGCCAGTCTGTAGACTAACAACCCTGCTCCTACCCTGCCAGTCTGTAGGCTAGCAACCCTGCTCCTACCCTGCTCTGTAGACTAACAACCCTGCTCCTACCCTGCCAGTCTGTAGGCTAGCAACCCTGCTCCTACCCTGCTTCGCAGCTGAACTTAAGTTATGTTTCAGGCGTCATATACGGGGGGAAATGCGACATGGAAATAATGTCAGAATGCGGGACTGTCATCATCAGCCTTAAGACATTGTTGTAACATTAACTAGCTAGCTAGAGACATCGGCTTACTAGCGATTTTGTTGTTATGTTTGTTATAAAGAAATGGTCTATGTTATAGGTCTATAATACATTGAAATGACATCAAACTAGAGGCCATGTAGCCCTACCCCTAACCCTAACACTAACCCCACCACTACATGTGAACACACAAAACGGAGGGGTAGGGCTGAGTGGTAGGGGCAAGGGGTGTATTGGGATTGGGCCATACACACACACACAGACACACACACACACACACACATACACACACACAGACACACACACACAGACACACACACACTCACCTGTCTGGACCCCCCCCCCCACCTCGTCAGGGGTCAGCAGGTCGTCCAGGCGGAGCAGCAGAACCTCAGTCAGTGCTGCCAGAGCTGCTACACACTGGTTACCATGGCTACGCACACACTCCTACACACACACACACACACACACACACACACACACACACACACACACACACACACACAGCAGACTTAATACACCAGGGGGGTATTCCATCAACGTCTTATTTTGATAATAATTACAGTTCCGTTCCTGAATGTGGCTTAAAGGAATCTGCTGAGACCACCGGACTTTTCTCCTCCTCATACAGGTACCTCACCTCCTCACACCTCCACCGGAGTACCTGTATGAGGAGGAGTGAGGAGGTGATAGGTGAGGTACCTGTATGAGGAGGAGTGAGGAGGTGATAGGTGAGGTACCTGTATGAGGAGGAGTGAGGAGGTGATAGGGGAGGTACCTGTATGAGGAGGAGTGAGGAGGTGATAGGGGAGGTACCTGTATGAGGAGGAGTGAGGAGGTGATAGGTGAGGTACCTGTATGAGGAGGAGTGAGGAGGTGATAGGGGGGGTACCTGTATGAGGAGGAGTGAGGAGGTGACAGGGGAGGTACCTGTATGAGGAGGAGTGAGGAGGTGATAGGTGAGGTACCTGTATGAGGAGGTGTGAGGAGGTGATAGGGGAGGTACCTGTATGAGGAGGAGTGAGGAGGTGATAGGGGAGGTACCTGTATGAGGAGGAGTGAGGAGGTGATAGGGGAGGTACCTGTATGAGGAGGTGTGAGGAGGTGATAGGGGAGGTACCTGTATGAGGAGGTGTGAGGAGGTGATAGGGGAGGTACCTGTATGAGGAGGTGTGAGGAGGTGAGGTACCTGTATGAGGAGGAGTGAGGAGGTGATAGGGGAGGTACCTGTATGAGGAGGAGTGAGGAGGTGATAGGGGAGGTACCTGTATGAGGAGGAGTGAGGAGGTGATAGGGGGGGTACCTGTATGAGGAGGAGTGAGGAGGTGATAGGTGAGGTACCTGTATGAGGAGGTGTGAGGAGGTGACATTCTGCTCCAGGCCTCTCTGCCTCTCGTCCTCTGAGGTGTTCAGGGCCTCCAGCTCCTCAGCGCAGGCGGGGTGACCCAGACGCACGCTGACCCCCCCGCAGGGCCGCTGCTGCTGGAGACATGGCAACCTGTGTTACGTCCGTAGTGTGTGTGTGTGTGTGTGTGTGTGTGTGTGTGTGTGTGTGTTGTGTTTGTTTCTTGTGTTGTTTCTCCCAGGTGATTGTCCTTCCTCCCTGCCTGCTGCCATGGTGACGGCTTGGTTGAAGGGGGGAGGAGGGGGGAGGATAGAAGGCTGGGAGAGATCAGTGGCAGTGGGCCAGACTACAACTCCTGGGTTGTTGTGTTGGTTTATGTTTGAGTTCCAGCTGTGGTGATGTGGTGGTCTGACACAGAGAGACAACTGACCTTACACAGAGGCAGGGTCAGGGTTAGTCAGGGTTAGACAGGGTCAGAGGTCAGGGTCAGAGGTCAGGGTTAGTCAGGGTCAGAGGTCAGGGTTAGGGGTCAGGGTTAGGGGTCAGGGTTAGGGTCAGGGTTAGGGGTCAGGGTCAGGGGTCAGGGTTAGGGTCAGGGTTAGGGGTCAGGGTCAGGTACCTGCAGTGTGAGCTGCAGCTGCAGACGGAGTGTTGCGGTGTCGTGCTCCAGGCGCTGCAGGTGGCGTTGCCCCAGGTTACGGAGCAGCAGGTCAGACAGCCGCGCCAGCGCCGCCTCCACGCCCCGCAGCTGCCCCCGGAACTCTGCCACACAGAGACGAGCCAATCAGGGACCAGGATAGGTAGAGAGCGGTCTACGGTAGGGTTAATTTAATTTAATAATTTTGCCGTTTAGCAGACCCTTTTATCCAAAGCGACTTACAATTACGAATTACAGGGACATTCCCCCTGGAGTAACTGAGGGCTAAGTGCCTTACCCAAGGGCACACTAGTAGTGGTGTGGCTTCAGGCGGGATTTGAACTCACAACCTTCCGATCCCAAGTCCAACTCACTATCCACTAGACCACTGGGTTCCCCCCCAATCTTTTATTCCAACCTCAGTAGACCTTCTACACGATTTCAACTTAAAAATCACAAAAAACAAGCTCCCTGGAGAACTGCCCCATCCGTAAAGACCCAAAAAAGAGAATGTCGTAAAGCAGAGCGCAGATGGAGAAAAACGAACCTTCAAGTCCACTATGATATCTATAGAGAGAATCTTCAAAACTATAACTTAGAAATAAGAAGTGCCAGGCAATCATTTTTCTCTAAGATCATAAACAACAATATCAATAACGCCTGCATCCTTTCCCCCCCTCCAAATCCCCCAACACCCATTGCTCAGGAATTTCACTTGACTAGTAAATGCAATGAACTTGCATCCTTTTTTAACAATAAAATAGAAACCATTAGACAAGGAATTAGGTCTTCTGTGTCAGGCATGAAAAACATGTCCCCATTAACAACCCCAAATAGGGCGGACATAACAACCAATTACAACAACAATGTCACAATTTAACACCATCGATTACAAGACCCTAGATAAAATCATGTCACGTCAACCATCCATCTGTGCCCTTGATGTCCTGCCAACAAGCTTTTTAAAAAACATATTTAGCTGCATACAAATTGAACTAATACAAATAATTAACACCTCCCTTTCATCAGGAATGTTCCCTGAAGCCCTGAAAACTGCAGTTATTAAGCCTCTACTAAAAAAGAACGGCCTAGACCCATTTGTACTAAACAACTACAGACCCTTATCAAACCTTCCCTGTACAGGAAAAATGATTGAAATGGTTGCCCACGAACGGCTTAGCAATTATTTGACCCTAAATTATCTCTTTGATGACTTTCAATCAGGCTTTCGCCCCCTACATAGCACTGAAACGGCCTTTATTAAGGTCCTTAATGACATTCGCGAAAACACAGACAAACACAGAAAAGTCTCAGTTTTGGTACTACTAGATCTTAGTGCTGCCTTTGACACTGTAGACCACGACATTCTAATAGATAAACATTCTAATAGATAGACATTCTGATAGATAGACATTCTAATAGATAGACATTCTAATAGATAAACATTCTAATAGATAGACATTCTGATAGATAGACATTCTAATAGATAAACATTCTAATAGATAGACTAAAAACCTGGGTAGGACTTTCGGGCACTGCCCTAAACTGGTTTAGATCCTACCTACAGGACAGAAGCAGAATGTCTACATTGGCAACTTTGTATCTGACCAAATTAAAATGACGTGGGGTTCCCCAAGGGTCAATCCTTGGCCCCCTTCTATTCAATCTATACATGCTTCCATTGGGACACATCATAAAAAAGAACAAAATTGCCTACCACAGCTATGCGGATGACTCAAATCTACATAGCCCTCTCACCGAACGACTATAGTCCCATTGACAATCTCTGTAATTGCATTGAGCAAATAAACTCCTGGATGACACAAAACTTCCTCCAACTAAACAAGGACAAAACAGAGATAATTGTATTCGGTGCACCTGACAAAAGATCGAAAGTCAGTGCAAAACTTGATTCTCTCTCTCTTCACAGTAAAAAAACAGGTCAGAAATCTTGGTGTAATTCTAGACTCCGATCTAAACTTCAACAGCCACATAAACTCAATAACTAAATCAGCCTACTATCACCTGAAAAACATAACAAGAATGAGAGGTTTCATGTCCAAGCAAGACCTTGAAAAACTCATCCATGCATTTGTTTCGAGTAGACTTGATTATTGTAATGGTCTACTAACAGGCCTATCTAAAGGAGCTGTTCGTAAATTGCAGCTCATCCAAAACGCCGCTGCTAGGGTCCTAACAAAAACAAAGAAATTTTAACACATTACACCAATCCTGAGATCCCTGCACTGGCTACCAGTCTCTCAGATAATTACATTCAAAATCCTCCTAATAACATACAAATCACAAAATGGTCTTGGACCAAAATACATATCAGATCTCCTCCCACCATATATTCCTGCAAGGTCCCTAAGGTCAGCTGAGACTAATCAGCTAATCATTCGAAGAGTAAAAACAAAACACGGTGCAGCAGCTTTCAGTCACGCTGCTGCATGCTCCTGGAACAAACTCCCTGAAGAAATCAAACAGGCCATTTTAAAATATTTAAATCTAAGCTAAAAACCTTCATGTTTTGCAGCAGTTATGATTAAACACAAACACTTCTATCAATGTCTTTTTTCCATGAACTATTGTCTTTTTAAATGTTTTATCTATTTACTTCTTATATTTGCTTTTATTCATTGTAATTTTTATTTTCTTACTATGCTCCTCTTGCTGTATTAATAAATAATGTATGTAAAGCACTTTGAATTGCCGCTGTTGTATGAAATGTGCTATACAAATAAACTTGCCTTGCCTTGCCTTACCATGGAGACAGGTGTCATGGTAGAGGTGTGTGTGTGTTACCATGGAGACAGGCAGCATGGTACAGGTGTGTTACCATGGAGACAGGCAGCATGGTACAGGTGTGTTACCATGGAGACAGGCAGCGTGGTACAGGTGTGTGTGTGTGTGTGTGTTACCATGGAGACAGGCGTGGTGATACAGATGTGTGTGTGTGTGCGTGTTACCATGGAGACAGGTGTGTGTGTGTTACCATGGAGACAGGCAGCATGGTACAGGCGTGTTACCATTAGGGGTGGGCATCAATGATCGACGATCGATAATTGATTGATAAGGATCTTGGTCGATCACAAAATATTTTGCTCGATAATCATTAATAAATTGAGTGGAAATTAGTTTGTCCACGTTATGTGTGAGAAATGAACTTTGCATTTGCCTTCGCATTGAATTTCACAACGCAGTACGGCATGATGCAACAAGTTACGCCGCTCATTGCAAACACTGCGCAGTGACATATAAATACAACACGACGACGACCCCGATGAAATACCACCTGCAAACAGTACACCCGACCCTGATTGCTCCTTCGCTACCTTCTCAGCCCTCCATCACGTCTCATCTAATACGCGGAAGGTGTGATGCACAACGAGAAGAGAAAGTAACGATGGCCATCTGCAAATTAATCGAAACAGATATTCTGCCGCTCAGTTTTTTCGAGGGTAGAGGATTTTGTGCGCTCATGCAAATAGTCGAGCCAGCATATCCTGTTCCATCGCGACGTTCCATAACCAGGGGCATAGAAATCAAGAATAACGTTTTTTCCCGAAGGAAAACATGCTTGTTATTTCTGCCCTAGGCGTTGTTTTAATGAAAAAAAAGCTTATCAATTAATCGATTGTTAATTGTTAATTCTTGTGATTATCGGATTTTTTTTTTAATCGTTTGCCCAGCCCTAGTTACCATGGAGACAGGCAGCGTGGTAGGTGTGTGTGTGTGTTACCACGGAGACAGGCAGCATGGTAGGTGTGTGTGTGTGTGTGTTACCATGGAGACAGGCAGCATGGTAGGTGTGTGTGTGTTACCATGGAGACAGGCAGCATGGTAGGTGTGTGTGTGTGTTACCATGGAGACAGGCAGCATGGTAGGTGTGTGTGTGTGTGTGTTACCATGGAGACAGGCAGCATGGTAGGTGTGTGTGTGTGTGTGTTACCATGGAGACAGGCAGCATGGTAGGTGTGTGTGTGTTACCATGGAGACAGGCAGCATGGTAGGTGTGTGTGTGTGTTACCATGGAGACAGGCAGCATGGTAGGTGTGTGTGTGTGTGTGTTACCATGGAGACAGGCAGCATGGTAGGTGTGTGTGTGTTACCATGGAGACAGGCAGCATGGTAGGTGTGTGTGTGTGTTACCATGGAGACAGGCAGCATGGTAGGTGTGTGTGTGTTACCATGGAGACAGGCAGCATGGTAGGTGTGTGTGTGTGTCTGGTACAGCAGCAGTCTCTGGTTCAGCTCGTCTCCACAGGCCTCAAAGCTCTCAGGGCGATGTAGGGGACCCTGATCCCTCTCCTGCAGACGCCCGGCCGCACGACGACCACTCCTCTTATAGAACTCCTACACACACACACACACACACACACGCACATGCACACACACACACACACACACACACATGCATACGCACACGCACACACGCACACGCACACACACACACACACGCACACGCACACGCACACGCACACACACACACACACACACATGCATACGCACACACACACACGCACGCACACGCACATGCATGCACAC
>NC_137690.1:82500-95000 GCF_963989245.1 Nansenia antarctica
CGTTCCATTTCTGCATAGCAGTGACCACTTGTTAGGTCTAGATTCTATTGAGATAAATTCCAATAATTGGCATGTGTATGTAAAGAGGTAAACCTTGATAACCTTTGAACCATCCATGATAGAACCATGGGGTTTGGACCATTGTTTTTCTCATACAATTCTCTATGTGATGGATACATTTCTTGTAATCTAAAGTGAAAGCTAAATGATGTGTGAACACCCTACAGGTTAGTACCATGCTGCCGTGGCTGGCCAGGCGGGTCTCCAGCTCTGAGAGGAGGCCGTCGATCTTCTTCTTCTGCATGTTGCTCTTTGTTTCCTGTCAGGGTCAGGGGTCATACAGACAGGGTCAGAGGTCATACAGACAGGGTCAGGGGTCAAACAGACAGGGTCAGAGGTCATACAGACAGAGTCAGGGGTCATTCAGACAGGGTCAGTTCCAAAAAGAACAAGACATCATGCCTAAATGACCATCGCCATGCTGCTCTCAGTCCTGTTCTCCGTCTCTCTCACTCCTGTTCTCTCTCTCTCTCAGTCCTGTTCTCCGTCTCTCTCACTCCTGTTCTCTCTCTCTCTCAGTCCTGTTCTCTCTCTCTCTCAGTCCTGTTCTCTCTCTCTCACTCCTGTTCTCTGTCTCTCTCTCTCCTGTTCTCTGTCTCTCTCTCTCCTGTTCTCTGTCTCTCTCACTCCTGTTCTCTGTCTCTCTCTCTCACTCCTGTTCTCTCTCTCTCTCACTCCTGTTCTCTCTCTCTCAGTCCTGTTCTCTGTCTCTCTCAGTCCTGTTCTCTCTCTCTCTCACTCCTGTTCTCTCTCTCTCTCACTCCTGTTCTCTCTCTCTCTCACTCCTGTTCTCTGTCTCTCTCACTCCTGTTCTCTGTCTCTCACTCCTGTTCTCTGTCTCTCTCACTCCTGTTCTCTCTCTCTCTCTCACTCCTGTTCTCTGTCTCTCACTCCTGTTCTCTCTCTCTCTCACTCCTGTTCTCTGTCTCTCTCACTCCTGTTCTCTGTCTCTCTCACTCCTGTTCTCTGTCTCTCTCACTCCTGTTCTCTCTCTCTCTCACTCCTGTTCTCTCTCTCTCTCACTCCTGTTCTCTCTCTCTCTCACTCCTGTTCTCTCTCTCTCTCACTCCTGTTCTCTCTCTCTCTCACTCCTGTTCTCTCTCTCTCTCACTCCTGTTCTCTCTCTCTCTCACTCCTGTTCTCTCTCTCTCTCTCTCCTGTTCTCTGTCTCTCTCACTCCTGTTCTCTCTCTCACTCCTGTTCTCTCTCTCTCTCACTCCTGTTCTCTCTCTCTCTCTCTCTCCTGTTCTCTCTGTCTCTCACTCCTGTTCTCTCTCTCTCTCACTCCTGTTCTCTCTCTCTCTCACTCCTGTTCTCTGTCTCTCTCACTCCTGTTCTCTGTCTCTCTCACTCCTGTTCTCTCTCTCTCTCACTCCTGTTCTCTGTCTCTCTCTCTCCTGTTCTCTCTCTCTCTCACTCCTGTTCTCTCTCTCTCTCTCTCCTGTTCTCCGTCTCTCTCACTCCTGTTCTCTCTCTCTCTCACTCCTGTTCTCTCTCTCTCTCAGTCCTGTTCTCTGTCTCTCTCACTCCTGTTCTCTCTCTCTCTCACTCCTGTTCTCTCTCTCTCACTCCTGTTCTCTCTCTCTCACTCCTGTTCTCTCTCTCTCTCACTCCTGTTCTCTGTCTCTCTCAGTCCTGTTCTCTCTCTCTCACTCCTGTTCTCTCTCTCTCTCACTCCTGTTCTCTGTCTCTCTCACTCCTGTTCTCTGTCTCTCTCTCTCCTGTTCTCTGTCTCTCTCACTCCTGTTCTCTCTCTCTCTCTCACTCCTGTTCTCTGTCTCTCTCACTCCTGTTCTCTCTCTCTCTCACTCCTGTTCTCTCTCTCTCTCACTCCTGTTCTCTCTCTCTCTCAGTCCTGTTCTCTGTCTCTCTCACTCCTGTTCTCTGTCTCTCTCAGTCCTGTTCTCTCTCTCTCACTCCTGTTCTCTGTCTCTCTCACTGCTGTTCTCTCTCTCTCTCACTCCTGTTCTCTCTCTCTCTCACTCCTGTTCTCTGTCTCTCTCACTCCTGTTCTCTCTCTCTCTCACTCCTGTTCTCTCTCTCTCTCACTCCTGTTCTCTCTCTCTCTCACTCCTGTTCTCTGTCTCTCTCTCTCCTGTTCTCTGTCTCTCTCAGTCCTGTTCTCTGTCTCTCTCACTCCTGTTCTCTCTCTCTCTCACTCCTGTTCTCTCTCTCTCACTCCTGTTCTCTGTCTCTCTCACTCCTGTTCTCTGTCTCTCTCACTCCTGTTCTCTCTCTCTCTCACTCCTGTTCTCTCTCTCTCTCACTCCTGTTCTCTGTCTCTCTCACTCCTGTTCTCTGTCTCTCTCAGTCCTGTTCTCTCTCTCTCACTCCTGTTCTCTGTCTCTCTCACTCCTGTTCTCTCTCTCTCCTAAGCTGTAGGATATTTAACTAACCTTAGCTGTAGGATATTTAACTAACCTTAGCTGTAGGATATTTAACTAACCTCAGCTGTAGGATATTTAACTAACCTTAGCTGTAGGATATTTAACTAACCTCAGCTGTAGGATATTTAACTAACCTTAGCTGTAGGATATTTAACTAACCTCAGCTGTAGGATATTTAACTAACCTCAGCTGTAGGATATTTAACTAACCTCAGCTGTAGGATATTTAACTAACCTTAGCTGTAGGATATTTAACTAACCTTAGCTGTAGGATATTTAACTAACCTCAGCTGTAGGATATTTAACTAACCTCAGCTGTAGGATATTTAACTAACCTTAGCTGTAGGATATTTAACTAACCTTAGCTGTAGGATATTTAACTAACCTTAGCTGTAGGATATTTAACTAACCTCAGCTGTAGGATATTTAACTAACCTCAGCTGTAGGATATTTAACTAACCTTAGCTGTAGGATATTTAACTAACCTTAGCTGTAGGATATTTAACTAACCTCAGCTGTAGGATATTTAACTAACCTTAGCTGTAGGATATTTAACTAACCTCAGCTGTAGGATATTTAACTAACCTTAGCTGTAGGATATTTAACTAACCTCAGCTGTAGGATATTTAACTAACCTCAGCTGTAGGATATTTAACTAACCTCAGCTGTAGGATATTTAACTAACCTTAGCTGTAGGATATTTAACTAACCTTAGCTGTAGGATATTTAACTAACCTCAGCTGTAGGATATTTAACTAACCTCAGCTGTAGGATATTTAACTAACCTTAGCTGTAGGATATTTAACTAACCTTAGCTGTAGGATATTTAACTAACCCTAACCTTAGCTGTAGGATATTTAACTAACCTTAGCTGTAGGATATTTAACTAACCCTAACCTTAGCTGTAGGATATTTAACTAACCTTAGCTGTAGGATATTTAACTAACCTCAGCTGTAGGATATTTAACTAACCTCAGCTGTAGGATATTTAACTAACCTTAGCTGTAGGATATTTAACTAACCCTAACCTCAGCTGTAGGATATTTAACTAACCTCAGCTGTAGGATATTTAACTAACCTTAGCTGTAGGATATTTAACTAACCTTAGCTGTAGGATATTTAACTAACCTTAGCTGTAGGATATTTAACTAACCTCAGCTGTAGGATATTTAACTAACCTCAGCTGTAGGATATTTAACTAACCTCAGCTGTAGGATATTTAACTAACCTTGGCTGTAGGATATTTAACTAACCTTAGCTGTAGGATATTTAACTAACCTTAGCTGTAGGATATTTAACTAACCTCAGCTGTAGGATATTTAACTAACCTCAGCTGTAGGATATTTAACTAACCTTAGCTGTAGGATATTTAACTAACCTTAGCTGTAGGATATTTAACTAACCCTAACCTTAGCTGTAGGATATTAAAGGTTCATACCTCTGCTTTAATCTGAACTTGAGTGTTTGTGAGGATTCCTTGAATTTTCTCCAGAAACTTCAAATCCACAGTCAGGAATTGGAACTTCTCCTCAAATTTGCTGATGACATCTTTGGCCTGGATGGGGGGATGGGGGTAGGGGGGATGGGGGTAGGGGGGATGGGGGTAGGGGGGATGGGGGTAGGGGGGGATGGGGGTAGGGGGGATGGGGGGACAAAGAACAATGCAGGAATCAGAGTTTAAGAGTACTATGGATCTCTGGAACAACCCTGAAATACACAATGTATGCTAGGGTACATTAGGGTGTGCTAGGGTATGTTAGGGTATGTTAGGGTATGTTAGCGTATGTTAGGGTATGTTAGGGTATGTAAGGGTATGTTAGGGTATGTTAGGGTATGTTAGGGTATGTTAGGGTGTGTTAGGGTATGTTAGGGTATGTTAGGGTATGTTAGGGTATGTTAGGGTATGCTAGGGTACATTAGGGTGTGCTAGGGTATGTTAGGGTATGTTAGGGTATGTTAGGGTATGTTAGGGTATGTTAGGGTATGTTAGGGTATGTTAGGGTATGTTAGGGTATGCTATGGTATGTTAGGGTATGTTAGGGTATGTTAGGGTATGTTAGGGTGTGTAAGGGTATGTTAGGGTATGTTAGGGTATGTTAGGGTATGTTAGGGTATGTTAGGGTATGTTAGGGTATGTTAGGGTATGCTATGGTATGTTAGGGTATGTTAGGGTATGTTAGGGTATGTTAGGGTATGTTAGGGTATGTTAGGGTATGTTAGGGTATGTTAGGGTATGTTAGGGTATGTTAGGGTATGTTATGGTATGTTAGGGTATGTTAGGGTATGTTAGGGTATGTTAGGGTATGTTAGGGTATGTTAGGGTATGTTAGGGTGTGTTAGGGTATGTTAGGGTATGTTAGGGTATGTTAGGGTATGTAAGGGTATGTTAGGGTATGTTAGGGTATGTTAGGGTATGTTAGGGTATGTTAGGGTATGTTAGGGTATGTTAGGGTATGTTAGGGTATGTTAGGGTATGTTAGGGTATGTTATGGTATGTTATGGTATGTTATGGTATGTTAGGGTGTGTTAGGGTATGTTAGGGTATGTTAGGGTATGTTAGGGTATGTTAGGGTATGTTAGGGTATGTTATGGTATGTTATGGTATGTTATGGTATGTTAGGGTGTGTTATGGTATGTTATGGTATGTTATGGTATGTTATGGTATGTTAGGGTATGTTAGGGTATGTTAGGGTATGTTAGGGTATGTTAGGGTATGTTAGGGTATGTTAGGGTATGTTAGGGTATGTTATGGTATGTTATGGTATGTTATGGTATGTTAGGGTGTGTTAGGGTATGTTAGGGTATGTTAGGGTATGTTAGGGTATGTTAGGGTATGTTAGGGTATGTTATGGTATGTTATGGTATGTTATGGTATGTTAGGGTATGTTAGGGTATGTTAGGGTATGTTAGGGTGTGTTAGGGTGTGTTAGGGTATGTTAGGGTGTGTTAGGGTATGTTAGGGTGTGTAAGGGTATGTTAGGGTATGTTAGGGTGTGTTAGGGTATGTTAGGGTATGTTAGGGTATGTTAGGGTATGTTAGGGTATGTTAGGGTATGTTAGCGTATGTTAGGGTATGTTAGGGTATGTTAGGGTATGTTAGGGTATGTTAGGGTATGCTAGGGTGTGCTAGGGTGTGTTAGGGTGTGTTAGGGTATGTTAGGGTACGTTAGGGTACGTTAGGGTACGTTAGGGTATGTTAGGGTGTGTTAGGGTGTGTTAGGGTATGTTAGGGTATGTTAGGGTATGTTAGGGTGTGTTAGGGTGTGTTAGGGTATGTTAGGGTATGTTAGGGTACGTTAGGGTACGTTAGGGTGTGCTAGGGTATGTTAGGGTATGTTAGGGTATGTTAGGGTATGCTAGGGTATGTTAGGGTATGTTAGGGTATGTTAGGGTATGCTAGGGTATGTTAGGGTATGTTATGGTATGTTAGGGTATGTTAGGGTATGTTAGGGTATGTTAGGGTATGTTAGGGTATGTTATGGTATGTTAGGGTATGTTAGGGTATGTTAGGGTATGTTAGGGTATGTTAGGGTATGTTAGGGTATGTTAGGGTATGTTAGGGTACGTTAGGGTGTGCTAGGGTATGTTAGGGTATGTTAGGGTATGTTAGGGTATGCTAGGGTATGTTAGGGTGTGTTGCCATGGTTACCTGCTCCAGACTCCTGGACTCCGTGCCCTCCAGGTCCAGCAGGAGGCTCTCCTCCGTGCCGTCGATGCGCTTGGTCATCTTCTCCAGACGCTTCTGGTAAACCTCAACCTCCTTAGGAGTGAAGCTCCCTCCCTCAGAGAACATCCTACACACACACACACACACACACACACACACAGTGTAACCATATAGAGAGTTGCAGCCCTGGGTTTAAGCTAGGTGTTGAGGTGTTGAGGTGTTGAGATGTTAGGTGTTATGTGTTTAGGTGTTAGGTGTTGAGATGTTAGGTGTTGAGGTGTTGAGATGTTAGGTGTTAGGTGTTGAGATTTTAGGTGTTGAGGTGTTGAGATGTTAGGTGTTGAGGTGTTAGGTGTTGAGGTGTTGAGATGTTAGGTGTTGAGGTGTTAGGTGTTGAGGTGTTGAGATGTTAGGTGTTGAGGTGTTGAGGTGTTAGGTGTTGAGGTGTTGAGGTGTTAGGTGTTGAGGTGTTGAGGTGTTAGGTGTTGAGGTGTTGAGATATTAGGTGTTGAGGTGTTGAGATGTTAGGTGTTGAGATGTTAGGTGTTGGGTGTTGAGATGTTAGGTGTTAGGTGTTGAGGTGTTAGGTGTTGAGGTGTTAGGTGTTGAGGTGTTAGGTGTTGAGGTGTTAGGTGTTGGGTGTTAGGTGTTGAGGTGTTAGGTGTTGGGTGTTAGGTGTTAGGTGTTGAGATGTTAGGTGTTGAGGTGTTGAGATGTTAGGTGTTAGGTGTTGAGGTGTTAGGTGTTGAGATGTTAGGTGTTGGGTGTTGAGGTGTTAGGTGTTGTGGTGTTAGGTGTTGGATGTTGAGATGTTAGGTGTTGAGGTGTTGAGATGTTAGGTGTTAGGTGTTAGGTGTTGGGGTGTTGAGGTGTTGAGGTGTTAGGTGTTGAGGTGTTAGGTGTTGAGGTGTTAGGTGTTAGGTGTTGAGATGTTGGGTGTTGAGGTGTTAGGTGTTGAGATGTTAGGTGTTGAGGTGTTAGGTGTTAGGTGTTAGGTGTTAGGTGTTAGGTGTTGAGGTGTTGAGGTGTTAGGTGTTGAGGTGTTGAGATGTTAGGTGTTAAGGTGTTAGGTGTTAGGTGTTAGGTGTTGAGGTGTTAGGTGTTAGGTGTTAGGTGTTGAGGTGTTGGGTGTTGAGGTGTTGAGATGTTAGGTGTTAGGTGTTGAGGTGTTAGGTGTTAGGTGTTGAGATGTTAGGTGTTGGGTGTTAGGTGTTGAGGTGTTAGGTGTTGAGGTGTTAGGTGTTAGGTGTTGAGATGTTAGGTGTTAGGTGTTAGGTGTTAGGTGTTAGGTGTTGAGGTGTTGGGTGTTAGGTGTTGAGATGTTAGGTGTTGAGGTGTTAGGTGTTGAGATGTTAGGTGTTGAGGTGTTAGGTGTTGAGGTGTTAGGTGTTGAGGTGTTAGGTGTTGAGGTGTTGGGTGTTAGGTGTTGAGATGTTAGGTGTTAGGTGTTGAGGTGTTAGGTGTTGAGGTGTTAGGTGTTGAGGTGTTGGGTGTTGAGATGTTAGGTGTTAGGTGTTGAGATGTTAGGTGTTGAGGTGTTAGGTGTTGAGGTGTTAGGTGTTGAGGTGTTAGGTGTTAGGTGTTGAGGTGTTAGGTGTTGGGTGTTAGGTGTTGAGGTGTTAGGTGTTGAGGTGTTGGGTGTTAGGTGTTGAGATGTTAGGTGTTAGGTGTTGAGATGTTAGGTGTTGAGATGTTAGGTGTTGAGGTGTTAGGTGTTAGGTGTTGAGATGTTAGGTGTTGAGGTGTTGAGATGTTAGGTGTTGAGGTGTTAGGTGTTAGATGCTGAGGTGTTAGGTGTTGAGGTGTTAGGTGTTGAGGTGTTAGGTGTTGAGGTGTTGGGTGTTGAGATGTTAGGTGTTAGGTGTTGAGGTGTTAGATGCTGAGGTGTTAGGTGTTGAGGTGTTAGATGCTGAGGTGTTAGGTGTTGAGGTGTTGGGTGTTGAGATGTTAGGTGTTAGGTGTTGAGGTGTTAGGTGTTGAGGTGTTAGGTGTTGAGGTGTTAGATGCTGAGGTGTTAGGTGTTGAGGTGTTAGGTGTTGAGGTGTTAGGTGTTAGGTGTTAGGTGTTGAGGTGTTAGGTGTTGAGGTGTTAGGTGTTAGGTGTTGAGGTGTTAGGTGTTGAGGTGTTAGATGCTGAGGTGTTAGGTGTTGAGGTGTTAGATGCTGAGGTGTTAGGTGTTGAGGTGTTGGGTGTTGAGATGTTAGGTGTTGAGGTGTTGAGGTGTTAGGTGTTGAGGTGTTAGGTGTTGAGGTGTTAGGTGTTGAGGTGTTAGATGCTGAGGTGTTAGGTGTTGAGGTGTTAGGTGTTGAGGTGTTAGGTGTTGAGGTGTTAGATGCTGAGGTGTTAGGTGTTGAGGTGTTAGGTGTTGAGGTGTTAGATGTTGAGGTGTTAGGTGTTGAGGTGTTAGGTGTTGAGGTGTTAGGTGTTGAGGTGTTAGATGCTGAGGTGTTAGGTGTTGAGGTGTTAGGTGTTGAGGTGTTGAGGTGTTGAGGTGTTGGGTGTTGAGATGTTAGATGTTAGGTGTTGAGGTGTTGAGGTGTTAGGTGTTGAGGTGTTAGGTGTTGAGGTGTTAGATGCTGAGGTGTTAGGTGTTGAGATGTTAGATGCTGAGGTGTTGAGGTGTTAGATGCTGAGGTGTTAGGTGTTGAGGTGTTAGATGCTGAGGTGTTAGGTGTTAGGTGTTGAGATGTTAGATGCTGAGGTGTTGAGGTGTTGAGATGTTAGATGCTTAGGTGTTAGGTGTTGAGGTGTTAGGTGTTGAGGTGTTAGATGCTGAGATGTTAGGTGTTAGGTGTTGAGGTGTTAGGTGTTAGGTGTTAGGTGTTAGGTGTTGAGGTGTTAGGTGTTGAGGTGTTAGATGCTGAGGTGTTAGGTGTTGGGTGTTAGGTGTTAGGTGTTAGGTGTTGAGGTGTTAGATGCTGAGGTGTTAGGTGTTGGGTGTTGGGTGTTGGGACCTGAAGGATCTGAGCAGCAGGACGTTAGGGTTAGGGTTAGTTAGTTACCTGAAGGATCTGAGCAGCAGGACGTTGGCTCCTCTCAGCTCGTCCAGCCGGGCCTCCAGCGCCTGTCTGAAGCCCCTTTGACCCGCCTGCAGCAGCTCCACCTGCACCTCCAGACCCGCACGCAGCTGCCTGCTCAGAACCACCAGCCTGGGAGGGAGAGAGAGGTGAGGTATGGGAGGTGAGGGGGAGGTATGGGAGGTATGGGAGGTATGGAGGTATGGAGGTATGGAGGTATGGAGGTATGGAGGTATGGAGGTATGGAGGTATGGAGGTATGGGAGGTATGGGAGGTATGGGAGGTATGGAGGTATGGAGGTATGGAGGTATGGGAGGTATGGAGGTATGGAGGTATGGAGGTATGGAGGTATGGGAGGTATGGAGGTATGGAGGTATGGAGGTATGGAGGTATGGGAGGTATGGAGGTATGGAGGTATGGAGGTATGGAGGTATGGGAGGTATGGAGGTATGGGAGGTATGGAGGTATGGAGGTATGGGAGGTATGGAGGTATGGAGGTATGGAGGTATGGAGGTATGGGAGGTATGGGAGGTATGGAGGTATGGAGGTATGGAGGTATGGAGGTATGGAGGTATGGAGGTATGGGAGGTATGGAGGTATGGAGGTATGGGAGGTATGGGAGGTATGGAGGTATGGAGGTATGGGAGGTATGGAGGTATGGAGGTATGGAGGTATGGAGGTATAGGAGGTATGGAGGTATGGAGGTATGGAGGTATGGGAGGTATGGAGGTATGGAGGTATGGAGGTATGGAGGTATGGAGGTATGGGAGGTATGGAGGTATGGAGGTATGGAGGTATGGAGGTATGGAGGTATGGGAGGTATGGAGGTATGGGAGGTATGGAGGTATGGAGGTATGGGAGGTATGGAGGTATGGAGGTATGGGAGGTATGGGAGGTATGGAGGTATGGAGGTATGGAGGTATGGGAGGTATGGAGGTATGGAGGTATGGGAGGTATGGAGGTATGGGAGGTATGGAGGTATGGAGGTATGGAGGTATGGAGGTATGGAGGTATGGGAGGTATGGAGGTATGGAGGTATGGAGGTATGGAGGTATGGAGGTATGGAGGTATGGAGGTATGGGAGGTATGGAGGTATGGAGGTATGGAGGTATGGAGGTATGGAGGTATGGAGGTATGGGAGGTATGGAGGTATGGAGGTATGGGAGGTATGGAGGTATGGAGGTATGGGAGGTATGGAGGTATGGAGGTATGGAGGTATGGGAGGTATGGAGGTATGGAGGTATGGGAGGTATGGAGGTATGGGAGGTATGGAGGTATGGGAGGTATGGAGGTATGGAGGTATGGGAGGTATGGAGGTATGGAGGTATGGAGGTATGGGAGGTATGGAGGTATGGAGGTATGGAGGTATGGGAGGTATGGGAGGTATGGAGGTATGGAGGTATGGAGGTATGGGAGGTATGGAGGTATGGGAGGTATGGAGGTATGGAGGTATGGGAGGTATGGAGGTATGGAGGTATGGAGGTATGGAGGTATGGAGGTATGGGAGGTATGGAGGTATGGAGGTATGGAGGTATGGGAGGTATGGAGGTATGGGAGGTATGGAGGTATGGAGGTATGGAGGTATGGAGGTATGGAGGTATGGGAGGTATGGAGGTATGGGAGGTATGGAGGTATGGAGGTATGGAGGTATAGGAGGTATGGAGGTATGGAGGTATGGGAGGTATGGAGGTATGGAGGTATGGAGGTATGGGAGGTATGGAGGTATGGAGGTATAGGAGGTATGGAGGTATGGAGGTATGGAGGTATGGAGGTATGGAGGTATGGAGGTATAGGAGGTATGGAGGTATGGAGGTATGGGAGGTATGGAGGTATGGAGGTATGGAGGTATGGAGGTATGGAGGTATGGGAGGTATGGAGGTATGGAGGTATGGAGGTATGGAGGTATGGAGGTATGGAGGTATGGAGGTATGGAGGTATGGGAGGTATGGAGGTATGGAGGTATGGGAGGTATGGAGGTATGGAGGTATGGAGGTATGGGAGGTATGGGAGGTATGGAGGTATGGAGGTATGGGAGGTATGGAGGTATGGAGGTATGGGAGGTATGGAGGTATGGAGGTATGGAGGTATGGGAGGTATGGGAGGTATGGAGGTATGGAGGTATGGAGGTATGGAGGTATGGAGGTATGGAGGTATGGAGGTATGGGAGGTATGGGAGGTATGGAGGTATGGAGGTATGGGAGGTATGGGAGGTATGGAGGTATGGAGGTATGGAGGTATGGAGGTATGGAGGTATGGGAGGTATGGAGGTATGGAGGTATGGAGGTATGGAGGTATGGAGGTATGGAGGTATGGAGGTATGGGAGGTATGGGAGGTATGGAGGTATGGAGGTATGGGAGGTATGGAGGTATGGAGGTATGGAGGTATGGAGGTATGGAGGTATGGAGGTATGGGAGGTATGGAGGTATGGGAGGTATGGGAGGTATGGGAGGTATGGAGGTATGGAGGTATGGAGGTATGGAGGTATGGAGGTATGGAGGTATAGAGGTATGGAGGTATGGAGGTATGGGAGGTATGGGAGGTATGGGAGGTATGGAGGTATGGAGGTATGGAGGTATGGGAGGTATGGAGGTATGGAGGTATGGAGGTATGGGAGGTATGGAGGTATGGAGGTATGGAGGTATAGAGGTATGGAGGTATGGAGGTATGGGAGGTATGGAGGTATGGAGGTATGGAGGTATGGAGGTATGGGAGGTATGGAGGTATGGGAGGTATGGAGGTATGGAGGTATGGAGGTATGGGAGGTATGGAGGTATGGAGGTATGGAGGTATGGAGGTATGGGAGGTATGGGAGGTATGGAGGTATGGAGGTATGGGAGGTATGGAGGTATGGAGGTATGGAGGTATGGGAGGTATGGAGGTATGGAGGTATGGAGGTATGGAGGTATGGGAGGTATGGGAGGTATGGAGGTATGGAGGTATGGAGGTATGGAGGTATGGAGGTATGGAGGTATGGGAGGTATGGGAGGTATGGAGGTATGGGAGGTATGGAGGTATGGAGGTATGGGAGGTATGGAGGTATGGAGGTATGGAGGTATGGAGGTATGGAGGTATGGGAGGTATGAAGGTATGGGAGGTATGGGGGTATGGGAGGTATGGAGGTATGGGAGGTATGGGGGTATGGAGGTATGGGAGGTATGGAGGTATGGAGGTATGGAGGTATGGGAGGTATGGAGGTATGGGAGGTATGGGAGGTATGGAGGTATGGAGGTATGGGAGGTATGGAGGTATGGAGGTATGGGAGGTATGGAGGTATGGAGGTATGGGAGGTATGGAGGTATGGAGGTATGGAGGTATGGAGGTATGGAGGTATGGGAGGTATGAAGGTATGGGAGGTATGGAGGTATGGAG
>NC_137690.1:100000-136038 GCF_963989245.1 Nansenia antarctica
CTCCTTCCCCCACCCTGCCCCCTGGTTCACCTCTGATCTCCTTCTCCCCGCCCTGCCCCCTGGTTCACCACTGATCTCCTTCTCCCCGCCCTGCCCCCTGGTTCACCACTGATCTCCTTCTCCCCGCCCTGCCCCCTGGTTCACCACTGATCTCCTTCTCCCCACCCTGCCCCCTGGTTCACCACTGATCTCCTTCTCCCCACCCTGCCCCCTGGTTCACCACTGATCTCCTTCTCCCCACCCTGCCCCCTGGTTCACCACTGATCTCCTTCCCCCCGCCCTGCCCCCTGGTTCACCACTGATCTCCTTCCCCCCGCCCTGCCCCCTGGTTCACCACTGATCTCCTTCTCCCCGCCCTGCCCCCTGGTTCACCACTGATCTCCTTCTCCCCGCCCTGCCCCCTGGTTCACCACTGATCTCCTTCTCCCCGCCCTGCCCCCTGGTTCACCACTGATCTCCTTCCCCCACCCTGGTTCACCACTGATCTCCTTCCCCCGCCCTGCCCCCTGGTTCACCACTGATCTCTGCAGCATGAAGGCCACTGGTCGTCAGTTGGAGAGGTTCTATAAAAGAACCTTCTGGCCTTCAGAGACCATGTGAAGTCCTGCAAGGGAGCTCTCTCCAAGACCAAGACACAACATTACTCCCTTCTCTCTCCAAGACCAAGACACAACATTACTCCCTTCTCTCTCCAAGACCAAGACACAACATTACTCCCTTCTCTCTCCAAGACCAAGACACAACATTACTCCCTTCTCTCTCCAAGACCAAGACACAGTATTACTCCCTTCTCTCTCCAAGACCAAGACACAACATTACTCCCTTCTCTCTCCAAGACCAAGACACTATTACTCCCTTCTCATTGGCTTCCAGCAAAACAACCCCAGAGCGTTGTTCCTCACCATCAACCGCCTACTCCGCCCCCTGTTGCCCTCCACCCCTCAGGAGCCCCCAGGACCACCTAGGCCTCACCGGTACAGCCCTCTCCTGGTTCCAGTCCTGCCTCTCCAACAGGAAACAGTTCGTCACGATGAACAGCTCCAGTTCCTCCCCAGCACCAGTCAACCATGGTGTGCCTCAAGGCTCTATGCTTGGACCGCTCCTCTTCACCATCTACATGCTTCCCCTCGGCCAGATCATCCACCACCACCGCCTCAACTTCCACTGCTACGCTGAAGATACCCAACTGTATCTCAGCCGGTAACGACTTGGATGCGTACACTGACACTGTGACGTCATTCGTCAGCTACTGCGAGGAGGTGTGTGTTCCAACTCGGACCAGGGTCAGTTATAATAATGACAAACCCTGGTTCACAGCCCAGCTCAGAAGGCTGAGGTTGGAGAAGGAGGATGCCTGGCAGAGGGGTGACAAGAACAGGTTTAGAGACGCCAGGTACAAGTTCGAGGCAGCTGTTAAGCAAGCAAAACATCGCTACTCTGAGAAACTGCAACAACAATTCTCAGATGGCAACGCTGCCTCTGTCTGGAAGGGTCTAAAACAAATTACAAACTATAAACCAAAACCCCCTCTGACCATAGAAAGCACTCTCCTTGCAAATGAACTGAACAAGTTTTACTGCAGATTCGATCTACAGTCTGCCCCCTCTACTACTGCCCCCCCCTCCCCTCCCCCCCCTCTCCCCAACCTCCCCTCCTCCTCCCTTCTCTCCCCTGAGCCCCACCCCCTCTGCCCGCTCACACCTCTCTGTCTCAGAGAGAGAGGTGAACCGCCTGTTCAAGAGACAGAACCCCCGGAAGGCGGCCGGTCCGGATGCTGTCTCACCCTCCATGTTGAAGTTCTGCGCTGACCAGCTGTCCCCTGTGTTCAGCAACATCTTCAACTCCTCCCTGGAGTGCTGTCAGGTACCAGGCTGCTTCAAGACCTCCACCATTATCCCTGTCCCCAAAAAGTCGAGGATCACAGGCCTGAATGACTACAGACCCGTTGCCCTGACCTCTGTAGTCATGAAGGTCTTTGAACGCCTCGTCCTTGCCCACCTAAAGTCCATCACAGACCCTCTCCTAGACCCCATGCAGTTCGCGTATAGAGCCAACAGGTCCGTGGAGGACGCAGTCAACATGGCCCTACACCATGTCCTAAAACATCTGGACACGGCCGGGACCTACGCCAGAATCCTGTTCGTTGACTTCAGTTCGGCATTCAACACCATCTTGCCACCCATACTGGAGTGTGGGCTCTCTGCACTGCAGGTGCCTGACTACACCTGCAGGTGGATCACGAACTTTCTGTCCAACAGGACCCAGCGGGTCCAATCATACTGGGAGGCACTCCAGTCACCACAGTGGAGTCATGCCGCTTCCTTGGGGTGACAGTCTCTCGGGACTTGAAGTGGGGGCCCCACATCGACGCCCTCACAAAAAAGGCCCAGAAGAGACTGTTTTTCCTGAGGCAGCTCAGGAAATTCCACCTTCCTAAGACAACGCTGGTGAACTTCTACACGGCCATCATTGAGTCCATCGTCACCTCCGCCATCATCATCTGGTTCCCCGCTGCAGCGGCCAAGGACAAGGCCAAGCTGCAGCGGGTGATACGCTCGGCGGAGAGGGTGATTGGCTGCCCTTTGCCCCCCCTTGAGGCCCTGTTTAAAAGTAGGGCTTTGGGGAGGGCCCCCCCCCCCCCCTGACCTGACCCCTATCTATCTACCCTCCCTCCACCCCCACCCAGAGAGCTTTGCACTGTCTGGATATGAACACTTGAACACTTGAACACTTGATCTCTGCACTTCATATTTATATTAATTATGACTCTTGCACTTTGATGTTGGTTTGCACTGTCTTGTCCTGTCTTGCACCTGTCCTTCTGTAAACCGTGCTCCATGGTACCAAACCAAATTCCTAACATGTTTACATGTCATGGCAATAAAAGTCTTCTGATTCTGATTCTGACACTACTCCATCCTCTCAGCTCCCCCCTCAATCTCTTGTTAACTGCCTGCTTGAAATAAAAACATGGATGTCATCCAACTTACTCAAACTCAACAGCAAAAAAACAGAGCTCATGGTTGTGGCACCCAGGGCGCTGCTCTGGAAGGTTGCTGACTTTCTCCACCAGGTTGACGGTTGCTCCATCTCTCTGGGGGTAGTGGTGGTCTAGTGGATAGTGAGTTGGACTTGGGATCGGAAGGTTGTGAGTTCAAATCCCGCCTGAAGCCACACCACTACTAGTGTGCCCTTGGGTAAGGCACTTAGCCCTCAGTTACTCCAGGGGGAATGTCCCTGTAATTCGTAATTGTAAGTCGCTTTGGATAAAAGCGTCTGCTAAATGGCAAAATTAAATTAAAATTAAAATTAATCTCTCAAAGTCCGCAACCTGTCATCCTCGACTCCACCCTCTCCTTCCAACCTGGGTGTCATCCTCGACTCCACCCTCTCCTTCCAACCTGGGTGTCATCCTCGACTCCACCCTCTCCTTCCAACCTGGGTGTCATCCTTGACTCCACCCTCTCCTTCCAACCTGGGTGTCATCCTTGACTCCACCCTCTCCTTCCAACCTGTCATCCTTGACTCCACCCTCTCCTTCCAACCTGGGTGTCATCCTTGACTCCACCCTCTCCTTCCAGTCACACATCAAGTCTGTCACCAAAACCTTCTTTCACCTCAAAAACATGCCAGACTCCGACCGTCACTCTCTGACTCTGTGGCCGAAACCCTCCTCCATGACTTCGTCATCTCCCGCCTGGACTACTGCAATAGGGTCCTGTTTGGGGTACCCAGCAAAGCCCTGGACAGGCTCCAGTATGTGCAGAGCTCAGCTGCCAGGGTTCTCACACACACCAAGCCCTGGCAGCACATCATGCCCACCTACTCACCTACAGATCCCTCCATGCCCGCGCCTTCCAGTACCTACAGTTTCTGACCTTCTTCACCAACATACCTCATTCTGGAACCTGTGGCCCTCAGACATGGGTCTGCCAACCAACGAACCTTTGGGGACAGAGCCTTCAGTGTGGCAGCCCCCACCCTTTGGAACTCTCTCCCCATAGTTATCCACAACGTCCCCACCCTGGACACCTTCAAATCAGCCCTCACAACCCACCTGCTCACCAGCCCTCACAACCCACCTGTTCACCTTTCGCTCCTAGTTTAGTTTTTGGCGTTGTTGTGTTTTCTGTTTCTGTCTGTCTGTCTGACTGTCTCTCTGTCTGACTGTCTGTCTGTCTGTCTGTCTGACTGTCTCTCTGTCTGACTGTCTGTCTGACTGTCTCTCTGTCTGATTGTCTGTCTGTCTGTCTGACTGTCTTTCTGACTGTCTGTCTGACTGTCTCTCTGTCTGACTGTCTGTCTGACTGTCTCTCTGTCTGACTGTCTGTCTGACTGTCTCTCTGTCTGACTGTCTGTCTGTCTGTCTGACTGTCTCTCTGTCTGTCTGTCTGTCTTTCTGCCTGTCTGACTGTCTTTCTGACTGTCTGTCTGACTGTCTCTCTGTCTGACTGTCTGTCTGACTGTCTCTCTGTCTGACTGTCTGTCTGTCTGTCTGACTGTCTCTCTGTCTGACTGTCTGTCTGACTGTCTCTCTGTCTGATTGTCTGTCTGTCTGACTGTCTGACTGTCTTTCTGACTGTCTGTCTGACTGTCTCTCTGTCTGACTGTCTGTCTGACTGTCTCTCTGTCTGACTGTCTGTCTGACTGTCTCTCTGTCTGACTGTCTGTCTGTCTGTCTGACTGTCTCTCTGTCTGTCTGTCTTTCTGCCTGTCTGACTGTCTTTCTGACTGTCTGTCTGACTGTCTCTCTGTCTGACTGTCTGTCTGACTGTCTCTCTGTCTGTCTGTCTTTCTGCCTGTCTGACTGTCTTTCTGACTGTCTGTCTGACTGTCTCTCTGTCTGACTGTCTGTCTGTCTGACTGTCTCTCTGTCTGACTGTCTGTCTGTCTGACTGTCTATCTGTCTGACTGTCTGTCTGTCTGACTGTCTCTCTGTCTGACTGTCTGTCTGACTGTCTCTCTGTCTGATTGTCTGTCTGTCTGTCTGTCTGTCTGACTGTCTTTCTGACTGTCTGTCTGACTGTCTCTCTGTCTGACTGTCTGTCTGACTGTCTCTCTGTCTGACTGTCTGTCTGACTGTCTCTCTGTCTGACTGTCTGTCTGTCTGTCTGACTGTCTCTCTGTCTGTCTGTCTGTCTGTCTTTCTGCCTGTCTGACTGTCTTTCTGACTGTCTGTCTGACTGTCTCTCTGTCTGACTGTCTGTCTGACTGTCTCTCTGTCTGATTGTCTGTCTGTCTGACTGTCTGACTGTCTTTCTGACTGTCTGTCTGACTGTCTCTCTGTCTGACTGTCTGTCTGACTGTCTCTCTGTCTGACTGTCTGTCTGACTGTCTCTCTGTCTGACTGTCTGTCTGTCTGTCTCTCTGTCTGACTGTCTGTCTGACTGTCTTTCTGACTGTCTGTCTGACTGTCTCTCTGTCTGACTGTCTGTCTGACTGTCTCTCTGTCTGACTGTCTGTCTGACTGTCTCTCTGTCTGACTGTCTCTCTGTCTGTCTGTCTGTCTGTCTTTCTGCCTGTCTGACTGTCTTTCTGACTGTCTGTCTGACTGTCTCTCTGTCTGACTGTCTGTCTGACTGTCTCTCTGTCTGACTGTCTGTCTGACTGTCTCTCTGTCTGACTGTCTCTCTGTCTGTCTGTCTGTCTGTCTTTCTGCCTGTCTGACTGTCTTTCTGACTGTCTGTCTGACTGTCTCTCTGTCTGACTGTCTGTCTGACTGTCTCTCTGTCTGATTGTCTGTCTGTCTGACTGTCTGACTGTCTTTCTGACTGTCTGTCTGACTGTCTCTCTGTCTGACTGTCTGTCTGACTGTCTCTCTGTCTGACTGTCTGTCTGACTGTCTCTCTGTCTGTCTGTCTGTCTGACTGTCTCTCTGTCTGACTGTCTGTCTGTCTGTCTGACTGTCTCTCTGTCTGTCTGACTGTCTTTCTGACTGTCTGTCTGACTGTCTCTCTGTCTGACTGTCTGTCTGACTGTCTCTCTGTCTGTCTGTCTTTCTGACTGTCTGACTGACTGTCTGTCTGACTGTCTCTCTGTCTGACTGTCTGTCTGACTGTCTCTCTGTCTGTCTGTCTTTCTGCCTGTCTGACTGTCTTTCTGACTGTCTGTCTGACTGTCTCTCTGTCTGACTGTCTGTCTGTCTGACTGTCTCTCTGTCTGACTGTCTGTCTGTCTGACTGTCTCTCTGTCTGACTGTCTGTCTGTCTGTCTGACTGTCTCTCTGTCTGACTGTCTGTCTGACTGTCTCTCTGTCTGATTGTCTGTCTGTCTGTCTGACTGTCTTTCTGACTGTCTGTCTGACTGTCTCTCTGTCTGACTGTCTGTCTGACTGTCTCTCTGTCTGACTGTCTGTCTGACTGTCTCTCTGTCTGACTGTCTGTCTGTCTGTCTGACTGTCTCTCTGTCTGTCTGTCTGTCTTTCTGCCTGTCTGACTGTCTTTCTGACTGTCTGTCTGACTGTCTCTCTGTCTGTCTGTCTTTCTGACTGTCTGACTGACTGTCTCTCTGTACATTTGTAAAGCGTCCTTGGGTTCCTTGAAAGGCGAAATTATTCTAAGATCTCAGAGGTCAGAGGTCAGAGGTCAGAGGTTAGGGTCAGGGTTAGGCTCAGGGTTAAGGTCAGGGTCAGAGGTCAGGGCTCAGGGTCAGTACCTCCAGGCTGGTGTTCTTCTGGGAGCCTCCAGGCCAGCGCCTCCTGCTCTGCCCAGACATCTGCCTTCGCCTCCTCACGCTGGCCCGCCCACCTCCTTCTACTGGGGCAGAGGTCAGGGTTAGGGTTAACTTGCATACCAATGCGTTTTTTACGTCCGTTAAAAGAAATTTGAACTCATGTTGTGTCAATCACGCTTGCACACCGAATCTGAAATATTCGTCCACCATAAATTGATTTTCTGCGTTTTTCGCGTCCGTCAAAAGCCTTTTGAGAGTTGTTTTTGACCACTCTGCCATGGTATAGACTGGGACACATCATAAAATTAGAACTGCAGGACAGTTGGATTAAAGTTTACAGAAGTACATGTCTCAAGTATTATCTCGGCGGTTAGTCGAGTGAAAGAAAAACAACATACAGATTGTAATTCACACAATATAATACCACGAAAGCGTACGGCACTAAACAATAACATTCATTTGGGCAGCATCACTAAACAATAACATTCATTTGGGCAGCATCACTAAACAATAACATTCATTTGGGAGCATCACTAAACAATAACATTCATTTGGGCATCATACTAAACAATAACATTCATTTGGGCAGCATCACTAAACAATAACATTCATTTGGGCAGCATCATACTAAACAATAACATTCATTTGGGCAGCATCACTAAACAATAACATTCATTTGGGCATCATACTAAACAATAACATTCATTTGGGAGCATCACTAAACAATAACATTCATTTGGGCATCATCACTAAACAATAACATTCATTTGGGCATCATACTAAACAATAACATTCATTTGGGCATCATCATACTAAACAATAACATTCATTTGGGCAGCATCATACTAAACAATAACATTCATTTGGGCATCATACTAAACAATAACATTCATTTGGGCATCATACTAAACAATAACATTCATTTGGGCAGCATCACTAAACAATAACATTCATTTGGGCAGCATCACTAAACAATAACATTCATTTGGCAGCATCACTAAACAATAACATTCATTTGGGCATCATCACTAAACAATAACATTCATTTGGGCAGCATCACTAAACAATAACATTCATTTGGGCAGCATCACTAAACAATAACATTCATTTGGGCAGCATCACTAAACAATAACATTCATTTGGTAGAATCACTAAACAATAACATTCATTTGGGCATCATACTAAACAATAACATTCATTTGGGCAGCATCACTAAACAATAACATTCATTTGGGCATCATACTAAACAATAACATTCATTTGGGCAGCATCACTAAACAATAACATTCATTTGGGCAGCATCACTAAACAATAACATTCATTTGGGCATCATACTAAACAATAACATTCATTTGGGCAGCATCACTAAACAATAACATTCATTTGGGCATCATACTAAACAATAACATTCATTTGGGCAGCATCACTAAACAATAACATTCATTTGGGCAGCATCACTAAACAATAACATTCATTTGGCAGAATCACTAAACAATAACATTCATTTGGGCAGCATCACTAAACAATAACATTCATTTGGGCATCATACTAAACAATAACATTCATTTGGGCATTATACTAAACAATAACATTCATTTGGGCATCATACTAAACAATAACATTCATTTGGGCATCATACTAAACAATAACATTCATTTAGGCAGCATCACTAAACAATAACATTCATTTGGGAGCATCACTAAACAATAACATTCATTTGGGCATCATACTAAACAATAACATTCATTTGGGCATCATACTAAACAATAACATTCATTTGGCAGCATCACTAAACAATAACATTCATTTGGGCATCATCACTAAACAATAACATTCATTTGGGCAGCATCACTAAACAATAACATTCATTTGGGCAGCATCACTAAACAATAACATTCATTTGGGCAGCATCACTAAACAATAACATTCATTTGGTAGAATCACTAAACAATAACATTCATTTGGGCATCATACTAAACAATAACATTCATTTGGGCAGCATCACTAAACAATAACATTCATTTGGGCATCATACTAAACAATAACATTCATTTGGGCAGCATCACTAAACAATAACATTCATTTGGGCAGCATCACTAAACAATAACATTCATTTGGGCATCATACTAAACAATAACATTCATTTGGGCAGCATCACTAAACAATAACATTCATTTGGGCATCATACTAAACAATAACATTCATTTGGGCAGCATCACTAAACAATAACATTCATTTGGGCAGCATCACTAAACAATAACATTCATTTGGCAGAATCACTAAACAATAACATTCATTTGGGCAGCATCACTAAACAATAACATTCATTTGGGCATCATACTAAACAATAACATTCATTTGGGCATTATACTAAACAATAACATTCATTTGGGCATCATACTAAACAATAACATTCATTTGGGCATCATACTAAACAATAACATTCATTTAGGCAGCATCACTAAACAATAACATTCATTTGGGAGCATCACTAAACAATAACATTCATTTGGGCATCATACTAAACAATAACATTCATTTGGGCAGCATCACTAAACAATAACATTCATTTGGGCATCATCACTAAACAATAACATTCATTTGGGCATCATACTAAACAATAACATTCATTTGGGCATCATCATACTAAACAATAACATTCATTTGGGCAGCATCATACTAAACAATAACATTCATTTGGGCATCATACTAAACAATAACATTCATTTGGGCATCATACTAAACAATAACATTCATTTGGGCAGCATCACTAAACAATAACATTCATTTGGCAGCATCACTAAACAATAACATTCATTTGGGCAGCATCACTAAACAATAACATTCATTTGGGAGCATCACTAAACAATAACATTCATTTGGTAGAATCACTAAACAATAACATTCATTTGGGCATCATACTAAACAATAACATTCATTTGGGCATCATACTAAACAATAACATTCATTTGGGCAGCATCACTAAACAATAACATTCATTTGGGCAGCATCACTAAACAATAACATTCATTTGGGCAGCATCACTAAACAATAACATTCATTTGGTAGAATCACTAAACAATAACATTCATTTGGGCATCATACTAAACAATAACATTCATTTGGGCAGCATACTAAACAATAACATTCATTTGGGCATCATACTAAACAATAACATTCATTTGGGCATCATACTAAACAATAACATTCATTTGGGCATCATACTAAACAATAACATTCATTTGGGCATCATACTAAACAATAACATTCATTTGGGCAGCATCACTAAACAATAACATTCATTTGGGCATCATACTAAACAATAACATTCATTTGGGCATCATACTAAACAATAACATTCATTTGGGCATCATACTAAACAATAACATTCATTTGGGCATCATACTAAACAATAACATTCATTTGGGCATCATACTAAACAATAACATTCATTTGGGCAGCATCACTAAACAATAACATTCATTTGGGCAGCATCATACTAAACAATAACATTCATTTGGGCAGCATCACTAAACAATAACATTCATTTGGGCAGCATCACTAAACAATAACATTCATTTGGGCATCATCACTAAACAATAACATTCATTTGGGCAGCATCACTAAACAATAACATTCATTTGGGCAGCATCATACTAAACAATAACATTCATTTGGGCATCATACTAAACAATAACATTCATTTGGGCAGCATCACTAAACAATAACATTCATTTGGCAGCATCACTAAACAATAACATTCATTTGGGCATCATACTAAACAATAACATTCATTTGGGCATCATACTAAACAATAACATTCATTTGGGCATCATACTAAACAATAACATTCATTTGGGCATCATACTAAACAATAACATTCATTTGGGCAGCATCACTAAACAATAACATTCATTTGGGCATCATACTAAACAATAACATTCATTTGGGCATCATACTAAACAATAACATTCATTTGGGCATCATACTAAACAATAACATTCATTTGGGCATCATACTAAACAATAACATTCATTTGGGCAGCATCACTAAACAATAACATTCATTTGGGCAGCATCATACTAAACAATAACATTCATTTGGGCAGCATCACTAAACAATAACATTCATTTGGGCAGCATCACTAAACAATAACATTCATTTGGGAGCATCACTAAACAATAACATTCATTTGGGCAGCATCACTAAACAATAACATTCATTTGGGCATCATCACTAAACAATAACATTCATTTGGGCAGCATCATACTAAACAATAACATTCATTTGGGCATCATACTAAACAATAACATTCATTTGGGCAGCATCACTAAACAATAACATTCATTTGGGAGCATCACTAAACAATAACATTCATGTTAGGGTCAGAGGTTAGGGTCAGAGGTCAGGGTCAGGGTCAGAGGTTAGGGTCAGAGGTCAGGGTCAGAGGTCAGAGGTCAGGGTCAGGGTCAGGGTCAGAGGTTAGGGTCAGAGGTTAGGGTCAGAGGTCAGGGTCAGGGTCAGAGGTCAGGGTCAGAGGTTAGGGTCAGGGTCAGAGGTCAGGGTCAGAGGTCAGGGTCAGAGGTTAGGGTCAGGGTCAGAGGTCAGGGTCAGAGGTTAGGGTCAGGGTCAGAGGTTAGGGTCAGGGTCAGGGTCAGAGGTCAGGGTTAAGGTCAGGGTCAGGGTTAAGGTCAGGGTCAGAGGTCAGGGTTAGGGTCAGGGTCAGAGGTCAGGGTTAAGGTCAGGGTTAGGTTTTACGCTGGCCCGCCCACTTCCTTCTACTGGGTCAGAGGTCACAGTCATTCACAGAACATGTCTCCTGACCAATCAGCAAATAGCTCACCAAGGCTGGCCAATCAGGAAGCAGCTTACCAAGGTTGATGTCTGGGTAGAGAAGACGGAGCTCCTCAGAGTCCTGCAGCAGAACACATGATTACACTTTATAACCCATGGTTACCTGGGTGTATAGTAGCGGTTGCTATGGCTACCTGGGTGTATAATAGCGGTTGCTATGGTTACCTGGGTGTAGATCTCCTTGACGTTGAAGAAGCGGCTGACAGCGGCGCTGTAGGAGAGCAGCTCCTCCAGAACCACGGCTGGATACGCCTCCACCACCTCTACTGCCCCCCGCTGGCCCTGCAGGTAACTACACACACACACACACACACCTCTACTGACACCCCTGCACCACCTCTACTGACACCCCTGTACCACCTCTACTGCCCCCCGCTGGCCCTGCAGGTAACTACACACACACACACACCTCTACTGACACCCCTCCACCACCTCTACTGCCCCCCGCTGGCCCTGCAGGTAACTACACACACACACCTCTACTGACACCCCTCCACCACCTCTACTGCCCCCCGCTGGCCCTGCAGGTAACTACACACACACACACCTCTACTGACACCCCTGTACCACCTCTACTGCCCCCTGCTGGCCCTGCAGGTAACTACACACACACACACACACACACACATACACACACACACACACACACGTACACACACACACACACACACACACACACACACACACACACACACACACACACACAGACACGGTACTAAACCAGGCCAGCTATCTCCTGGCTGACCAGCCAATCAGACCTGTCCCTGACCAGCCAATCAGACCTGTCCCTGACCAGCCAATCAGACCTGTCCCTGACCAGCCAATCAGACCTGTCCCTGACCAGCCAATCAGACCTGTCCCTGACCAGCCAATCAGACCTGTCCCTGATGTCGTCCAGGCAGCAAAGCGTCTTATCCAGCTTCTCTCTCAGGTTCTCTGACGCCTCCTGACGCAGACGGTCCACCTGCACATCCAGCTGGGCCTCCCGCCTCTACACACACACACGCACGCACCAGACACACACACACACACACACACGCACCAGACACACACACACACACACACACACACACCAGACACACACACACACACACGCACCAGACACACACACACCAGACACACACACACGCACGCACCAGACACACACACACACACACACGCACCAGACACACACACACACACACACACACACACACACCAGACACACACACACACACGCACCAGACACACACACACCAGACACACACACACACACACACACACACCAGACACATTTTAAATGCTTTATTTATGTCCACATACATGTATGTACAATATCTAAAGGACATAAATACTATCAGTGCATTGTGACATGATGAAAACAGTCAGTTACAGGAGTGCTGAGCCAACAGCCAGTTATGCTGCACACAGGATGTCTTCTTTGCAACTCTGATTGTCCAAACTAATCGCCACAATATCATTCTGTCTGTCTGTCCCTCTGTCTGTCTGCCTGTCAATATCATTCTGTCTGTCTGTCTGCCTGTCTGTCTGCCTGTCAATATCATTCTGTCTGTCCCTGTCTCTGTCTGTCTGTCTCTCTGTCTGTCTGTCCCTCTGTCTGTCTGCCTGCCTGTCAATATCATTCTGTCTGTCTGTCTGCCTGTCTGTCTGCCTGTCAATATCATTCTGTCTGTCCCTGTCTCTGTCTGTCTGTCTCTCTGTCTGTCTGTCCCTCTGTCTGTCTGCCTGCCTACCTGTCTGTCTGCCTGTCAATATCATTCTGACATAACTGCATTCTCAGTCTCGGCGGCAGTTACGACGGGTGTGCACTTAGATGTTTAGAACGGTGCGCTTCGGCAGAGGAGCTACGTCCGCACACGTCCGCACTACAGGTGGAGGTTGTGGGTGTGTCTAACCTGCAGGTGGAGGTTGTGGGTGTGTCTAACCTGCAGGTGGAGGTTGTGGGTGTGTCTAACCTGCAGGTGGAGGTTGTGGGCGTGTCTAACCTGCAGGTGGAGGTTGTGGGCGTGTCTAACCTGCAGGTGGAGGTTGTGGGCGTGTCTAACCTGCAGGTGGAGGTTGTGGGCGTGTCTAACCTGCAGGTGGAGGTTGTGGGTGTGTCTAACCTGCAGGTGGAGGTTGTGGGCGTGTCTAACCTGCAGGTGGAGGTTGTGGGCGTGTCTAACCTGCAGGTGGAGGTTGTGGGCGTGTCTAACCTGCAGGTGGAGGTTGTGGGCGTGTCTAACCTGCAGGTGGAGGTTGTGGGCGTGTCTAACCTGCAGGTGGAGGTTGTGGGCGTGTCTAACCTGCAGGTGGAGGTTGTGGGTGTGTCTAACCTGCAGGTGGAGGTTGTGGGTGTGTCTAACCTGCAGGTGGAGGTTGTGGGTGTGTCTAACCTGCAGGTGGAGGTTGTGGGTGTGTCTAACCTGCAGGTGGAGGTTGTGGGCGTGTCTAACCTGCAGGTGGAGGTTGTGGGCGTGTCTAACCTGCAGGTGGAGGTTGTGGGCGTGTCTAACCTGCAGGTGGAGGTTGTGGGCGTGTCTAACCTGCAGGTGGAGGTTGTGGGTGTGTCTAACCTGCAGGTGGAGGTTGTGGGCGTGTCTAACCTGCAGGTGGAGGTTGTGGGCGTGTCTAACCTGCAGGTGGAGGTTGTGGGCGTGTCTAACCTGCAGGTGGAGGTTGTGGGCGTGTCTAACCTGCAGGTGGAGGTTGTGGGCGTGTCTCTCCTGCTGCAGCAGCTCCTGCAGTGCCGCCTCCCTCCCCTGCATGGCGCTGCGGTGGAGCTCCCACAGGTGGGCGGAGCCTCGGAGCAGCCTGGCCACGCCCCCGCTCAGCCCCGCCCCCCGCCTTGACACCCTCTCAAACGCTGCCTGGAGGGGAGGACACCATTAACACACTACCATAGAACACCATTAACACACTAACCATAGAACACCATTAACACACTAACCATAGAACACCATTAACACACTAACCATAGAACACCATGAACACACTAACCATAGAACACTATTAACACACTAACCATAGAACACTATTAACACACTAACCATAGAACACTATTAACACACTAACCATAGAACACTATTAACACACTAACCATAGAACATCATTAACACACTAACCATAGAACACTATTAACACACTAACCATAGAACACTATTAACACACTACCATAGAACACTATTAACACACTAACCATAGAACACTATTAACACACTAACCATAGAACACTATTAACACACTACCACAGAACACCATTAACACACTAACCATAGAACACTATTAACACACTAACCATAAAACACCATTAACACACTAACCATAGAACACTATTAACACACTAACCATAGAACACTATTAACACACTACCACAGAACACCATTAACACACTAACCATAGAACACTATTAACACACTAACCATAAAACACCATTAACACACTAACCATAGAACACTATTAACACACTACCACAGAACACCATTAACACACTAACCATAGAACACTATTAACACACTAACCATAGAACACTATTAACACACTAACCATAGAACACCATTAACACACTAACCATAGAACACTATTAACACACTAACCATAGAACACTATTAACACACTAACCATAGAACACTATTAACACACTAACCATAGAACATCATTAACACACTAACCATAGAACACTATTAACACACTAACCATAGAACACTATTAACACACTAACCACAGAACACCATTAACACACTAACCATAGAACACCATTAACACACTAACCATAGAACACTATTAACACACTAACCATAGAACACCATTAACACACTACCACAGAACACCATTAACACACTAACCATAGAACACTATTAACACACTAACCACAGAACACTATTAACACACTAACCATAGAACATCATTAACACACTACCATAGAACACTATTAACACACTAACCATAAAACACCATTAACACACTAACCATAGAACACTATTAACACACTAACCATAGAACACTATTAACACACTAACCATAGAACACTATTAACACACTAACCACAGAACACTATTAACACACTAACCATAGAACACCATTAACACACTAACCATAGAACACTATTAACACACTAACCATAGAACACTATTAACACACTACCACAGAACACTATTAACACACTAACCATAGAACACTATTAACACACTAACCACAGAACACTATTAACACACTAACCATAGAACACTATTAACACACTAACCACAGAACACTATTAACACACTAACCATAGAACACTATTAACACACTACCACAGAACACTATTAACACACTAACCATAGAACACTATTAACACACTAACCACAGAACACTATTAACACACTAACCATAGAACACTATTAACACACTAACCACAGAACACTATTAACACACTAACCATAGAACACCATTAACACACTAACCATAGAACACTATTAACACACTAACCATAGAACACTATTAACACACTAACCATAGAACACTATTAACACACTAACCACAGAACACCATTAACACACTAACCACAGAACACCATTAACACACTACCATAGAACACCATTAACACACTAACCATAGAACACCATTAACACACTAACCATAGAACACCATTAACACACTAACCATAGAACACTATTAACACACTAACCATAGAACACTATTAACACACTAACCACAGAACACCATTAACACACTAACCACAGAACACCATTAACACACTAACCATAGAACACTATTAACACACTAACCATAGAACACTATTAACACACTACCATAGAACACTATTAACACACTAACCATAGAACACTATTAACACACTAACCATAGAACACTATTAACACACTAACCATAGAACACCATTAACACACTAACCATAGAACACTATTAACACACTACCATAGAACACTATTAACACACTAACCACAGAACACTATTAACACACTAACCATAGAACACTATTAACACACTACCATAGAACACTATTAACACACTAACCATAGAACACTATTAACACACTACCATAGAACACTATTAACACACTAACCATAGAACACTATTAACACACTACCATAGAACACCATTAACACACTACCATAGAAGGAAGGCCTCCAAGATCTCCAGAGACCCATCCCACCCTGGGTACGAACACTTTGCTCGGCTGCCCTCGAACAGGCAGTTCAGGACCATGTTCGCAAGGACAAACAGACTGAAGCTCAGCTTCTACCCCAGGGCCATTCAGGCCCTGAACACAGCAAAGACCTAGGTTCTAGGCCCTGGACAATCTAGACAAATTGATGGCAGCTACTAGATTGAAATCAAGTGTAATACTGAAACACAACTGTGAACATTTCAAACCTGCAAACTGCGACACTTTAAATGAATGTGCAATAACACTATGTGCAATATGACAACCCTAGGGTACATAAGGTTCAGAGAATAGGAAATGTTAGAATAGGTATAGCATAGCATAGAGTACAGCACAGTGTTTTATTTGTATAGTATAGTATAGTGGATAGTGTACATAGCCTTTCTTTATGTAAACCAGCTCTTTTCCCTTCTTGTTTTTAGTTTTTTTTTTTTCCTATAGCACCAGGGGAGCCCCTTGTCCCAAATTTCGTTGTTTGGTACTTGTACTATATCAATGACAATAAAGACCATTCATTCATTCATAGAACACTATTAACACACTAACCATAGAACACTATTAACACACTAACCATAGAACACCATTAACACACTAACCATAGAACACTATTAACACACTAACCATAGAACACCATTAACACACTAACCATAGAACACTATTAACACACTAACCGTAGAACACTATTAACACACTACCATAGAACACTATTAACACACTAACCATAGAACACCATTAACACACTAACCATAGGACACTATTAACACACTAACCATTAACACACTAACCATAGAACACCATTAACACACTACCACAGAACACAAGACCAGAACTCACTTCCATGGCTGCAAGGCTCTCCTCTGATTGGCTCTGACATCGGCCAATCACAGGAAGGAAGTCGGCGTGGATGATGTCCTGTGTCTCCTCAGCTGACAGCCCATAGGTCCAGATCTCCTCCTATGGAAGCAACAGGAAGCTGAGACTGACATGCGCGTGGCGGAGGGAGGGGGAGGGGAGGGAAGGGGGAGGGGGAGGCGGAGGGAGGGGGAGGCGGAGGGAGGGGGAGGGGTCATGGAGGGCGAGGGGGAGGGGGGAGGGTCATGGGGAGGGGGAGGGGAGGGAGGGGGAGGGGAGGGAGGGTCATGGGGAAGGGAAGGAGGGGGAGGGGGAGGGGAGGGAGGGGGAGGGGGAGGGGAGGGAGGGGGAGGGGGAGGGGAGGGAGCGGGAGGGGTCATGGTACCTTGCAGCGCTCCAGCTCAGACAAACAGGTCTGCCAGACGCGCTCCCAGCAGCAACGCAGCCGCCGCACACACTCTATATGCAGCCTGTCTGGACACACACACACACACACACACACACACACACACTATATATATATATATATGGACATATGTAGAACAGAGACAGTACAAGGGGGGCAGTAGAAGTCTTAGGGGACACAGTAAAGGGGGAAAGCGGGTGTCTCAGGAGACGCAGTAGATGTCTCAGTTACCTATCTGCTGGTTGACAGCAGACAGGGAGGTGGACCAGTCAGTCACCAGGGCCTTGGAACAGTGAGGAGGAACCATGTCTCTGTAACACACAGCAGAGGTCAGAGGTCAGCCTGGTTAATACGACAACCCAGGTCAGGGGTCAGGGTCAGGCCAGGGGTCAGGGTCAGGCCAGGGGTCAGGGTCAGGGGTCAGGCCAGGGGTCAGGGTCAGGGGTCAGGCCAGGGGTCAGGGTCAGGCCAGGGGTCAGGGGTCAGGGTCAGGCCAGGGGTCAGGGTCAGGTACCTGACTGAGTGGAGGATGGTGATGCGTGTGTCCCTGAGGCTGAGCTGAGCCTCTCTCAGGGCCTCCAGAAGGTTCTGGACCTCCGCGGGCCTCTGGACCGCTGGGCTGGACATGAACTCTCTGCTGACACAGTTAGACCAGCAGACGCTGTTACCCAAAGAGACTTACAGAGAGATCACAGAGACACCTGGAGTAACTGAGGGTTAGACAGTCTCCCTGGAGGAACTGAGGGTCAGACAGTCTCCCTGGAGGAACTGAGGGTTAGACAGTCTCCCTGGAGTAACTGAGGGTGAGACAGTCTCCCTGGAGTAACTGAGGGTTAGACAGTCTCCCTGGAGGAACTGAGGGTTAGACAGTCTCCCTGGAGTAACTGAGGGTTAGACAGTCTCCCTGGAGTAACTGAGGGTTAGACAGTCTCCCTGGAGGAACTGAGGGTTAGACAGTCTCCCTGGAGTAACTGAGGGTTAGTCAGTCTCCCTGGAGTAACTGAGGGTTAGACAGTCTCCCTGGAGGAACTGAGGGTTAGACAGTCTCCCTGGAGTAACTGAGGGTTAGACAGTCTCCCTGGAGGAACTGAGGGTTAGACAGTCTCCCTGGAGTAACTGAGGGTTAGACAGTCTCCCTGGAGGAACTGGGGGTTAGACAGTCTCCCTGGAGTAACTGAGGGTTAGACAGTCCCCCTGGAGTAACTGAGGGTCAGACAGTCTCCCTGGAGTAACTGAGGGTCAGACAGTCTCCCTGGAGTAACTGAGGGTTAGACAGTCTCCCTGGAGTAACTGAGGGTTAGACAGTCTCCCTGGAGTAACTGAGGGTTAGACAGTCTCCCTGGAGGAACTGAGGGTTAGACAGTCTCCCTGGAGTAACTGAGGGTTCCCAGGTCTTACTCAAGGACACACTAGTGGTGGTGTTCCCAGGTCTTACTCAAGGACACACTAGTGGTGGTGTTCCCAGGTCTTACTCCCAACTAACCCCAACCCTAGCCCAACCGTACCCCAACCCCAACCCTACCCCAACCCTAGGCCAACCCTAACCCCAACCCTAGCCCATCCTAGCCCACCCTAGCCCCTCCTAGTCCACCCTAGCCCACCCTAGCCCCTCCTAGCCCATCCTAGCCCACCCTAGCCCCTCCTAGCCCACCCTAGCCCCTCCTAGCCCACCCTAGCCCACCCTAGCCCATCCTAGCCCCTCCTGGTCCATCCTAGCCCACCCTAGCCCCTCCTAGCCCACCCTAACCCCTCCTAGCCCACCCTAGCCCCTCCTAGCCCAGCCTAGCCCCTCCTAGTCCATCCTAGCCCCTCCTAGTCCATCCTAGCCCCTCCTAGCCCAGCCTAGCCCAGCCCAGCCCAGCCTAGCCCACCCTAGCCCCTCCTAGCCCAGCCCAGCCTAGCCCACCCTAGCCCCTCCTAGCCCAGCCTAGCCCAGCCCAGCCCAGCCTAGCTCCTCCTAGCCCCTCCTAGCCCACCCTAGCCCACCCTAGCCCAGCCCCTCACCTGAAGCGGGTTAGGGTTAGGGTCAGCCTGGTCCTGGTCCAGTCCTGCAGGCGGTCCTCCCAGCGCAGCCTCTGGGCCGCCTGCCTCTGCAGGGCCGCCTGCATCAGCCTCAGCTGCAGCCGCGCTGCCGCCCTCCGATTGGCCAGCAGGGCCTGGTTTATCATCTGAGGGTCAGAGGTCAGAGGTTAGGGGTCAGAGGTTAGGATCAGAGGTTAGGGGTCAGAGGTTAGGGGTCAGAGGTTAGGATCAGAGGTTAGGGGTCAGAGGTTAGGGGTCAGAGGTCAGTAGTCCTACCATGGCCTCAGTGTGCAGCAGGCAGAGGTCAGGGGTTAGGGGTCAGAGGTTAGGGGTCAGAGGTCAGTAGTCCTACCATGGCCTCAGTGTGCAGCAGGGTTAGGATCAGAGGTCAGGGGTCAGGGGTCAGTAGTCCTACCATGGCCTCAGTGTGCAGCAGGCGGTGGTCAGAGGTTAGGATCAGGGGTTAGGGGTCAGAGGTTAGGATCAGAGGTTAGGGGTTAGGGGTCAGAGGTCAGGGGTCAGGGGTTAGGGGTCGGAGGTCAGGGGTCAGAGGTCAGTAGTCCTACCATGGCCTCAGTGTGCAGCAGGCAGAGGTCAGGGGTTAGGGGTCAGAGGTCAGGGGTCAGGGGTTAGGGGTCGGAGGTCAGGGGTCAGAGGTCAGTAGTCCTACCATGGCCTCAGTGTGCAGCAGGCAGAGGTCAGGGGTTAGGGGTCAGAGGTCAGGGGTCAGGGGTTAGGGGTCGGAGGTCAGGGGTCAGAGGTCAGTAGTCCTACCATGGCCTCAGTGTGCAGCAGGGTTAGGATCAGAGGTCAGGGGTCAGAGGTCAGTAGTCCTACCATGGCCTCAGTGTGCAGCAGGCAGAGGTCAGGGGTTAGGGGTCAGAGGTCAGGGGTCAGAGGTCAGTAGTCCTACCATGGCCTCAGTGTGCAGCAGGCGCTGGGCGTCGGAGGAGGTGACGTAGCTGATCAGAGGTTAGGATCAGAGGTTAGGGGTTAGGGGTTAGGGGTTAGGGGTCAGAGGTCAGGGGTCAGGGGTTAGGGGTCGGAGGTCAGGGGTCAGAGGTCAGTAGTCCTACCATGGCCTCAGTGTGCAGCAGAGGTTAGGGGTCAGAGGTTAGGGGTCAGAGGTCAGTAGTCCTACCATGGCCTCAGTGTGCAGCAGGCAGAGGTCAGGGGTTAGGGGTCAGAGGTTAGGGGTCAGAGGTCAGGGGTTAGGGGTCAGAGGTCAGGGGTCAGAGGTTAGGGGTCAGAGGTCAGGGGTCAGGGGTCAGTAGTCCTACCATGGCCTCAGTGTGCAGCAGGCAGAGGTCAGGGGTTAGGGGTCAGAGGTTAGGGGTCAGAGGTCAGTAGTCCTACCATGGCCTCAGTGTGCAGCAGGGTTAGGATCAGAGGTCAGGGGTCAGTAGTCCTACCATGGCCTCAGTGTGCAGCAGGCGGTGGTCAGAGGTTAGGATCAGGGGTTAGGGGTCAGAGGTTAGGATCAGAGGTTAGGGGTTAGGGGTTAGGGGTCAGAGGTCAGGGGTCAGGGGTTAGGGGTCAGAGGTCAGGGGTCAGAGGTCAGTAGTCCTACCATGGCCTCAGTGTGCAGCAGGCAGAGGTCAGGGGTTAGGGGTCAGAGGTCAGGGGTCAGAGGTCAGTAGTCCTACCATGGCCTCAGTGTGCAGCAGGCAGAGGTCAGGGGTTAGGGGTCAGAGGTCAGGGGTCAGAGGTCAGTAGTCCTACCATGGCCTCAGTGTGCAGCAGGGGTTAGGGGTCGGAGGTTAGGGGTCAGAGGTCAGTAGTCCTACCATGGCCTCAGTGTGCAGCAGGCGTTAGGGTCAGAGGTCAGGGGTCAGAGGTCAGTAGTCCTACCATGGCCTCAGTGTGCAGCAGGCAGAGGTCAGGGGTCAGGGGTCAGGGGTCAGTAGTCCTACCATGGCCTCAGTGTGCAGCAGGCAGAGGTCAGGGGTTAGGGGTCAGGGGTCAGAGGTCAGTAGTCCTACCATGGCCTCAGTGTGCAGCAGGCAGAGGTCAGGGGTCAGAGGTCAGGGGTCAGAGGTCAGTAGTCCTACCATGGCCTCAGTGTGCAGCAGGCGGTGGTCAGAGGTTAGGATCAGGGGTTAGGGGTCAGAGGTTAGGATCAGAGGTTAGGGGTCGGAGGTCAGGGGTCAGAGGTCAGTAGTCCTACCATGGCCTCAGTGTGCAGCAGGCAGAGGTCAGGGGTTAGGGGTCAGAGGTCAGTAGTCCTACCATGGCCTCAGTGTGCAGCAGGCAGAGGTCAGGGGTTAGGGGTCAGAGGTTAGGGGTCAGAGGTCAGTAGTCCTACCATGGCCTCAGTGTGCAGCAGGCGCTGGGCGTCGGAGGAGGTGACGTAGCTGATCTGCTGCAGCAGCGCCGAGGTCCTCCTCATTACCCCTGCTACCTGTTAGCATAGCATAGGGTTACATTGCATTACACTGCTACCTGTTAGCATAGCATAGGGTTACATTGCATTACACTGCTACCTGTTAGCATAGCATAGGGTTACATTACATTACACTGCTACCTGTTAGCATAGCATAGGGTTACATTGCATTACACTGCTACCTGTTAGCATAGCATAGGGTTACATTGCATTACACTGCTACCTGTTAGCATAGCATAGGGTTACATTGCATTACACTGCTACCTGTTAGCATAGCATAGGGTTACATTGCATTACACTGCTACCTGTTAGCATAGCATAGGGTTAGGGTTAGGGTTATATAGCATAGCATAGGGTTAGTTCCTCCTCATTACCCCTGCTACCTGATACCAGAACACCATTAACACACTACCATACCATACCACTACCCAGAGTTAGGTTAGGTCCTCCTCATTACCCCCGCTACCTGTTATAGGGTTATACTATTATATATACAGGCTATACACCCATGTATAGCTTAGGTTAGGGTTACCACAGGGTTAGGTCCTCCTCATTACCCCTGCTACCTGTTAGCATAGCATAGGGTTACATTGCATTACACTGCTACCTGTTAGCATAGCATAGGGTTAGGGTTAGCCCCGAGGTCGTCCTCAACACCCCCGCTACCTGAGGTAACCATAGCAACCGTTACTATACACCCAGGTTAGGACCAACACCCCCGCTACCTGATAGCATAGCATAGGGTTAGGGTTAGGGTTAGGTCCTCCTCATTACCCCCGCTACCTGAGGTAAGGGTTAGGATCAACACCCCTGCTACCTGACTACAGGGAGGGCAGGGTTAGGACCAACACCCCCGCTACCTGACTACAGGGAGGGCAGGGTTAGGATCAACACCCCTGCTACCTGACTACAGGGAGGGCAGGGTTAGGACCAACACCCCCGCTACCTGACTACAGGGAGGGCAGGGTTAGGATCAACACCCCCGCTACCTGACTACAGGGAGGGCAGGGTTAGGACCAACACCCCCGCTACCTGACCACAGGGAGGGCAGGGTTAGGATCAACACCCCCGCTACCTGACTACAGGGAGGGCAGGGTTAGGACCAACACCCCCGCTACCTGACTACAGGGAGGGCAGGGTTAGGATCAACACCCCTGCTACCTGACTACAGGGAGGGCAGGGTTAGGACCAACACCCCCGCTACCTGACCACAGGGAGGGCAGGGTTAGGATCAACACCCCTGCTACCTGACTACAGGGAGGGCAGGGTTAGGACCAACACCCCCGCTACCTGACTACAGGGAGGGCAGGGTTAGGACCAACACCCCCGCTACCTGACTACAGGGAGGGCAGGGTTAGGACCAACACCCCCGCTACCTGACCACAGGGAGGGCAGGGTTAGGACCAACACCCCCGCTACCTGACTACAGGGAGGGCAGGGTTAGGACCAACACCCCCGCTACCTGACTACAGGGAGGGCAGGGTTAGGACCAACACCCCCGCTACCTGACTACAGGGAGGGCAGGGTTAGGACCAACACCCCCGCTACCTGACTACAGGGAGGGCAGGGTTAGGACCAACACCCCCGCTACCTGACTACAGGGAGGGCAGGGTTAGGACCAACACCCCCGCTACCTGACCACAGGGAGGGCAGGGTTAGGACCAACACCCCCGCTACCTGACTACAGGGAGGGCAGGGTTAGGACCAACACCCCCGCTACCTGACTACAGGGAGGGCAGGGTTAGGACCAACACCCCCGCTACCTGACTACAGGGAGGGCAGGGTTAGGACCAACACCCCCGCTACCTGACTACAGGGAGGGCAGGGTTAGGACCAACACCCCCGCTACCTGACTACAGGGAGGGCAGGGTTAGGACCAACACCCCCGCTACCTGACTACAGGGAGGGCAGGGTTAGGACCAACACCCCCGCTACCTGACTACAGGGAGGGCAGGGTTAGGACCAACACCCCCGCTACCTGACTACAGGGAGGGCAGGGTTAGGACCAACACCCCCGCTACCTGACCACAGGGAGGGCAGGGTTAGGACCAACACCCCCGCTACCTGACTACAGGGAGGGCAGGGTTAGGACCAACACCCCTGCTACCTGACCACAGGGAGGGCAGGGTTAGGACCAACACCCCTGCTACCTGACCGGGACAGGGTTAGAGGTCAGGGTCAGGGTCAGGGTCAGGGTCATGGCCAATGCACACGGCGTGCGATTTTGTCACACGACAACATTCGATTCTCAATTCACACCACTGAAGTCGGACCAGGCAGGCTGATTACTATAGGCTCTACCAATATTGCTTGCCTTGCTTCCAAAATTTCTACAAGATACAACTGGGCATATTGTGCCTACATGCTCGATTGTTATTATTATGTAATATAGGTGTCTTGTAATCCCATATGAGATGGGCCGTGTTGTTGACTTCGGTGGTGTGAATTGAGAATTGAATGTTGTTGTGCGACAATATCGAATCACACGCCGTGTGCACTGTCTCATTCAAAACAATGGAATCGAATTCGGCAGTGCGACAAAATCACACGCCGTGTGCATTGGCCTTCAGGGTCAGGGTGAGACTCACCATGGAGGTTCTGTCTGCCTCGTAGCGGGCCAGGGTCAGACTCACCATGGAGGTTCTGTCTGCCTCGTAGCGGGTCAGGGTCAGACTCACCATGGAGGTTCTGTCTGCCTCGTAGCGGGCCAGGGTCAGACTCACCATGGAGGTTCTGTCTGCCTCGTAGCGGGTCAGGGTCAGACTCACCATGGAGGTTCTGTCTGCCTCGTAGCGGGCCAGGGTCAGACTCACCATGGAGGTTCTGTCTGCCTCGTAGCGGGCCAGGGTCAGACTCACCATGGAGGTTCTGTCTGCCTCGTAGCGGGCCAGGGTCAGACTCACCATGGAGGTTCTGTCTGCCTCGTAGCGGGTCAGGGTGAGGTCCAGATCTGTGATGCTCCTCCTCCTCCTCACAGACTCCTGGCTGACCTCCTCCCACAGCGCATGCAGCTCCTACACACAGTAACTATGGTTACTAACATATAGAACAGTAACTATGGTTACTAACATATAGAACAGTAACTATGGTTACTAACATACAGAACAGTAACTATGGTTACTAACATATAGAACAGTAACTATGTTTCTACTATGTTCCAGGGTGTTCCAGGGTGTTTCAGGGTGTTTCAGAGTGTTTCAGAGTGTTTCAGGGTGTTTCAGAGTGTTTCAGAGTGTTTCAGAGTGTTTCAGAGTGTTTCAGAGTGTTTCAGAGTGTTTCAGGGTGTTTCAGAGTGTTTCAGAGTGTTTCAGAGTGTTTCAGGGTGTTTCAGGGTGTTTCAGGGTGTTTCAGGGTGTTTCAGAGTGTTTCAGAGTGTTTCAGAGTGTTTCAGGGTGTTTCAGGGTGTTTCAGGGTGTTTCAGAGTGTTTCAGAGTGTTTCAGAGTGTTTCAGAGTGTTTCAGGGTGTTTCAGAGTGTTTCAGGGTGTTTCAGAGTGTTTCAGAGTGTTTCAGGGTGTTTCAGAGTGTTTCAGAGTGTTTCAGGGTGTTTCAGAGTGTTTCAGAGTGTTTCAGGGTGTTTCAGAGTGTTTCAGAGTGTTTCAGAGTGTTTCAGGGTGTTTCAGAGTGTTTCAGAGTGTTTCAGAGTGTTTCAGAGTGTTTCAGAGTGTTTCAGAGTGTTTCAGGGTGTTTCAGAGTGTTTCAGAGTGTTTCAGAGTGTTTCAGAGTGTTTCAGAGTGTTTCAGAGTGTTTCAGAGTGTTTCAGGGTGTTTCAGAGTGTTTCAGAGTGTTTCAGAGTGTTTCAGGGTGTTTCAGGGTGTTTCAGAGTGTTTCAGGGTGTTTCAGAGTGTTTCAGAGTGTTTCAGAGTGTTTCAGAGTGTTTCAGAGTGTTTCAGAGTGTTTCAGGGTGTTTCAGAGTGTTTCAGAGTGTTTCAGAGTGTTTCAGAGTGTTTCAGAGTGTTTCAGAGTGTTTCAGGGTGTTTCAGAGTGTTTCAGGGTGTTTCAGAGTGTTTCAGAGTGTTTCAGGGTGTTTCAGGGTGTTTCAGAGTGTTTCAGAGTGTTTCAGAGTGTTTCAGAGTGTTTCAGGGTGTTTCAGAGTGTTTCAGGGTGTTTCAGAGTGTTTCAGAGTGTTTCAGAGTGTTTCAGAGTGTTTCAGAGTGTTTCAGGGTGTTTCAGGGTGTTTCAGAGTGTTTCAGGGTGTTTCAGAGTGTTTCAGAGTGTTTCAGGGTGTTTCAGGGTGTTTCAGGGTGTTTCAGAGTGTTTCAGGGTGTTTCAGAGTGTTTCAGAGTGTTTCAGAGTGTTTCAGAGTGTTTCAGAGTGTTTCAGAGTGTTTCAGGGTGTTCCAGAGTGTTTCAGAGTGTTTCAGGGTGTTTCAGAGTGTTTCAGGGTGTTCCAGGGTGTTTCAGGGTGTTTCAGAGTGTTTCAGAGTGTTTCAGAGTGTTTCAGGGTGTTTCAGAGTGTTTCAGGGTGTTTCAGAGTGTTTCAGGGTGTTTCAGAGTGTTTCAGGGTGTTTCAGGGTGTTTCAGAGTGTTTCAGGGTGTTTCAGAGTGTTTCAGAGTGTTTCAGGGTGTTTCAGAGTGTTTCAGAGTGTTTCAGGGTGTTTCAGAGTGTTCCAGAGTGTTTCAGGGTGTTTCAGAGTGTTTCAGAGTGTTTCAGGGTGTTTCAGAGTGTTTCAGAGTGTTTCAGAGTGTTTCAGAGTGTTTCAGAGTGTTTCAGAGTGTTTCAGGGTGTTTCAGAGTGTTTCAGAGTGTTTCAGGGTGTTTCAGGGTGTTTCAGAGTGTTTCAGGGTGTTTCAGGGTGTTTCAGGGTGTTTCAGAGTGTTTCAGAGTGTTCCAGGGTGTTTCTGACCTGCAGGGTGAACTCCTCCAGACAGTCCATCCTCTGCATCAGCGCCTCCTCCTCCTCATCACACCTCCTCAGCCGCCCCTGCGCCTCCTCCCCCGCCTCCCTCAGCCTCCGCTCAAACTCCTGCAACCACACACACACACACACACACACACACACACACACACACACACAGCCTGCGCTCATACTCCTGCAACCACAACCAGCAGTGTTACAGTGATAAGGGTCCTACCAGCAGTGTTACAGTGATAAGGGTCCTACCAGCAGTGTTACAGTGATAAGGGTCCTACCAGCAGTGTTACAGTGATAATGCAATATGACAACCCTAGTCGTTTTATCTGTACAGTATAGTATAGTGGATAGTGTACATAGCCTTTATTTATGTAAACCAGCTCCTTTCCCTTCTTGTTTTTTTAGTTTTTTTCTTTCCTAGCACCAGGGGAGCCACCCCTCCCAAATTTCGTTGTTTGGTACCTGTACTATAGCAATGACAATAAAGACCATTCATTCATTCATTCATAAGGGTCCTACCAGCAGTGTTACAGTGATAAGGGTCCTACCAGCAGTGTTACAGTGATAAGGGTCCTACCCCGCTCAGCAGCCCCAGGTCTCTGTGCAGGCGTTCCAGGGCGTCTAGGTGGTTCCTGCGTTTCTTCTCCAGCAGCCGATCCAAGATGTCAGAGCCTGGCCTGGCCACCACTGCAGAGGGAGGGGGGGGTTAGGGGGGGTTTGGGGGGGTTAAGGTCTTTGCACACTGATGCGTTGTTTTCGTATGCGTATTTTTAAATCCGTCATCCGAAAATAAACGTTACGCACAGAGACCTTGCACACCGACCTCCGATGCGTTTATTTGTTATATTGACGTTGAGAAATGTTGCAATATGCACTCTACATTCTAAATGCTTGATTTAGCAAAAGGTACAAACAAGTGAGAGATAATACTTGAGACATGTAGCCTACTTCCGTAAGCATTAACCCAACTGTCCTGCAGTTCTTTATTTTATATAAAGTTATTTTCTCTGAGTGGGGCAGTCCCACTCATATTTTTCATTTTTATTTGACAGATACAGTGAAGATTTAGACAGGAAGGATGGGAGAGAGAGGAGAGATGACATGCAGGATATGTTCCCGGCCGGAATCGAACCGGAGACCCTGCGGTTACATGGTCAGCGCTTAACCCGCTACGCCACCTAAGCGCCCCGTCCTGCCAACATGCCCAACATCCCAACATGCCCAACATGCCCAACATGCCAACATGCCCAACATGCCAACATGCCCAACATGCCCAACATGCCAACATGCCCAACATGCCCAACATGCCCAACATGCCAACATGCCAACATGCCCAACATGCCAACATGCCCAACATGCCAACATGCCCAACATGCCAACATGTCAACATGCCCAACATGTCAACATGCCCAACATGCCAACATGCCCAACATCCCCAACATGCCAACATGCCCAACATGCCAACATGCCCAACATGCCAACATGTCAACATGCCCAACATGCCAACATGCCCAACATCCCCAACATGCCAACATGCCCAACATGCCCAACATGCCAACATGCCAACATGCCCAACATGCCCAACATGTCAACATGCCAACATGCCAACATGCCCAACATGCCAACATGCCCAACATGCCAACATGCCCAACATGCCAACATGTCAACATGCCCAACATGCCAACATGCCCAACATCCCAACATGCCAACATGCCAACATCCCAACATGCCCAACATCCCAACATGCCCAACATGCCCAACATGCCAACATGCCCAACATGCCAACATGTCAACATGCCCAACATGCCAACATGCCCAACATCCCAACATGCCCAACATGCCAACATGCCCAACATGCCAACATGCCCAACATGCCCAACATGCCCAACATCCCAACATGCCAACATCCCAACATGCCAACATGCCCAACATCCCAACATGCCAACATGCCCAACATGCCCAACATCCCAACATGCCAACATCCCAACATGCCCAACATGCCAACATGTCAACATGCCCAACATCCCAACATGCCAACATGCCCAACATGCCCAACATGCCAACATGTCAACATGCCCAACATCCCAACATGTCAACATGCCCAACATGCCCAACATCCCAACATGCCAACATGCCCAACATGCCAACATGCCAACATGCCCAACATCCCAACATCCCAACATGCCCAACATGCCAACATGCCCAACATGCCCAACATGCCCAACATGCCAACATCCCAACATGCCCAACATGCCCACCATGCCAACATGCCCAACATGCCCAACATGCCCAACATGCCAACATGCCCAACATGCCAACATCCCAACATGCCCAACATGCCCAACATGCCCAACATGCCAACATGCCCAACATGCCCAACATCCCAACATGCCCAACATGCCCAACATGCCAACATGCCCAACATGCCCAACATGCCAACATGCCCAACATGCCCAACATGCCAACATGCCCAACATGCCCAACATCCCAACATGCCAACATCCCAACATGCCAACATGCCAACATGCCAACATCCCAACATGCCAACATGCCCAACACGCCAAACATCCCAACATGCCCAACATCCCAACATCCCAACATGCGCAACATCCCAACATGCCCAACATGCCCAACATGCCCAACATCCCGACATGCCAACATGCCCAACATGCCAACATGCCAACATGCCAACATGCCCAATATCCCAACATGCCGAACATGCCAACATGCCCAACATGCCCAACATGCCAACATGCCCAACATCCCAACATCCCAACATGCCAACATGCCCAACACGCCAAACATCCCAACATGCCCAACATCCCAACATGCCCAACATCCCAACATGCCCAACATGCCAACATGCCAACAAGCCAACATGCCCAACATCCCAACATGCCAACATGCCAACAAGCCAACATGCCCAACATCCCAACATCCCAACATGCCAACATGCCCAACACGCCAAACATCCCAACATGCCCAACATCCCAACATGCCCAACATCCCAACATGCCCAACATGCCAACATGCCAACAAGCCAACATGCCAACATCCCAACATGCCCAACATGCCAACATGCCCAATATCCCAACATGCCGAACATGCCAACATGCCCAACATGCCAACATGCCCAATATGCCCAACATGCCAACATGCCAACATGCCCAACATTAATAAACATGGCAGCATCGATGAGAGGAATGGATAACCTTGGAGGTGTACGACTCAGATGCATCTAACTATTTGAAACCGGTTCTCAACTGGAACTAGTTCTCGATTCCCATCCTTAGTTAGGGTTAGGGTTAATGTTAGGGGTGGGTTAGAGTTAGGGGTGGGTTAGGGGGGTTAGGATAAGGGGGGGGTTAGGGGTGGATACATACCGACATCTTCAGGCAGACCCACAACCTCCTCCTCAATCACCTGCTCTTCACTCAGCTGCTCTCTGCAGGGGCAAACACACACACACACACACACATAGATAGCTAACCCACCTGACCCACTTGACCCACCTGACCCACCTGACCTGACCTACCTGACCTGACCCACCTGACCTGACCTACCTGACCCACCTGACCCACTTGACCCACCTGACCTGACCTACCTGACCTGACCCACCTGACCTGACCCACCTGACCTGACCCACCTGACCTGACCTACCTGACCTGACCCACCTGACCCACCTGACCTGACCCACCTGACCTGACCTGACCCACCTGACCTGACCCACCTGACCTGACCCACCTGACCTGACCCACCTGACCCACCTGACCTGACCTGACCTGACCTGACCCACCTGACCCACCTGACCTACCTGACCTGACCCACCTGACCTGACCCACCTGACCTGACCTACCTGACCTACCTGACCTGACCCACCTGACCTGACCCACCTGACCTGACCCACCTGACCTGACACACCTGACCCACCTGACCTGACCCACCTGACCCACCTGACCTGACCCACCTGACCTGACCCACCTGACCTGACCCACCTGACCTGACCCACCTGACCTGACCCACCTGACCCACCTGACCTGACCCACCTGACCCACCTGACCCACCTGACCTGACCCACCTGACCTACCTGACCTGACCTGACCTGCCTGACCTGACCCACCTGACCCACCTGACCTACCTGACCTGACCCACCTGACCCACCTGACCTGACCCACCTGACCTGACCCACCTGACCTGACCTGACCTACCTGACCTGACCCACCTGACCTGACCCACCTGACCTACCTGACCTGACCTACCTGACCTGACCCACCTGACCTGACCCACCTGACCTGACCCACCTGACCTGACCCACCTGACCTGACCCACCTGACCCACCTGACCTGACCCACCTGACCCCCCTGACCTGACCTGACCCACCTGACCTGACCTACCTGACCCACCTGACCCACCTGACCTGACCCACCTGACCTGACCCACCTGACCTGACCCACCTGACCTGACCCACCTGACCCACCTGACCTGACCCACCTGACCCACCTGACCTGACCCACCTGACCTGACCCACCTGACACACCTGACCCACCTGACCTGACCCACCTGACCTGACCCACCTGACCCACTTGACCCACTTGACCCACCTGACCTGACCTACCTGACCTGACCCACCTGACCTGACCCACCTGACCTGACCCACCTGACCCACCTGACCTGACCCACCTGACCCACCTGACCTGACCCACCTGACCCACCTGACCTGACCCACCTGACCTGACCCAGACCCACCTGACCTGACCTACCTGTGTGTGGAGGCCTGAGTGGTGTCAGGCTGGGTGGTGTCGGGGTCAGTAGACACGCCCCCCCCGCTGGTCACATGCCTCCTCCGTGTGGCGTGTAAAGACCTGGATAGCTGCACCTGAACACCAACATCAACATCAACACAGCTCATGTGAACATCAACACAGCTCATGTGAACATCAACACAGCTCATGTGAACATCAACACAGCTCATGTGAACATCAACACAGCTCATGTGAACATCGACACAGCTCATGTGAACATCGACACAGCTCATGTGAACATCGACACAGCTCATGTGACAGGACCCTGAGAATGTTTCTACACCAATGTTCGAAATAAAAGACGGTTGACGGCTAAATAAACATTCAACAGGTTCCAACATTTTTCGTTAACTTTAAACAAATACATTTAACACTACATACCTTTAATACTACATACCTTTAACACTACATACCTTTAACACTACATACCTTTAACACTACATACCTTTAACACTACATACCTTTAACACTACATACCTTTAATACTACATACCTTTAATAATACATACCTTTAATAATACATACCTTTAACACTACATACATTTAACTCTACATATGTGTAACATTACATACATTTAACACTACATATTTGTAACACTACATACCTTTAACACTACATATTTGTAACATGACATACATTTAACACTACATATTTGTAACATTACATTACATTTAACACTACATATGTGTAACATTACATACATTTAACTCTACATATGTGTAACATTACATACATTTAACTCTACATATTAGTAACATTACATACATTTAACTCTACATATGTGTAACATTACATACATTTAACTCTACATATGTGTAACATTACATACATTTAACTCTACATATTAGTAACATTACATACATTTAACTCTACATATGTGTAACATTACATACATTTAACACTACATATTTGTAACACTACATACCTTTAACACTACATATTTGTAACATTACATACATTTAACACTACATATGTGTAACATTACATACATTTAACTCTACATATGTGTAACATTACATACATTTAACTCTACATATGTGTAACATTACATACATTTAACTCTACATATTAGTAACATTACATACATTTAACTCTACATATGTGTAACATTACATACATTTAACTCTACATATGTGTAACATTACATACATTTAACACTACATATGTGTAACATTACATACATTTAACTCTACATATTAGTAACATTACATACATTTAAGGGTTAGGGTTATTACCAACCTGAGCCTCAAACATCTGCCGGTAGACTTTCCCACTCGGGATGACTCGGGATGACTCGGGATGACTCGGAATGACTCGGGAGGACTCGGGATGACTCGAGGCTCCATCTTCCTGGTTCAGCTCAGCTAACACGAACATTAGCTAACAACTTCAACAACTTTCTAACAACTTTCTTTTATCGCCTCTTCACGCCGCCGTCCAACATACGACATCGTTAGCCATCCCTTATGTCCATGTGGAGCTGTAGTATGTATGTATATAGGTATATATAGTTATATAATAGAATAGATATATTATATCGGAGTAAACGTGTTTCGGCTGCCGTTGCTCACGGTTGAAGCGAATGTAAACTAGGGAGCGTCGCTATGACAACCACCTGCAGCTCGCCTCGGCTCTGCGCATGCGCGGTGCGCCTGTCTGAACCTATCAGCGTCATCTCATCTGCCTCGAGACCCTCAAAACCCTTTTAATCTTTAACTATTTAATACTAACCTTTTAATCTTTAACTATTTAATACTAACCTTTGTTAATACTAACCTTTGTTATTGCTGTTTTTACTGACCGCGTTTGTTTTACTTTTTTTGTTTTTAGGTTTTACCTCTCCATGGAATGTAGTGACTAAGTACGACATTATAAAATAAATACATTATTATTACTACTATTATTAATTTGCCTTGCATGACTTCTGAAACTTCACAAGTAGACATGCCGTTATGATCACAATTAATAAAGACATGTTTTAACTAGAGCTGGGGGGTGTTCCATCAACGTCGCTAAAGGACAATCTAGGCTTATTTCGTTAAGTCTCGCGAGACTCTTAAAATGATCCAGGCATATCTTGATAGTTCTCGCGAGACTTGTCAAAATAAGCCTAGATTTTCCTTTAGCGACGTTGATGGAATACCCGTGGTCAGAGTCCATAATAATATCAGAGATGTGTGTAACTTTGGTCACATGACAGAAACAGCTTTATTAACCCGTCACATGACAGAAACAGCTTTATTAACCCGTCACAGGAGGACTACTGTGATATGACAGCTACAGCAGCTAGCAGCAGAGTTCAAACAGACTAGCAGCAGAGTTCAAACAGACTAGCAGTATTGTATTCATCATGTTGTAACAGAACATAGCAGATACTATGCTGTACTATACATACCCAGTAACTTAGCAGATATATATTTAAAACATCGTTCTTTCTTTCTTCTTCTATCACTGACTGCCAATGGCATCTGGCCTGGGCTAGATCACTCTTCCTGCTAGAACTGGTGAATTGAAGATTCACTTGCTTAGTCAAATGTATTGATTGTAAGTCACTTTGGAATAAAGCGTCTGCTGAATGCCAAACATGTAAATGTAAATATACGTCAGCTTCATTGCCCACCTTTGAGCGGTGGGAGGAAGCATTAAGAATGACTGTATCCATTCCCCACAAGTAAGTCTGATATTTATATCAACCACAAACCAAGACACACACACACACACACACACACACACACACCAGAGGGAAGTCCATCCTATTCTGTCTGGGCCTTGATAGAAGTGAGACATAATAATGGAGTGTTCCTATGATGTATGCGGAGTGATTGGATTATCCTTGTGTGATTGGTCTAAATGACTGACTAATGAGCGTGTGATTGGTCTAAATGAATCTTCTTAAGAAGTCGGTCGGCGCGCATGCGCAAACCGCGGAGGCACGCTCGTGTTTCAAAACGTGCATGAAGACTAGCGCCTAAGAACTTTTCAAACCACTTCTTAGCGCTAGGCGCAAAGTCAGATCGCATAATAGCAGGGGCGCCTAGCGCACTTCATTAACATATGAACACTCCCACAATGAGTAATATATGCACGGGAGTCTTACGTCTTATGTGTGGGCGCCTAGGGACACCTGCATAATAGCAGTAGCGCGTATGAAGCGCATAATAAGGGTGGCGGTAGGTCTTAACCTGGCGGTGCGTCTTAATTAAGACTTAAGACGGCAAGTTAAGAAGTGCATAATAGGGCCCCATGTCTTTAGCGAGGTAGTGCGTGATGGAATTGGTTATTTCACGGTGCCTTCGTGAGCCCTTTCCATACGGCGTAACAGCCACAAACGACTCTAAAACTCTAGTTTGCTTAACGTTAGACTGGGCTACGGGACTTTCACTTAACTCTCCGTTTCTGACCGTACACTCATCATAGAGCTGCCTGTGATACTTTTTCAAGTGCTGATACAGGTTTGTGGTGTTGCCTCTGGATGTAGCAATTGTTCCACGACAGGTCGTGCGCAACACCTGCTTTTGTTGCACATCTGTCGTCCTAAACCCGAAATACTTACAACAGAAGTGCTGTTTTTCTTCGGGACTAAATCGTTGCTTCTGGCTCTGCTGAAGCCATTTATCCACACCATGAATGTTGCTAGCTACTAAAACGTCTTCATAGATTCACACCTGGGCGTTTCACGTTCTTGGGTGTGTGCGTTCATTGACGTTGAATCCAACAATAATGTGTCCCAAATCGCAGGCTTTGCGATTTGCTAATCGCATCATCTCTAATCGTGCAGCCCTATATGACAGACAGACAGACAGAGAGAAAGACAGGTATGACAGACATACAGGTAGACAGACAGACAGGTATGACAGACAGACAGAGAGACAGACAGGTATGACAGACAGACAGACAGGTATGACAGACAGACAGACAGGTATGACAGACAGACAGGTATGACAGACAGACAGGTATGACAGACAGACAGGTATGACAGACAGACAGGTATGACAGACAGACAGACAGGTATGACAGACAGACATGTATGACAGACAGACAGACAGGTATG
>NC_137690.1:136238-156238 GCF_963989245.1 Nansenia antarctica
CCCCCACCGTGTCTGAGAGGACGGGAGGGAGGGAGGGAGGGGAGGGAAGAGGAGGGAGAGGAGGGGGGAGGAGATGAGGGGAGGGAAGAGGAGGGAGAGGAGGGGGGAGAGGGGGGAGAGGATGGAGAGGATGGAGAGGAGGGAGAGGAGGGAGAGGAGGGGGGAGAGGATGGAGAGGAGGGGGGAGAGGATGGAGAGGATGGAGAGGAGGGTGGAGAGGATGGAGAGGATGGAGAGGAGGGAGAGGATGGAGAGGAGGGAGAGGAGGATGGAGAGGATGGAGAGGAGGGAGAGGATGGAGAGGATGGAGAGGAGGGAGAGGAGGGAGAGGATGGAGAGGATGGAGAGGAGGGAGAGGATGGAGAGGATGGAGAGGAGGGAGAGGATGGAGAAGAGGGAGAGGATGGAGAAGAGGGAGAGGATGGAGAGGATGGAGAGGATGGAGAGGATGGAGAGGAGGGAGAGGATGGAGAGGAGGGAGAGGATGGAGGAGGAGGGAGAGGATGGAGAGGATGGAGAGGAGGGAGAGGATGGAGAGAGGGAGAGGATGGAGAAGAGGGAGAGGATGGAGAGGATGGAGAGGATGGAGAGGAGGGAGAGGAGGGAGAGGATGGAGAGGATGGAGAGGATGGAGAAGAGGGAGAGGATGGAGAGGATGGAGAGGATGGAGAGGATGGAGAGGATGGAGAGGAGGGAGAGGATGGAGAAGAGGGAGAGGATGGAGAAGAGGGAGAGGATGGAGAGGATGGAGAGGATGGAGAGGATGGAGAGGATGGAGAGGAGGGAGAGGAGGATGGAGAGGAGGGAGAGGATGGAGAGGATGGAGAGGATGGAGAGGAGGGAGAGGATGGAGAGGATGGAGAGGATGGAGAGGATGGAGAGGAGGGAGAGGAGGGAGAGGAGGGAGAGGAGGGAGAGGATGGAGAAGAGGGAGAGGATGGAGAGGATGGAGAGGATGGAGAGGAGGGAGAGGAGGGAGAGGATGGAGAGGATGGAGAGGATGGAGAGGAGGGAGAGGATGGAGAGGATGGAGAGGATGGAGAGGATGGAGAGGATGGAGAGGATGGAGAGGATGGAGAGGAGGGAGAGGAGGGAGAGGATGGGAGGATGGAGAGGAGGGAGAGGATGGAGAGGAGGGAGAGGATGGAGAGGAGGGAGAGGAGGGAGAGGATGGAGAGGATGGAGAGGAGGGAGAGGAGGGAGAGGATGGAGAGGATGGAGAGGATGGAGAGGAGGGAGAGGAGGGAGAGGATGGAGAGGATGGAGAGGATGGAGAGGAGGGAGAGGATGGAGAGGATGGAGAGGATGGAGAGGATGGAGAGGATGGAGAGGAGGGAGAGGATGGAGAGGAGGGAGAGGATGGAGAGGATGGAGAGGAGGGAGAGGATGGAGAGGATGGAGAGGATGGAGAGGAGGGAGAGGATGGAGAGGATGGAGAGGATGGAGAGGAGGGAGAGGAGGGAGAGGATGGAGAGGATGGAGAGGAGGATAAAAGCCCAGAAATGTTTATGGTGTCAGGAGCTCCTCCGAGTATGGCTCCTCCCCCTAACCCAGGCATGGCTCCTCCCCCTAACCCAGGCATGGCTCCTAACCCAGGCATGGCTCCTCCCCCTAACCCAGGCATGGCTCCTCCCCCTAACCCAGGCATGGCTCCTAACCCAGGCATGGCTCCTCCCTCTAACCCAGGCATGGCTCCTCCCTCTAACCCAGGCATGGCTCCTCCCCCTAACCCAGGCATGGCTCCTAACCCAGGCATGGCTCCTCCCCCTAACCCAGGCATGGCTCCTAACCCAGGCATGGCTCCTCCCCCTAACCCAGGCATGGCTCCTAACCCAGGCATGGCTCCTCCCCCTAACCCAGGCATGGCTCCTCCCCCTAACCCAGGCCTGGCTCCTCCCTCTAACCCAGGCATGGCTCCTCCCCCTAACCCAGGCATGGCTCCTCCCCCTAACCCAGGCATGGCTCCTCCCTCTAACCCAGGCATGGCCCCTAACCCAGGCATGGCTCCTCCCCCTAACCCAGGCATGGCTCCTCCCCCTAACCCAGGCATGGCTCCTCCCTCTAACCCAGGCATGGCTCCTCCCTCTAACCCAGGCATGGCTCCTCCCCCTAACCCAGGCATGGCTCCTAACCCAGGCATGGCTTCTAACCCAGGCATGGCTCCTCCCTCTAACCCAGGCATGGCTCCTCCCTCTAACCCAGGCATGGCCCCTAACCCAGGCATGGGCAAACTACGGCCCGTGGGCCATATGCGGTCTGTTGGGCTTTTTAATCCGGCTCGTCGAATATTGGTACAAAATTGTCCAAATGACAGTAAAGACCCTGGTGTCTCAGCTGATCCCACTAGATGGCGCACTCCAGACACAACTGACCTGTACTGAGTCTGGTCTGTCCTCTCTAACTCACCTGTACTGAGTCTGGTCTGTCCTCTCTGACTCACCTGTACTGAGTCTGGTCTGTCCTCTCTGACTCACCTGTACTGAGTCTGGTCTGTCCTCTCTGACTCACCTGTACTGAGTCTGGTCTGTCCTCTCTGACTCACCTGTACTGAGTCTGGTCTATCCTCTCTAACTCACCTGTACTGAGTCTGTCCTCTCTGACTCACCTGTACTGAGTCTGGTCTATCCTCTCTGACTCACCTGTACTGAGTCTGGTCTGTCCTCTCTAACTCACCTGTACTGAGTCTGGTCTGTCCTCTCTAACTCACCTGTACTGAGTCTGGTCTGTCCTCTCTGACTCACCTGTACTGAGTCTGGTCTATCCTCTCTAACTCACCTGTACTGAGTCTGTCCTCTCTGACTCACCTGTACTGAGTCTGGTCTGTCCTCTCTGACTCACCTGTACTGAGTCTGGTCTCTCCTCTCTGACTCACCTGTACTGAGTCTGGTCTGTCCTCTCTAACTCACCTGTACTGAGTCTGGTCTGTCCTCTCTGACTCACCTGTACTGAGTCTGGTCTGTCCTCTCTGACTCACCTGTACTGAGTCTGGTCTGTCCTCTCTAACTCACCTGTACTGAGTCTGGTCTGTCCTCTCTGACTCACCTGTACTGAGTCTGGTCTGTCCTCTCTGACTCACCTGTACTGAGTCTGGTCTGTCCTCTCTGACTCACCTGTACTGAGTCTGGTCTGTCCTCTCTGACTCACCTGTACTGAGTCTGGTCTATCCTCTCTAACTCACCTGTACTGAGTCTGTCCTCTCTGACTCACCTGTACTGAGTCTGGTCTATCCTCTCTGACTCACCTGTACTGAGTCTGGTCTGTCCTCTCTAACTCACCTGTACTGAGTCTGGTCTGTCCTCTCTAACTCACCTGTACTGAGTCTGGTCTGTCCTCTCTGACTCACCTGTACTGAGTCTGGTCTATCCTCTCTAACTCACCTGTACTGAGTCTGTCCTCTCTGACTCACCTGTACTGAGTCTGGTCTGTCCTCTCTGACTCACCTGTACTGAGTCTGGTCTCTCCTCTCTGACTCACCTGTACTGAGTCTGGTCTGTCCTCTCTAACTCACCTGTACTGAGTCTGGTCTGTCCTCTCTGACTCACCTGTACTGAGTCTGGTCTGTCCTCTCTGACTCACCTGTACTGAGTCTGGTCTGTCCTCTCTAACTCACCTGTACTGAGTCTGGTCTGTCCTCTCTGACTCACCTGTACTGAGTCTGGTCTGTCCTCTCTGACTCACCTGTACTGAGTCTGGTCTGTCCTCTCTGACTCACCTGTACTGAGTCTGGTCTGTCCTCTCTGACTCACCTGTACTGAGTCTGGTCTGTCCTCTCTGACTCACCTGTACTGAGTCTGGTCTATCCTCTCTGACTCACCTGTACTGAGTCTGGTCTGTCCTCTCTAACTCACCTGTACTGAGTCTGGCCTCTCTGACTCACCTGTACTGAGTCTGGTCTGTCCTCTCTGACTCACCTGTACTGAGTCTGGTCTGTCCTCTCTGACTCACCTGTACTGAGTCTGGTCTGTCCTCTCTGACTCACCTGTACTGAGTCTGGTCTGTCCTCTCTGACTCACCTGTACTGAGTCTGGTCTGTCCTCTCTGACTCACCTGTACTGAGTCTGGTCTATCCTCTCTAACTCACCTGTACTGAGTCTGGTCTGTCCTCTCTGACTCACCTGTACTGAGTCTGGTCTGTCCTCTCTGACTCACCTGTACTGAGTCTGGTCTGTCCTCTCTGACTCACCTGTACTGAGTCTGGTCTGTCCTCTCTGACTCACCTGTACTGAGTCTGGTCTGTCCTCTCTGACTCACCTGTACTGAGTCTGGTCTATCCTCTCTGACTCACCTGTACTGAGTCTGGTCTGTCCTCTCTGACTCACCTGTACTGAGTCTGGTCTGTCCTCTCTAACTCACCTGTACTGAGTCTGGTCTGTCCTCTCTGACTCACCTGTACTGAGTCTGGTCTGTCCTCTCTGACTCACCTGTACTGAGTCTGGTCTGTCCTCTCTGACTCACCTAGTCTGGTCTGTCCTCTCTAACTCACCTGTACTGAGTCTGGTCTGTCCTCTCTGACTCACCTGTACTGAGTCTGGTCTGTCCTCTCTGACTCACCTGTACTGAGTCTGGTCTGTCCTCTCTAACTCACCTGTACTGAGTCTGGTCTGTCCTCTCTAACTCACCTGTACTGAGTCTGGTCTGTCCTCTCTAACTCACCTGTACTGAGTCTGGTCTGTCCTCTCTAACTCACCTGTACTGAGTCTGGTCTGTCCTCTCTGACTCACCTGTACTGAGTCTGGTCTGTCCTCTCTAACTCACCTGTACTGAGTCTGGTCTGTCCTCTCTGACTCACCTGTACTGAGTCTGGTCTGTCCTCTCTGACTCACCTGTACTGAGTCTGGTCTGTCCTCTCTGACTCACCTAGTCTGGTCTGTCCTCTCTAACTCACCTGTACTGAGTCTGGTCTGTCCTCTCTGACTCACCTGTACTGAGTCTGGTCTATCCTCTCTGACTCACCTGTACTGAGTCTGGTCTGTCCTCTCTAACTCACCTGTACTGAGTCTGGTCTATCCTCTCTAACTCACCTGTACTGAGTCTGGTCTGTCCTCTCTGACTCACCTGTACTGAGTCTGGTCTGTCCTCTCTAACTCACCTGTACTGAGTCTGGTCTGTCCTCTCTAACTCACCTGTACTGAGTCTGGTCTGTCCTCTCTGACTCACCTGTACTGAGTCTGTCCTCTCTGACTCACCTGTACTGAGTCTGGTCTGTCCTCTCTGACTCACCTGTACTGAGTCTGGTCTGTCCTCTCTGACTCACCTGTACTGAGTCTGGTCTGTCCTCTCTGACTCACCTGTACTGAGTCTGGTCTATCCTCTCTGATTCACCTGTACTGAGTCTGGTCTGTCCTCTCTGACTCACCTGTACTGAGTCTGGTCTGTCCTCTCTGACTCACCTGTACTGAGTCTGGTCTGTCCTCTCTGACTCACCTGTACTGAGTCTGGTCTGTCCTCTCTAACTCACCTGTACTGAGTCTGGTCTATCCTCTCTGACTCACCTGTACTGAGTCTGGTCTGTCCTCTCTGACTCACCTGTACTGAGTCTGGTCTGTCCTCTCTAACTCACCTGTACTGAGTCTGGTCTATCCTCTCTGACTCACCTGTACTGAGTCTGTCCTCTCTGACTCACCTGTACTGAGTCTGGTCTGTCCTCTCTGACTCACCTGTACTGAGTCTGGTCTGTCCTCTCTAACTGACCTGTACTGAGTCTGGTCTGTCCTCTCTGACTCACCTGTACTGAGTCTGGTCTGTCCTCTCTAACTCACCTGTACTGAGTCTGGTCTGTCCTCTCTGACTCACCTGTACTGAGTCTGGTCTGTCCTCTCTGACTCACCTGTACTGAGTCTGGTCTGTCCTCTCTGACTCACCTGTACTGAGTCTGGTCTGTCCTCTCTGACTCACCTAGTCTGGTCTGTCCTCTCTGACTCACCTGTACTGAGTCTGGTCTGTCCTCTCTGACTCACCTGTACTGAGTCTGGTCTATCCTCTCTAATTCACCTTTGCTACTGTTTGCTGCATTGAGCCCTTCTGTAACAATGAGTGGACCAAAGAAAAGAAAAGTTGACAGTGAGTGCCAAGTGTTTATGAGGAGTGGACAGCTAAATATTTTTTCACCGAAGTCCGATCAAAGGCTGTATGTCGTATTTGCCAAGAAACTGTTTTCCACCAAGTATGCTAACTACGCTAGCAAACAGTCAACGCAAGAACGGGCGGTTGGCAGCCCATAGTTATCCAGCAAGTCTTTCTCAGAAGGGGAGTTTTTGAAAGAATGCATGGTAGAGACAGCAGGTCTCTTGTGTCCAGAGAGCAAAAACAAATTAGAAAAAATGTGTTTATCACGTAGAAAGTTATATTCGTTAGCACTGGACGAAAGTAACGACGTAAAAGACACTGCTCAGCAGGGATCAGAGGGATTAATGACAATTTTGAGATAACAGGAATGTTTGACCATGGAATCTCTAAAGGGGACAACACGAGGAGAGGACTTGTATGACAGAGAGACTGAAGCTGCCGTGGTGTAAACTTGCCAATGTCACCACAGACATACAGACCCAAACTTAACAGGAAAAAAAGTCGGGATGCTGAAAAGAATCCAGGATAAGGTGAAAGAGGAAAACCCTGAGCTGGATGTAATTTTCCTACACTGCATAATCCATCAGGAAGCCCTGTGTAAGTCTGTATTGCAGCTTGATCATGTAGTGAAGCCAGTCGTAAAAGTTGTTAACTTTATACGAGCGAGGGGTCTTCAGCATCGTCAATTTATTAAGTTGAACTGATGCTGATCATCAGACTTGCTTTACCACTCATGTCCGCTGGTTACGTTTGGGGAAAGTATGTCAACGAGTGTGGGAGCTCAAAGGGGAGATTAGCTCATTTCTTTAGTTAATCAGCAAAGCCGACGATTTTCCTGAGCTGAGCGACGCAGATTGGCTTTGTGATTTTGCTTTGCTGTGGATTAGCTCATTTCCCCACACTAGCGACGCTGAAAGAGGCCCCTCGACATGTGAAGAAATACAGCAAATCACTGGACGACCTGCACAGAGAATTCTGCTGTCGGTTCTCTGATTTAGAAAAAAATTACAAGTTACTTCAGCTGTTGTCATGTCCCCTGTCACAAGACTATGAAACAGCACCGCATTGATCTTCAATGTGACTCTGTCTTAAAGGAGAAGTTCAACTCCCTTAAACTGAATGAGTTTTATGCTTCACTAAGCGAAGCCAAGTTTCCAAACATTAGGGAGATGGCACAGAGAATGCTGGTGTTGTTTGGCTCTACCTACGTGTGTGAGCAGACGTTCAGCGTGATGAACATCAACAAATCACGCCACAGATCCCAGTTAACAGATGAACACCTCAGATCTGTCCTGAGAATTGCCACAACCAAACTGACACCAAACTTTGATGCACTGACAAAAAAGGGTGACCAACGACACTGTTCCCACTGAAATTGAAGGTGCTGGACGTCATCACGGGACACCTCCCCTACCTAGCCTCCTAGCCTCTTACCTAGCCTCCTAGCCTCTTACCTAGCCTCCCAGCTGGCCTCTTACCTAGCCTCCCAGCCGTATGCTAGCTGCTCTCTGAGGACACAGACACACAATGATCAGATGAATGTGGAACTGCTGTCTAATAACGCAACCGTCAACTTCCTGTCTGAAGAATCATTTCACTTTTTCGTTTCCTCCATTTCACCTCTGAGAGGAACTCCTCAAAAACATCATCTGCATCTGTGGAACTTTACTCCCCTAACCTAGGGTCTCCTATTAGACTTTTATTAGTTACAAATGGCTGCAACCATGTGATGTTCCAAGACTGTAATAATAATAATAATAACTTTATTTGTATAGCGCTTTTCCTGCAGCTCAAAGTGCTTTAATCATTATATAATCATAATTGTATTATTTTGTAATTTAAAGGCAATATTAAAAAGATGGGTTTTTAGTCTTGACTTGAACATATTTGCTGAGGTTGCATCCCTAATGTAAACTGGCAGTGCATTCCACAATTTGGGTGCCTAAAATGAGAATGCAGCCTCACCAAACCTCTTCTTTTTTACATGAGAGCTCTATTGGGCTGATATGCTAGTAGAAGATCTGAACATATCAGTCAGAGCTTTATAAACAAGCAGAAGGATCTTGAAATCTATTCTGAACTTAACAGGAAGCCAGTGTAGTCTCTAAAATAGGAGTTATATGAGCTCGTCTGCTTGTACGAGGCCCACATTAAACACATATCCAAAACGTCATTCTTCCACCTTAGAAATATAGCAAAACTCCGCCCCACCCTGTCTTTGCCCGATGCCGAGAAGTTAGTCCATGCCTTTGTCTCCTCCAGGCTCGACTACTGCAACGCACTTCTCATCGGGATCCCTAGCAAGAGCCTTCAGAAGCTCCAGTACATTCAGAACAGCGCTGCTAGGATCCTGATGAGAGTGCGCAAATACGATCACATCACACCCATCCTCCACTCACTACACTGGCTTCCCATCTCCTCTCGGATCATTTACAAAATCTCACTGTTAACTCATCAATGCATTCACGGCAACGCACCCCCTTACCTCAAGGACCTGGTCAAATCCCACAGCCCCTCCACTCGCACTCTCCGCTCATCAAATGCAAACCTCCTCAAACCCACCAAAACCCACCTCCGCTCCATGGGAGACCGGGCCTTCTGCTCCATCGCCCCCGAACTGTGGAACGCCCTCCCTGCCCACCTGAGAGCACCACAGTCGGTCGACTCTTTTAAGAGCGGACTTAAGACTCATCTTTTTAACAAAGCGTTCCAGTAGCCAGATTTGTATTTATTTTTTTTTATTTTTTTTGTTTTTGTTTTATGCCACAGTGTCTTTTTAACCTTTCTGCTTTTGATGTTTTTAGTGATCTTTATTGTGTTGTGCTGTTTTTGTTTCTTTTATTGACTGTAGCACTTTGAGATTCTTGAAATGTAAAGTGCTTTATAAATAAAATCCATTATTATTATTATTGTTTTGGTTAAAACTCATTTTGGACTAATTGCAGCTGGCCAACAGCTTTCTGAGAGAAGACCAGAAAGGAGACTGTTACAATAGTCCAAACGTGTAATAACAAAAGCATGAAGCATTAACACTTCTGCATCAGCTTGCCAGAGAAAATGTCTAACTTTTGCAATATTCCGTAGATGATAAAAAGCATTTCTAGTGATAGATTTGATGTGAGGCTCAAAGCTTAAGTCAGAATCTATAATCACACCTAGATTCTTAGCTTCATGTTTGCAGTTTGAAAGCAAGGTTCCCATCGTATTCGACAATTCGACAATAACCAATTAGATATGGTTAACTAGACAGATCGCCCAATCAGAGGGCGTTTCCATAGATGGTTCTAGGAATCTCCGCTGATTGGCTGATCTCATAATCAACACAGACATTTCAAAGTGGAAAGCTTTATTAACAGTTTCTCTTTGTACAATATGAACAAGAAGGAATGATTCAATGAGACAAAAGATAGTTAACAGATTACATTCAGAATGTTAGAGATAATAATATAACACAGCTTAAGAACTAATTAACTAACCCTAACTAACTAACTAACTAAACATTGTCATTCTAACCCAATTCTGGTGAGTCTTCCTGGCTGAGGCAGCTCTTCTCTGATTGGCTGAGGCAGTTCCGGGTGCGGGTGGTGATTCCGGAGTAGGAGGCGGCTGGAGCTCCCTGTCCTGTGAGCAAAGGATGCTGGGAAAACAACACAAGTCACTGAGGAGTGGAGAGGAGAGAGGGAGGAGGATAGAGGAGGGGGAGGAGGAGAAAGGGGGAGGGGGAGGAGGAGAGAGGGAGGAGGAGAGAGGAGAGGGGGAGGAGGAGAGAGGAGGGGGAGGAGGAGGAGAGAGGAGAGGAGGAGAGAGGAGAGGGGGAGGAGGAGAGAGGAGAGGGGGAGGAGGAGAGAGGAGAGAGGGAGGAGGATAGAGGAGGGGGAGGAGGAGAGAGGGGGAGGGGGAGGAGGAGAGAGGGAGGAGGAGAGAGGAGAGGGGGAGGAGGAGAGAGGAGGGGGAGGAGGAGGAGAGAGGAGAGGAGGAGAGAGGAGAGGGGGAGGAGGAGAGAGGAGAGGGGGAGGAGGAGAGAGGGAGGAGGGGGAGGAGGAGAGAGGAGGGGCAGGAGGGGAGAGGAGAGTGGGAGGAGGAGAGAGGAGAGGGGGAGGAGGAGAGAGGAGAGGGGGAGGAGGAGAGAGGAGAGGGGGAGGAGGAGAGAGGAGAGGGGGAGGAGGAGAGAGGAGAGGGGGAGGAGGAGAGAGGAGAGGGGGAGGAGGAGGAGAGAGGAGAGGAGGAGAGAGGAGAGGGGGAGGAGGAGAGAGGAGAGGAGGAGAGAGGAGAGAGGAGAGGAGGAGAGTGGGAGGAGGAGAGAGGAGAGGGGGAGGAGGAGGAGAGAGGAGAGGAGGAGAGAGGAGAGGAGGAGAGAGGAGAGGGGGAGGAGGAGAGAGGAGAGGGGGAGGAGGAGAGAGGAGAGGGGGAGGAGGAGAGAGGAGAGGGGGAGGAGGAGGAGAGAGGAGAGGAGGAGAGAGGAGAGGGGGAGGAGGAGAGAGGAGAGGAGGAGAGAGGAGAGAGGAGAGGGGGAGGAGGAGAGAGGAGAGGGGGAGGAGGAGAGAGGAGAGTGGGAGGAGGAGAGAGGAGGGGGGAGGAGGAGAGAGGAGAGGGGGAGGAGGAGAGAGGAGAGGGGGAGGAGGAGAGAGGAGAGGGGGAGGAGGAGAGAGGAGAGGGGGAGGAGGAGAGAGGAGAGGGGGAGGAGGAGAGAGGAGAGGAGGAGAGAGGAGAGGGGGAGGAGGAGAGAGGAGAGGGGGAGGAGGAGAGAGGAGAGGAGAGGAGAGTGGGAGGAGGAGAGAGGAGAGGAGGAGAGAGGAGAGGGGGAGGAGGAGAGAGGAGAGGGGGAGGAGGAGAGAGGAGAGGGGGAGGAGGAGAGAGGAGAGGGGCAGGAGGGGAGAGGAGAGGAGGAGAGAGGAGAGGGGGAGGAGGAGAGAGGAGAGGAGGAGAGAGGAGAGGGGGAGGAGGAGAGAGGAGGAGAGAGGAGAGGGGGAGGAGGAGAGAGGAGAGGGGGAGGAGGAGAGGGGGAGGAGGAGAGAGGAGAGGGGGAGGAGGAGAGAGGAGAGGAGGAGAGAGGAGAGGGGGAGGAGGAGAGAGGAGAGGAGGAGAGAGGAGAGGGGGAGGAGGAGAGAGGAGAGGGGGAGGAGGGGAGAGGAGAGGGGCAGGAGGAGAGAGTGTGTGTGTGTGTGTGTGTGTGTGTCTAACCTCCAGGCTCTGCTGGTCTCCAGGTTGTGTTCGTCCTTCCTGCAGCACTGCAGCACCAGACTCCTCCCCCAGCTCCTCATTGGCTGCATCAGACTCCTCCCCCAGCTCCTCATTGGCTGCATCAGACTCCTCCCCCAGCTCCTCATTGGCTGCATCAGACTCCTCCCCCAGCTCCTCATTGGCTGCATCAGACTCCTCCCCCAGATCCTCATTGGCTGCATCAGACTCCTCCCCCAGATCCTCATTGGCTGCATCAGACCCCTCCCCCAGATCCTCATTGGCTGCATCAGGCCCCTCCCCCAGCTCATTGGCTGTATCAGACTCCTCCTCCAGCTCCTCATTGGCTGTATCAGGCCCCTCCCACAGGTACTCATTGGCTATATCAGACTCCTCCCCCAGCTCCTCAGCAGACTCCTCCCCCCTGGCGTCCCGGGGGTGGTGCGTGGCCAGGAGCGCTGGCAGGGTGAAGCAGGACAGGAAGCGCGTCTTCAGCAGCAGGAAGCCGGGGTTGGATAGGAAGCGCTCAGACACCAGCCGCCGCACCGCCCCCACCTGCTCCTCCTGGCTCCTGATTGGCTCCTCAGGGGGTAACAGCAGCAGGGCATTGTGGGCCAGGGCCTCCTTGCTGGCCAGCAGGGCGGTCAGGGAGTTGAGGCTGCTGACGGAGGGGGGCAGGTAGGGCAGGGGCACCTCACACCCCGGGAGCTGCACCCCCCTCCGGCCGCTCAGCCAGCGCTGCACCTCCGCCTGCTCCTCCACAAACATCAGCCCGCTGGGGGAGGGGCCAGGGGCTGGGGGGGAGGGGCCAGGGGCTGGGGGAGGAGGCTCTGGTGACCTGGTGACACTGATGACGGGAGGGGGCTGTGGGAGGGAGGGAGAGGCGATGGGGGAATCTGATTGGACTAGAGGCTGCTGTGGGAGGGGCATTCTGAGGGGCGTCGGAACATTCTGAGGTCCCACCTGGAAGCCGCTGAGCGGCAGCAGCCCATTGGCTGTGAGGACCCAGGGGGTCTGAGGTGCCAGAACCACGTTTGGACCAATCAGCTTCCTGTTAGGAGCGTCGCCGTGCCGACAGGGCTTCTTGGGCTGGGGCGACGCCCCCCCAGCCCTGCGGGCGCTGGCCTCCATGAGGGCGTGGCCTTTCTCTGTCGGTTGACGAATACGCTTCCTACACACCCCTGACCCTGCACCCCCTGACCCTGACCCTGCACCCGCTGGCTGGCTGGGTGGAGGGGGTCTGGGGGTGTTGGGGGGGTGTTGGGCAAAGACCAGGGGGACCAGGGGTTGGACAGCGATCCAGCAGGCCTGGGCCCTCTGCTGCACCACCAGGCCCTCCTGATGGGCCCTCTGCTGCTGCTGCACCACCAGGCCCTCCTGATGGGCCCTCTTTAGCAGGCTGGACACCGTGCTTGAGTCCCTCTTCTCTCTGGACTCTGGACGTTAGACAACAAATTCAATCACGAGACAAAATATCACATTTAACAAAATAAGCCTGGATTTTCCTTTAGCCACACTGATGGAATACCCCCCAGGCGACTAGCTAGCTGGCTAACCCTGCACCTGGCTGGTCAGGATGAGAAGAGGACCATGGTGGTTATGTAAAAGCTCTGCAGTATGTAGTGGATAACTAGGTTGTTATGGGTGAATCTACATTCAAATGAAGGATGAATTACCTTGTTTCAGAGGGCTGCAGACAGTCTGAAACAGATCACAGGTATCAGAAAAAACGCTGTTCACACCGTTCATAACCATGGCAACCGTTCATAACCATGGCAACTGTTCATAACCATGGCAACTGTTCATAACCATGGCAACTGTTCATAAACGTGGCAACAGATACAGATAGAGATACACTCACCGCTCTGTCCCGCTGTCCGATGGTACCCAGACTTCCCTCTGCGTCGATACGAAGCACCTGAGAACCCATGAAGAGGGTTAGGACCCCATGAAGAGGGCTAGGACCCCATGGAGAGGATTAGGACCCCATGGAGAGGGTTAGGACCCCATGGAGAGGGTTAGGACCCCATGGAGAGGGTTAGGACCCCATGGAGAGGGTTAGGACCCCATGGAGAGGGTTAGGACCCCATGGAGAGGGTTAGGACCCCATGGAGAGGGTTAGGACCCCATGGAGAGGGTAAGGACCCCATGGAGAGGGTTAGGACCCCATGGAGAGGGTTAGGACCCCATGGAGAGGGTTAGGACCCCATGGAGAGGGTTAGGACCCCATGGAGAGGGTTAGGACCCCATGGAGAGGGTTAGGACCCCATGAAGAGGGTTAGGACCCCATGGAGAGGGTTAGGACCCCATGGAGAGGGTTAGGACCCCATGAAGAGGGTTAGGACCCCATGGAGAGGGTAAGGACCCCATGGAGAGGGTTAGGACCCCATGGAGAGGGTTAGGACCCCATGAAGAGGGTTAGGACCCCATGGAGAGGGTTAGGACCCCATGGAGAGGGTTAGGACCCCATGGAGAGGGTTAGGACCCCATGAAGAGGGTTAGGACCCCATGAAGAGGGTTAGGACCCCATGGAGAGGGTAAGGACCCCATGGAGAGGGTTAGGACCCCATGGAGAGGGTTAGGACCCCATGGAGAGGGTTAGGACCCCATGGAGAGGGTTAGGACCCCATGGAGAGGGTTAGGACCCCATGGAGAGGGTTAGGACCCCATGGAGAGGGTTAGGACCCCATGAAGAGGGTTAGGACCCCATGGAGAGGGTTAGGACCCCATGAAGAGGGTTAGGACCCCATGGAGAGGGTTAGGACCCCATGGAGAGGGTTAGGACCCCATGGAGAGGGTTAGGACCCCATGGAGAGGGTTAGGACCCCATGAAGAGGGTTAGGACCCCATGGAGAGGGTTAGGACCCCATGGAGAGGGTTAGGACCCCATGGAGAGGGTTAGGACCCCATGGAGAGGGTTAGGACCCCATGAAGAGGGTTAGGACCCCATGGAGAGGGTTAGGACCCCATGGAGAGGGTTAGGACCCCATGAAGAGGGTTAGGACCCCATGAAGAGGGTTAGGACCCCATGGAGAGGGTTAGGACCCCATGAAGAGGGTTAGGACCCCATGGAGAGGGTTAGGACCCCATGGAGAGGGTTAGGACCCCATGAAGAGGGTTAGGACCCCATGGAGAGGGTTAGGACCCCATGGAGAGGGTTAGGACTCCATGGAGAGGGTTAGGACCCCATGGAGAGGGTTAGGACCCCATGAAGAGGGTTAGGACCCCATGGAGAGGGTTAGGACCCCATGGAGAGGGTTAGGACCCCATGGAGAGGGTTAGGACCCCATGACGCTACAGGACTGCTAACATCCTCGTCCTCCGTGTCAGGTTAACCCTTTAACGCCTGATGTTGCATATAAGCAAACACATGGTTAAGTTAAACACATGGTTAAGTTAAACACATGGTGAAATGTCTGTATACGATCAATTCACAAAAGGAAAATACTATCTATCTACAGTGCTGCTTGAAAGTATGTGAACCCTGTGTGCAATCATAGATTGATGTAGTCTTTTTTATCTGACAACAGGTTTATAGGGAACCATGTTTGTAGTAGGAAAACTCAATTATAAAGAAATTAGTGCAGGTGCAAAAATAAGTGAACACCAAGTTGCCATGGTTACATCAAGTAGGTAAGTAGAATCAGGAGGGTAAATAATTGGGTGCCAAATGAACCAGTTGAAGGACAGATCTTTAGGAAAGAGATCGGGTGGGAAACCTGGTCAGTCTTGTGTTATCCATACAGGTCAATGTGTTATCCATACAGGTGGATGTGTTATCCATACAGGTCAATGTGTTATCCATACAGGTGAATGTGTTATCCATACAGGTCAATGTGTTATCCATACAGGTCAATGTGTTATCCATACAGGTCAATGTGTTATCCATACAGGTGAATGTGTTATCCATACAGGTCAATGTGTTATCCATACAGGTGAATGTGTTATCCATACAGGTCAATGTGTTATCCATACAGGTCAATGTGTTATCCATACAGGTCAATGTGTTATCCATACAGGTGAATGTGTTATCCATACAGGTCAATGTGTTATCCATACAGGTCAATGTGTTATCCATACAGGTCAATGTGTTATCCATACAGGTCAATGTGTTATCCATACAGGTGAATGTGTTATCCATACAGGTGAATGTGTTATCCATACAGGTCAATGTGTTATCCATACAGGTCAATGAGTTATCCATACAGGTCAATGTGTTATCCATACAGGTCAATGTGTTATCCATACAGGTCAATGTGTTATCCATACAGGTCAATGTGTTATCCATACAGGTCAATGTGTTATCCATACAGGTCAATGTGTTATCCATACAGGTCAATGTGTTATCCATACAGGTGAATGTGTTATCCATACAGGTCAATGTGTTATCCATACAGGTGAATGTGTTATCCATACAGGTCAATGTGTTATCCATACAGGTCAATGTGTTATCCATACAGGTCAATGTGTTATCCATACAGGTCAATGTGTTATCCATTTAGGTCAATGTGTTATCCATACAGGTCAATGTGTTATCCATACAGGTCAATGTGTTATCCATACAGGTCAATGTGTTATCCATACAGGTCAATGTGTTATCCATACAGGTCAATGTGTTATCCATACAGGTGAATGTGTTATCCATACAGGTGAATGTGTTATCCATACAGGTCAATGTGTTATCCATACAGGTCAATGTGTTATCCATACAGGTCAGGTTAGTGAGAGCACGTCAGTCTGCATTAGTCCACTGTGAGGGAAATCATTTACAACGGGAGAGCAACTCGGCCTAGAAGTGGACACCCTTCCAAAATATCCCCAAGAGCCACAAGAAAAATAACAAATCAGGTAAAAACCCAAACATAATATTTAGAGATTTGCAGAGTTATTCTGTGATATTGTTATCGTTTTATAAAAAAGTTGTATGAGAAATGTGTTGACTAAATGTGACAATATGAAAAATTCAATAAAATACTGATTATAAAAAATAATAATAAGAAGAACACTGAATCAAAATGGCGCTCGTGGGAGGGTTGCTAGGAAGAAGCCTCTGCTGTCAGAAAATAACCAAACTGCTCTTCTTAACTTTGCCAGAGACCATCTGGAAGTCCATTCTCTGTCCATCTGGACAGTGCAACTGCACTAATTGATTTATTATTTAGTTTTCCTACTACACTCATGATTCCCTCTAAACATCCCTAACCCTAATCATCCCTACCCTGTAATCATCCATACCCTGTAATCACCTCTAACCCTAATCATCCTAACCTGTAATCATCCTAACCTGTAATCATCCTAACCTGTAATCATCCTAACATGTAATCATCCTAACCTGTAATCATCCTAACCTGTAATCATCCTAACATGTAATCATCCTAACCTGTAATCATCCTAACCTGTAATCATCCTAACCTGTAATCATCCTAACCTGTAATCATCCTAACATGTAATCATCCTAACCTGTAATCATCCTAACATGTAATCATCCCTGACCCTTGCCTGTAATCATCCCTACCATGTAATCATCCCTGACCCTTGCCTGTAATCATCCCTACCATGTAATCATCCCTGACCCTTGCCTGTAATCACACGTTGTTTCTTACCTGAAGGAAGAGGAGGAAGACGTGCGTGGTGGTGAGTCCCACCTCCTCTGCTCTCTCTCTCACCGCCTTCACTACAGACACACAGAGGGTCAGGGCATCACTTCCTGGTTCTCTCACCATAACAACCTGGTTCTGTCTCCATAACAACCAAGTCAAGAAACAAAGTTGAATTAATATACTACATTAATATCCATATAAATTAATATAATACACACAGTATTGTGATTACAGTAATTATCAGCTTCTCTGGTTTGACTATTTATAGGTATGTGTTTGAGAAAAATAATTAGTTTTCTTTTATTCTATAAACTACTGACAACATTTCTCCCAAATTCCAAATAAAATATATATATTACATGTATGTATGTATGTATGTAGATATATATATGTATGTATGTACACTACCGTTCAAAAGTTTGGGGTCACTTAGAAATGTCCTTATTTTTTAAAAGAAAAGCACATTTTTTTTCAATGAAAATAACATTAAATTAATCAGAAATACACTCAATACATTGTTAATGTGGAAAATGACTATTCTAGCTGCAAACATCTGGTTTTTAGTGGAATATCTACATAGGGTAGAGGCCCATTTCAAGCAACCGTCACTTCAGTGTTCTAATGGTACATTGTGTTTTCTAATCGCGTTAAAAAGCTAATGGATGATTAGAAAACCCTTGAAAACCCTTGTGCAATTACGTTAGCACAGCTGAAAACGGTTTTGCTGGTTAGAGAAGCTATACAAATGGCCTTCCTTTGAGCTAGTTGAGTATCTGGAGCATCACATTTGTGGGTTCGATTATACTCTCAAAATGGCCAGAAAAAGAGAACCTTCATATGAAACTCGACAGTCTATTCTTGTTCTTAGAAATGAAGGCTATTCCATGTGAGAAGCACAACTGAGCAAGAAAACAAGTACATTAGAGTCTCTAGTTTGAGAAATAGACGCCTCACAGGTCCTGAACTGGCAGCTTCATTAAATGGTACCCGCAAAACGCCAGTGTCAACGTCTACAGTGAAGAGGCGACTCCGGGATGCTGGCCTTCTAGGCAGAGTGGCAAAGAAAAAGCCATATCTGAGACTGGCCAATAAAAGGAAAAGATTAGTATGGGCAAAAGTACACAGACATTGGCCAGAGGAAGATTGGAAAAAAGTGTTATGGACAGACAAATCGACGTTTGAGGTGTTTGGATCACACAGAAGAACACATTTTGTGAGACGCAGAACAAGTGAAAAGATGCTGGAAGAGTGCCTGACGCCATCTGTCAAGCATGGTGTAGGTAATGTGATGGTCTGGGGCTGCTTTGGTGCTGGTAATGTGGGAGATTTGTACATGGTAAAAGGGATTTTGAATAAGGAAGGCTATCACTACAACGCCATGCCATACCCTGTGGACAGCGCTTGATTGGAGCCAATTTCCTCCTACAACAGGACAATGACCCAAAGCACACCTCCAAATTATGCAATAACTATTTAGGGAAGAAGCAGGCAGCTAGTATTCTGTCTGTAATGGAGTGGCCAGCGCAGTCTCCAGATCTCAACCCCATTGAGCTGTTGTGGGAGCAGCTTGACCGTATGGTATGCAAGAAGTGGCCATCAAGCCAATCCAACTTGTGGGAGGTGCTTCAGGAAGCGTGGGGTGAAATTTCTTCAGATTACTTCAACAAATTAACCGCTAGAATGCCAAAGGTCTGCAATGCTGTAATTGCTGCAAAGGGAGCATTCTTTGACGAAAGCAAAGTTTGAAGGACAAAATTATTATTTCAAATAAAAATCATTATTTCTATCCATGTCAATGTCTAGACTATATTTTCTATTCATTTTGCAACTCAATTGATAAATAAAAGTGTGAGTTTTCATGGAAAACATGAAATTGTCTGGGTGACCCCAAACTTTTGAACGGTAGTGTATGTATGTATACGTATATATCCAATACTGTGTTAATGTATATATATATATACAAATTGTCAAAAAATTGTGTGTCTACCTTCAGAGTATGAGTGTATGTCTGTGTATGTGAGTGAGTGCCTTCAGAGAGTGTGTGTGTGTGTGTGTGTGTGTACCTTCAGAGAGTGTGTATGGAGAGAGGGGAGGGGGCAGCAGTATGTTGCCTACCCAAGGCGTGATGGACAGCAGGAGAGAGTAATGGAGGTTGGTAGCCTACACACACACACACAAACACACACAATGTACAGTGAATTTGCTAACTAGTGTCTCCTCTATCCATGTTAACTAGTCATTATAACCATGTTAACTAGTAATTATAACCATGTTAACTAGCCATTATAACCATGTTAACTAATCATTATAACCATGTTAACTAGTCAGTATAACCATGTTAACTAGTCATTATAACCATGTTAACTAGCCATTATAACCATGTTAACTAATCATTATAACCATGCTAACTAGCCATTAAAACCATGTTAACTAGCCATTATAACCATGTTAACTAGCCATTATAACCATGTTAACTAGCCATTATAACCATGTTAACTAGTCAGTATAACCATGTTAACTAATCATTATAACCATGTTAACTAGTCAGTATAACCATGTTAACTAGTCATTATAACCATGTTAACTAATCATTATAACCATGTTAACTAGTCAGTATAACCATGTTAACTAGCCATTATAACCATGTTAACTAATCATTATAAACATGTTAACTAGTCATTATAACCATGTTAACTAGCCATTATAACCATGTTAACTAATCATTATAAACATGTTAACTAGTCATTATAACCATGTTAACTAGTCATTATAACCATGTTAACTAATCATTATAAACCTGTTAACTAATCATTATAACCATGTTAACAAATCATTATAACCATGTTAACTAGCCATTATAACCATGTTAACTAGCCATTATAACCATGTTAACTAATCATTATAAACATGTTAACTAGTCATTATAACCATGTTAACTAGTCATTATAACCATGTTAACTAGCCATTATAACCATGTTAACTAATCATTATAACCATGTTAACTAGTCAGTATAACCATGTTAACTAGTCATTATAACCATGTTAACTAGCCATTATAACCATGTTAACTAATCATTATAAACATGTTAACTAGTCATTATAACCATGTTAACTAGTCATTATAACCATGTTAACTAATCATTATAAACATGTTAA
>NC_137690.1:163738-166238 GCF_963989245.1 Nansenia antarctica
GGAGGTGGGGACGGAGGTGGAGAGGGAGGTGGGTAGGGAGGTGGGGAGGGAAGGGGGGGCGGAGGGGAGGGAGGGGGGGGCGGAGGGGAGGGAGGTGGAGACGGAGGGGGGGGCGGAGGGGAGGGAGGTGGGGAAGGAGGGGGGGGCGGAGGGGTCCAGCTTCACCATCAGGGGGTGGAGCGTCCCAGGGGCAGCAGGGGAGGGGGGGGCTGGGACCCAGAGCTCCATGGCGGGGGGGCTGTACACCTCCCATTCCACCTCCTCCTCCACCTCCTCCTCCACCTCCACCCTGCCTGCTCTCTTCTTCTTCTTCTTCTTCTTCTTCTCTTCATCACTGTCCATGAACACCATGGTGAGGCTGGGTACCTCCTTGGAGCTGCTGTTCCTCTCCTCCTCCTCCTCCTCCCTCTCCACCTCCTTCTCCACCTCCCTCTCTCCCTGCAGCTGCTTCTGTAGTTGGATCTTCCTCTGCCTCCTCTCATTCATCTGGTCACGGACCCGCCTCGTGAGCTATTCACACAAACAGACCAACAGACCAATCACAACAGAGTAACAGACCAGCTGACCAATCACAACAGAGTAACAGACCAGCTGACCAATCACAACAGAGTAACAGACCAGCTGACCAATCACAACAGAGTAACAGACCAGCTGACCAATCACAACAGAGTAACAGACCACCTGACCTTGATTCCGTTCATCCTCCTCCACTGCATCATCACCTGACAGTCCAGACGCCCAGGCATCTCAGCTGCCATCCTCGCCCATTTACCTGCCGACCAATCAGGAGAGAACACACGTAACCCTCTACTAGCTGACCAATCAGGAGAGAGAACACACTCTAACTTTACCTGCAATTGATAATAAACCTAAATAACCTAACCTAACCCTAAACCTAAATATCATATTAATGTTTCATCCTCTTGTGTCAATAATGAATATACAACCCAAACCCAACACTACCCTAACCCTAACCCAACACTACCCTAACCCAACACTTAACCATCACAGTATAAACCCTAACCCAACACTTAATCCCCTGTCTAGTTAACCTGCCTAGTTAACCTGCCTAGTTAACCTGTCTAGTTAACCTGCCCAGTTAACCCAGACTAGTTAGGGTTTATAACACGTTCATCAGTTCCAACCTTCTCCATGTTTCTGCACCAGTTGCCGTAGCAACAGCTGCTCCTCCAGGCTGAAGGCGCCTCTCTTCACGTCCTCCCGCAGACAGTCCAGGTACCTACACACACACACACACACACACAGTCACAGACAGTCCTGTCTGTCTGTCTGTCTGTCTACCAGCAGAGCTTCAGATAAATTAATCCAAACAGCGACAGAGACGTCTGAAACACTGCAGGGCTCTATCACACCCTAACCCATCACACCCTAACCTACAGTCTCCATGGGGGGGGGAAGGGTTAGGTGTGTGTGTGTGTGTACCTGTCTCTAGGAGGTGAGTGAAGGGTTAGGGTTAGGTGTGTGTGTGTGTGTACCTGTCTCTAGGAGGTGAGTGAAGGGTTAGGTGTGTGTGTGTGTACCTGTCTCTAGGAGGTGAGTGAAGGGTTAAGGCCAATGCACACGGTGTGCGATTTTGTCGTGCGACGGAATTGTTTTGGTCGTGCGACCGTAAAAAAATATTTGATTCCATTGTTTTGAATGAGACAAGGCACACGGCGTGCGACGAGTCGCACCGCACTGTCGAATTTTGTCGTGCGACGGATTGCGTCACAATGGGAAAATTGTATCTAAATCTAAATTAATTGAGTCACTCATAACAGGGAGAGAGACTGGAGCATATATTTTACACGCATCTTTCGGTCATAGACAGCTAGCTTGCTGAGCATCAACTAATTTTCCATAACGTAAAAAGGAGGCGGTTGGTTGTGGGTCTACGAGATTCTGCAGTCTCACAATGAAATGAGAGTTCAACTTGGTCAACAGTTGAGGCTGTAGTGTACAGGAGGACCGCTCTAGACAACTTGAACAGACAGGAGTTTGACGTGGATCTGGGAGAGATTGTAGCCGTCGTCACCAAGATGCCAACCACATTGCGAGAGTATAACATATGTGCTTTAAGGAGGGTATTGTAGTGCCAAGAGACAGGAGTCGTAGGCAGCGTATCAAATGACAAAGCTAAACGTTTAATGAAGGACATGAATGATCGTCAACAACACACTCAAGCAGTAAGTAGAATAAACAACCCATATTTCCTTGGGTGATGTCAACCCACCAAAGTATTACGTTATTTAACATAATGGTATACATTAACATGTGAATAAAATATTACTAAAAAAGTATTGTCATTTCAGTGTCTCCTCTATATGCATTGATTCGTGGCGGGCCGCCACAAATGAATTTTCTCCGCCACTAAAGCCCGGTACACACATAAGGACTTAGGATTTTTTTAAAGGATTTTATCTGAGACAGACCCCACACATGAAGATAAAAAATCTTGGATTGAACAGCCTTGATCGTATTGTGTGTGGTGTGCGCAGAT
>NC_137690.1:171238-176238 GCF_963989245.1 Nansenia antarctica
TCTTAGTTATTATTAATTATTGATTATTAGATATTAGTAACATTATTTTGAGTTATGCCTCATAACTGCGTGGGAATTGTTTGATTACATAGATCCGTTATGCGTAGGGATATTGGGGGCTGTGATTAGGTGCTTAAATAGTGGGAGACCGTGCGTAGGGGTTCATTGGGTGATGCCAGGACTCGAGGGATGCCACGGTTAGTGTTTGATGCGTGCTTTGTGTAACATTTATATGCTTTGTTTTAGTCTTTGAATGTGTCAGAGCTGTGTATTCATGTATGTTTTTGTTGTCTGCATTCGCAGGTTTTACAATCTATTCAATTTTCAGTAAAAGTAAGAAAAACGAGTTGAATGGTATCCGTGTCCCTCAGTCCAGCCTTTCTGTCGGCGTTAGTAGACAGAACAATTGTAAAACCTACGGCCCGGGCGTCAAAGAAATATCTTTGAAAAGATTCCCGAGGTGGTGGAGAAGTGAATTGACAGCCACATTCAGAGAGGAGTTCTCCGTGGGACGAATACAAGCGTCGAGGGAACTCGGAAAAGTGGCTGCAATTAACCGGAGCTAGCTAGCCAGGTGTGCTGTCTGTGAAGCGTGTCTGTGCAGAGCCTACTGGAAAAGTGACAGTGTCGGCAGCGCGAGACAGCGCGAGAGGACAGCAAGACCAGGAAAGCGGTCGGGTAAGCAACAGCACTGACCAGCGAACTAATTCAAGCTGGATGTGTATAGAGACTTGCCTTGCTAGCCAGAGATATTAAAGTGGGACTGACTGTGTCTGCTAAAGTGGCTAACCGGCGGAGTGATATATCCCAACTGTGAAAGGAGGAGGAGCCCTAGTGCGTCGCAGCAACCAGGAAGTAAATATACGCAGAAGATCCGGAGTTTCAAAATAAGGGTCCCATTTATTCTTGAAGTAACCAGGAAGTAAAAATACACAGAAGATCCGGAGTTTCAAAATAAGAGTCCCATTTATTCTGGCAGTAAATAAATGTCAGTTTTGACTGTAAAACATCACAGTTGAATAAAACGAAAATAAAAACACTAAGTGAGCAGTTTGAAGGGACTTTAATCTGTTAAAGAAAATAACAGCAGAGGTTAAATAAATATTTAAACATTGATAGCCTGTGAAAAGAGAAGGAAAATGGCTGAAGGGGACCAGTCCGTAGCTCAACTGAAAAAAGAGAGAAATTCAGCTAAATCCAACTTTAGCAAAAAATCTGCCTTCATGCTCCGCGTTATACCCTCCATGGTCGAGAGCGAATTAAAGGTCCAGTGGCAGGCTTTCTCTAATGAAGCTGAGAAGCTCCTGGAAGCCAATAGTAGCTATGAAGAGGGTCTGCTTGCAGAAGCGGAAGAGGACCCCACCAAACTATCGGAACAACAGACGAGAGACATCGAGAAGGTGAGCAAAGACTGCATGACTAAATTGTCGAAGGTTGGCGATCTCGTAAAACTCCATCTGTGGTCAAGATACGGTGAAAGAAGAGTGTTATTCGCGATCAGGGAGGCTGAACGAGCTAAAGAAGAGACAGAAGAGGTCCCATTGGGCCAGCTAGACCATGACTGCCATGAGAGACAAGTGCACTATTTAGAGGAGCTTACTACAGGAGCAGAGAAAGAGCTCTCTGTCTGGAGAGACTGGGCCCCTGTCGCTGCTATAGAAGACGTGGAGGGACGGCTGCATCATTTGATGTCCTCAAAGAACAAGCTCAGGCGAGATAGAGACGCCGAGATAGGAAAAGCTCAAAAGGCAACTGAGGAAGAAGACCGCGCCCGCCGCACAACAGCTGAAGGAAAGCGCCAGAGGGCTGAAGAGGAAGAACGCGCCAGACGCGCCCAGCTTATCCTGGCTCAACAGGCGGAGACTGAAGCACGGGCAGAGCTTGTTAAAGCCCAGCAAAAAGCGTTGGAGGAGACTCAAGCAGGCGCACAGGGTGGAAATGCAGCTACGAGAGGCATTCCAAAAGTGAGGCTGAAGCCTACAAGTCTCCCGACGTTTAGAGGTAGCATTCGGGAATACTACCGCTGGAGGAAGGATTGGGAAAGCCTACAGGAACAAGGCGATCCCTCCGGGTCTCCGGAAGTCAAGAAGTTTCAACTTCTGGAAAGTATAGAGGAGACCATAGTGAAGGATCTCAGGCTCGCGAGCCACAATACTGCCGAAGATGTCTTCAGGGTGCTAGATAATCGTTTCGGAAACAAGAATGCAATCACCAACCTGATCGTAGCAGAGCTGCAGAAGATTTCTCCAGTCAAAGAGCACCAATTCAGGAAGGTGATTGATCTGATCCGAATCACAGAGAAAGCTCTAGCAGACCTTAAAGATCTTGACAATGAAGTAGCCATCAAAAACCCTCTGGTGACTGGAGCCATTGAAAACAAACTGCCACTCACTTTGAAAAAGGAGTGGCTTACTTTCAAAATAGACCCCCGAAATGGTTTCCAGCCGGAGAGATACTTTGACACCTTCCTGGACTTCCTACAAAAGCAGGAAAGCATCCTCGAACAGTTGGAGCAGATGGAGATCACGGAGATCCCAGAGAAGAAGACTGAGAAGAAGTTTGCTTTCACTAGAGCCACTGAGAGAGGCAGCGCTGATGACAATTGTGTTCTGTGCGAAGATAAACACAGAAGTAGGCTGTTCACCTGTAAGAAGTTCAGAGGCCTCGACTTGGCAGCAAGAAAGGCCGCGGTGAAGAAGTCTAGAGCCTGCCGGCTGTGCCTTACATCACATGGCGCTGACGGAGAGTGTAACCTTAAATTCCTCTGCACCAAGAGAGGCTGCAAAGAAGGAGAGTCGTCAGACCACCATTACCTTCTCTGCCCCAGTAGAGACAGTAAGAAGGATGGTGGGGAAAAGAGAGAAACTCCAAGTAGCGGCGGTGAACGTGCAAGGAGTTTGACCGTTGAACAGGAAGAGGTCTTGTCCCAACTCGCTCCAGAGATTGCGCAAAAAGTCAGGAAAGCCTTCACAAATAAGACAGCAGTTACGAGCTGCACTAAAGCAAAAGCCGGGAAGCTCCTGGAAGAAAATGGAATAAAGGAGTGTCCGGTAATAGTGATGCTCCTGGAGGTCACTGCTAACGACGGGCAACAAATTGGTGCTCTGATAGACTTAGCATCAGATACAAATTACATTACCCACGCGGCTGCAAGTAGGCTTGGCCTGAAGAGCGAGAAAATCACGCTAGTGGTGCAGGGCGTCGGAGGGATGACTGTGACAGCCAACACCAGAAGGTACCTCCTGAAGGTGAGGTTCAGGACCCCGGAAGGTGAAAGAGCCCACCAGTTGGTCTGCTACGGCTTAGATGAAATAGCCAAGGTGCACCATGCCATCGAGCCACAGCAACTGAAAAGGTTCTTCCCCGAGGTCAAGACCCAGGAGTTGGTCCGGCCAAGGAGTATTGAGCTCCTCATCAGCCAAAGAGAGGGGCGGCTGGTTCCCTGTCCCGTGAAGGTAGTAGGAGACCTGGTCCTGTGGGAAGGCCCACTTGGAAAGATTGTGAGTGGGACGCATCCCAATCTGTTTGAAGATGTGGAGACGGTGACCTACGAGTCCAAGACACACTTCGCCCGATCAATGAGAACAGCAGCGGCCAAGTATGAGGAAATCGTCAAGTGTATCGGGTGCTGCGAAGAGACCAGGGAGAGTGGACTGAGGCAGGAAAGCAACTCCAGAGTCCAGAGCTCAATGGCAACCAACAAAGAAGTGTTGGAAGACGATCCTGAAGAGGACATCGGGGAGTACGCCATCACGAGGGTGAACATTGGAGACCGTCCTGCTGGTTGCATTGCTCAACTGGCAATGAGGGAGACAGCAGGGCTACCTCAGTTCATTGAAAGGGAGGAAGAGCGTCGTGTCTTGGAGAAAGACAGCTACGTCGACGACATCTTGACTTCCCATGATGATCTGAAGATGCTCGACACCATCACGAGTGGAGTGGAGGAGATCTTGAGCGCTGGAGGATTCTTTCTAAAGCCGTGGGTCCGGTCTGGCCAAGGTGGGAGGAGAAAGGACGGCGCCAGAACCTGTGGAGGGGAGAGGCCTGGAGCGACATCCAAAACCCTGATGCTACCGAATCAGCTGAAAGACGAGGATAATAAGGCCCTTGGCATTGGGTATCTCGTGGATTCCGACCAGCTCTACGTGATGACATCAGTATACTTCTCCAAGAGAAAAGGAAAGATGAGGACAGGCCTCAACCTCAAGGTAGAAGAAGTCCGGGAGAGTACACCCAACGGCTTGTCAAGGAGAGAGCTGCTGAGCCAAGTGGCTGGCCTATACAATCCAATTGGCCTGGTGTCCCCGGCCAAACAAAAAGGAAACATCCTTGTAAGAAGAGCCTTCCAAGAGGCAGGAGGCGGGAACTCAGCCAAGGAAACGTGGGACCCTGGGAAGACAGGGTCTCCAACCGAGTGGTCGTGGATCCCCGGTGAGTGCAATGTGGCCGACATCATCACAAGAGGAGCAGTTCCTGAAGAACTGAGCGAAAATTCTCTGTGGCAGAATGGACCTGGATTCCTGGAGAAGCCTTTTGAGGAGTGGCCCGTGAAATCAGCGGCAGAAGTGGCAGCTGATGCTCGAGAAAGTGTGAACAAGCTCAAACGGAAGGCCTTCTCAGGAGCGCTCACCAGGGCCCAAGCTAACGTGAGGACCGAAAAAGAGAAAAGAAAGGCTCTGGCAAGCTGCCCGGGGTCGTCCTCCACCGGGATGTCAGGAGGATGGTTGTTCTCCTCCCCATTGAGGAACAAGGGACATTGGTAGCCTCCCTAGACTAGTAGCTAGATCGGCTAGGTGGGAGGTGTACTGTCCAGTTAGGATGGGGTGTGTTCAGTGTACATATTTTAGCCTATAAAATGGGACAAATGTGAAATGTTATTTTAAATGGTATTTGAATAATTCTTAGTTATTATTAATTATTGATTATTAGATATTAGTAACATTATTTTGAGTTATGCCTCATAACTGCGTGGGAATTGTTTGATTACATAGATCCGTTAT
>NC_137690.1:178738-181238 GCF_963989245.1 Nansenia antarctica
ACACACACACACACAGCTACTACACCCTGACACACACACACACACACACACACTACACCCTGACACACACACACACACACACACTCAGGTACTACACACTGAGACACACACACACACACACACACACACACACGCACACATCTACTACACCCTGAGTATGTAGGCCTACTGTATCTATCAGTTACACGTCGCTATGGTAGTCATAGAGGACAATACATATACATGACATTAGATAGACAGACAGGTTAGGGTTACATATACATTAGATAGACAGACAGGTTAGGGTTAAGGGTTACATACATTAGATAGACAGACAGGTTAGGGTTAAGGGTTACATATACATTAGATAGACAGACAGGTTAGGGTTACATATACATTAGATAGACAGACAGGTTAGGGTTAAGGGTTACATACATTAGATAGACAGACAGGTTAGGGTTAAGGGTTACATATACATTAGATAGACAGACAGGTTAGGGTTACATATACATTAGATAGACAGACAGGGTGAGGTTAAGGGTTACATATACATTAGATAGACAGACAGGTTAGGGTTACATATACATTAGATAGACAGACAGGTTAGGGTTAAGGGTTACATATTAGTGCTGTCCCAAACGACTATTTTTCTAACGATTAATCTAGCGATTATTTTTATCGATTAGTCGATTAGTCTAACGACTAATTTATCGATAAGTCTAACGGTAATTTTTGTACTGTAAAAAAAAAAAAAAAAAAATATGATTTTTGGGCTCCACCTCACTGCTATGTTTAGCCAACTTGAATGCCAACATGGCCATTTAGAAGTCTGTCCATCACCACAACACATAGCTAGCTAACGTTACTCTCGCTGCTATGTTATGATTAGCTAAATTGATGCTAACATAGCATGCGAGCTACGAGCTAGATAACGTACAGTAGGTGCTCGCACCACAATGACAATAGGCTACCGTAGCTAGCCAGCTACATAGCTAACGTTACTAACACCAGAAGACAAGACATACGAACTGTGGTGAGCTACATTGCTTGTGTAATATTAGCTAGTAGCTATCCATTTTTCACTCATACACTTAATTGTCTCGCCTGGTAAAATAAAGGTTTAAAAAAAAAAAAAAAAAAAAAATCGCCATTTTTTTTATTTACGACTAACCTACGCATATTACGCTAACCGACGTATTGACGTAGTCGATGACGTCGACGACGTCGAATAATCGTAACAGCCCTATTACATATACATTAGATAGACAGACAGGTTAGGGTTAAGGGTTATGTTATGTATTGAAGTGTTATTTTTGAGCTATGTGAACCACCGTAGTTGGAGTGATGAAAAGCGTATAGGTAACTAGTGTTGCCCGGGCAGGAATGCGGAAGTGATACTATGCCTGTATACCTGCGTTTGGTCAGTAAAGCTACGGAGATATATCAAAGCGTTTCGCCGCCTCTGCCTCCATTCTTTATTGTGAATTATAGATGTTATTGGCTATATACATAACAGGTTACATATACATTAGATAAACAGACAGGGTAAGTTAGGGTTAAGGGTTACTTGGACAGCTTGGGTTGGATCTTCCTCTTCATGGAGTCTCTCATCACAGCGTTGATCAGCAGAGTCTTCTGCCAGCCCTCCCCTGAGGACAGAGAGATATCCTACTGTCACTATTATTATACTAGTACTACTACTACTGTCACTACTATACTACTATACTACTACTATACTACTACACTACTACTGTCACTACTATACTACTATACTACTACTATACTACTACTACTACTACTACTACTGCTACTACTACTACTACTACTACTACTACTACTGCTACTACTACTGTCACTACTACTACTACTGTCACTACTACTACTACTACTACTACACTACTACTACTACTACTACTACTACTACTACTACTACTACTGTCACTACTACTACTATACTACTACACTACTACTATACTACTACTACTACTACTACTACTACTACTGTCACTACTACTACTATACTACTACACTACTACTACTATACTACCCCTAGTACTACTACTACTATACTACTACTACTGCTACTACTACTGTCACTACTACTACTACTGTCACTACTACTACTACTACTACTACACTACTACTACTACTACTACTACTACTACTACTACTACTACTACTACTGTCACTACTACTACTATACTACTACACTACTACTATACTACTACTACTACTACTACTACTACTACTGTCACTACTACTACTATACTACTACACTACTACTACTATACTACCCCTAGTACTACTGCTACTGCTACTACTACTACTACTACTACTACTACTACTACTACTACTACTACTACTAGTACTACTATACTACCCCTAGTACTACTATAATAATTTTGCCATTTAGCAGACGCCTTTAACCAAAGCGACTTACAATTACGAATTACAGGGACATTCCCCCTGGAGTAACTGAGGGCTAAGTGCCTTACTCAAGGGCACACTAGTAGTGGTGTGG
>NC_137690.1:183738-188738 GCF_963989245.1 Nansenia antarctica
GTTTAACATGTGGTAGTTTAACATGTGATAGTTTAACATGTGGTAGTTTAACATGTGATAGTTTAACATGTGGTAGTTTAACATGTGATAGTTTAACATGTGGTAGTTTAACTCTAACATGTGATAGTTTAACATGTGATAGTTTAACATGTGATAGTTTAACTCTAACATGTGGTAGTTTAACATGTGATAGTTTAACATGTGATAGTTTAACTCTAACATGTGGTAGTTTAACATGTGATAGTTTAACATGTGATAGTTTAACTCTAACATGTGGTAGTTTAACATGTGATAGTCTAACATGTGGTAGTTTAACATGTGGTAGTTTAACTCTAACATGTGATACTCACCGTCTCTGATGCACTTCCTGGTCCATCCTCATCTGTAACACATGAAAGGGTGAAGTTACACTGGAAGGTTGAGGTTAGGTTAGGGTCAGGGGTAGGTTAAGGTCAGGGGTAGGTTAGGGTCAGGGATAGGTTAGGGTTAGGGCTAGGTTAGGGGTCAGGTTAGGGTCGGGGGTCAAGTTAGGGTCAGGGCTAGGTTAGGGTTAGGGCTAGGTTAGGGTCAGGGGTCAGGTTAGGGTCAGGGGTCAAGTTAGGGCTAGGGCTAGGGTTAGGGGTCAGGTTAGGGTCCGGGCTAGGCTAGGGTTAGGGGTCAGGTTAGGGTCAGGGCTAGGTTAGGGTCAGGGCTAGGTTAGGGTCAGGGGTCAGGTACCTGACAGGGCGTCTGGGCCGAGCGTTCGCTCCAGCTCCTCGATCTCCCGCTGGACCCTCTGACGCTCCGCCTCCAGCCCCGGGTCACCAGGCGCCTGCAGGGTCATATGAGATAACACACATTAACTACATCAGGTAACTCAGTCACTCTGTAATAGGTCAGGGCTAGGGTCAGGGGTCAGGGCTAGGGTCAGGGGTCAGGGCTCTTACCAAGTCCTCTTCAGGCCCATCGGAGTCATCATCATCATCGTCATCATCATCTGACAACAGAAACGAAACGCAGAGTTACTAAAGCAGAGGAGACACCTGTCTCACCCTCACCTGTCTAACCCTCACCCTCACCTGAGGAGCTGTCTCACCCTCACCAGAGGACCTGTCTCACCCTCACCTGAGGAGCTGTCTCACCCTCACCAGAGGACCTGTCTCACCCTCACCTGAGGACCTGTCTCACCCTCACCTGAGGAGCTGTCTCACCCTCACCAGAGGACCTGTCTCACCCTCACCTGAGGACCTGTCTCACCCTCACCTGAGGACCTGTCTCACCCTCACCTGAGGACCTGTCTCACCCTCACCTGTCTAACCCTCACCAGAGGAGCTGTCTCACCCTCACCTGAGGACCTGTCTCACCCTCACCAGAGGACCTGTCTCACCCTCACCTGAGGAGCTGTCTCACCCTCACCTGAGGACCTGTCTCACCCTCACCAGAGGACCTGTCTCACCCTCACCTGAGGACCTGTCTCACCCTCACCTGTCTAACCCTCACCCTCACCAGAGGACCTGTCTCACCCTCACCTGAGGAGCTGTCTCACCCTCACCAGAGGAGCTGTCTCACCCTCACCTGAGGAGCTGTCTCACCCTCACCTGAGGAGCTGTCTCACCCTCACCAGAGGACCTGTCTCACCCTCACCTGAGGAGCTGTCTCACCCTCACCAGAGGAGCTGTCTCACCCTCACCAGAGGAGCTGTCTCACCCTCACCTGAGGAGCTGTCTCACCCTCACCTGAGGACCTGTCTCACCCTCACCTGTCTAACCCTCACCCTCACCAGAGGACCTGTCTCACCCTCACCTGAGGAGCTGTCTCACCCTCACCTGAGGAGCTGTCTCACCCTCACCAGAGGAGCTGTCTCACCCTCACCAGAGGACCTGTCTCACCCTCACCTGAGGACCTGTCTCACCCTCACCAGAGGAGCTGTCTCACCCTCACCAGAGGACCTGTCTCACCCTCACCAGAGGAGCTGTCTCACCCTCACCTGAGGAGCTGTCTCACCCTCACCAGAGGAGCTGTCTCACCCTCACCTGTCTAACCCTCACCCTCACCAGAGGACCTGTCTCACCCTCACCTGAGGAGCTGTCTCACCCTCACCAGAGGAGCTGTCTCACCCTCACCAGAGGACCTGTCTCACCCTCACCTGAGGACCTGTCTCACCCTCACCAGAGGAGCTGTCTCACCCTCACCAGAGGACCTGTCTCACCCTCACCAGAGGAGCTGTCTCACCCTCACCTGAGGACCTGTCTCACCCTCACCAGAGGAGCTGTCTCACCCTCACCTGAGGAGCTGTCTCACCCTCACCTGAGGAGCTGTCTCACCCTCACCTGAGGACCTGTCTCACCCTCACCTGAGGAGCTGTCTCACCCTCACCTGTCTAACCCTCACCAGAGGAGCTGTCTCACCCTCACCTGAGGACCTGTCTCACCCTCACCTGTCTAACCCTCACCAGAGGAGCTGTCTCACCCTCACCTGAGGACCTGTCTCACCCTCACCTGAGGACCTGTCTCACCCTCACCAGAGGACCTGTCTCACCCTCACCTGTCTAACCCTCACCCTCACCAGAGGACCTGTCTCACCCTCACCAGAGGACCTGTCTCACCCTCACCTGAGGAGCTGTCTCACCCTCACCAGAGGAGCTGTCTCACCCTCACCAGAGGAGCTGTCTCACCCTCACCAGAGGACCTGTCTCACCCTCACCAGAGGAGCTGTCTCACCCTCACCTGAGGAGCTGTCTCACCCTCACCAGAGGACCTGTCTCACCCTCACCAGAGGAGCTGTCTCACCCTCACCTGAGGAGCTGTCTCACCCTCACCTGTCCCACCCTCACCTGTCTCACCCTCACCAGAGGAGCTGCCTGGAGGAGACAGCAGGTGAGCGTGTCCCTCTGCCCCGAGGCTGCGCTCCAGCTCCAAGATCTGACATTGGATCTTCTCCCTCTGCGCGCGCAACTCCTCCTCCTCCATCGCGTTCCTCTCCTCTCCTCTCCTCTCCTCTCCTCTCCTCTCCTTGCAGCAGCTTCCCAGTAGGCAGGGTTACCCAGGGTTAGGGTTGAATACAGCCGTTGAACGAAGCCAGCTCCTCACCAGTACAACAAAGTAATGATCATATTAAAAACAATAACATCCGGGAGGGTTAGGTTAGTTAGAGTTAGCTTCCTATCTGACCAAGTCCGTCAACCACACAGGCGCTGTTTACGATGTTGTGGAGAACATCAACATTACATACAAGCATGGCGACCTGTCTAACCCTAACCTGTCTAACCCTAACCTGTCTAACACTAACCTGTCTAACCCTAACCTGTCTAACACTAACCTGTCTAACCCTAACCTGTCTAACACTAACCTGTCTAACCCTAACCTGTCTAACCCTAACCTGTCTAACCCTAACCTGTCTAACCCTAACCTGTCTAACCCTAACCTGTCTAACACTAACCTGTCTAACCTGTCTAACCCTAACCTGTCTAACCCTAACCTGTCTAACCCTAACCTGTCTAACCCTAACCTGTCTAACCTGTCTAACCCTAACCTGTCTAACCCTACATTGTGGTGGGTTAACATAATTCACCCCCGGAACGATGGGTTGGGAGTATTGTTTCCGCACGGAGGGTTAAGTGCGTGGTACTCGAGTTGTTACATGAGTGATATAGTCAGGGGTGCACATAACTGGTGCGCCAGTGCGCATGCGTCGCCAAAATGCATGCTGCGCGGCAGATCAGCCGCATGAACGCGCTCTTGCGCACCAACAGCTGGAAGCGCTGGGAGAGGAATTTACTTCCTCAAAATCCAACTGCTGTCTGCTGACTGCTGCATCACTGAAGCCCCACTAAGTAACTATTTGCCGTCCCCTCAGCCGAAGGCCAGACGAGTAATCCATCACAACAGTCGACCGACGACGACCACGGCGACTCCCCTCACGAAAACATTCGGAAAGTATCGTAACTCGTACTTTCATTCTGCGTATCGCACGGTTATCACGCCGACACGTGAAAATTCAGTCCCGAACGACTCGTCGCTAAAAGGAAAAACAACACCAAGGGACTTCACGTTTCTTTTCTCTGAAGCTTTCAAACGTTCAGACGTTTGTTTTACAGCTTCATTATCGCACCTAGACCCCTGACCCAGGGAATATGGTTGGGAATTCTATTAGAAAAAAAAAAAATGACTTTGTTGCACAATCAAAATAATGAGCTATTTAAAGTGATAGCCTACAACATCCTCTACCATGGTTGAAATTGAGGACAGTATTAACAGCAGTCAAGAGAGCAGTGATGATGATGATTAAGCTTGTAGCATAAATAAATGCTTAAGCTGTAACTTTTTGTTGAAAAGTTGATTTCAGTGTTTACAGAACAGAGCAGTGCTTAAAGAGATGTCCGTTTATTTCATTGTGTTTAAAGGAGTCTGACAGACTTTCATGCTTAAAGAGCAGTCATTTGATTTTGCATTTGTTTCTTTTGTTTTGCACACAATCATTTGTTCGTTCATCTTTATTTATGAATAAATGTCGTTTTGCTAATATAAGTTATCCATGTATCCCTTTTTCATCCATCCTGTGGGACGGGTCGCATCCCTAGGTGCTCCTCTGAGCACTGGCCCCAAAAGTGATGTGCACCCCTGCTTATAGTTACTGCTTGAAGCATGTGGTCGCAGCTTGTTCATGTCTGTTAATAAACGTTTAGCTGTGACATTCGATACGCCGCCTCCGACTCCCGTCTCTCGGCACTACAACATGAACATTACATACCAGCGTGGTGGACCCTCTCCGCTGCTCCGCGCTGCTCCGCGCTGCTGCTTCTTCTTCTTCTTCTTCTTCTCCTTCTTCTACTTCTTCTGGGTTTCACGGCAGCTTGCGTCCTTGGCGTTGCTCTACTGCCATCTGCTGGATGTATCCTATGATATCTATATGATATATATCCAACCCCTAGTGATGTTACGCTCGACGCAGTAGTCACGACACGTCGTCGATCTTCCGACACAATGTGCGTCGATACAAATGTATCAGTATAATATATCAGT
>NC_137690.1:194335-229340 GCF_963989245.1 Nansenia antarctica
TCTCTCTCCTCTCCTCTCTCCTCCTCTCTCTCCTCTCCTCTCCTCTCTCCTCCTCTCTCTCCTCTCCTCTCTCTCCTCTCCTCTCTGTCCTCTCCTCTCCTCTCCTCTCCTCTCCTCTCCTCTCCTCTCTCTTTTCTCCTCTCTCCTCCTCTCTCTCCTCTCCTCTCCTCTCCTCTCCTCTCCTCTCCTCTCCTCTCTCTTCTCTCCTCTCTCCTCCTCTCTCTCCTCTCCTCTCCTCTCTCCTCCTCTCCTCTCCTCTCCTCTCCTCTCCTCTCCTCCTCTCCTCTCCTCCTCTCCTCTCCTCTCCTCTCCTCTCCTCTCCTCTCCTCTCCTCTCTCTCCTATCCTCTCCTCTCTCTTTTCTCCTCTCTCCTCCTCTCTCTCCTCTCCTCTCCTCTCTCTCCTCTCCTCTCCTCTCCTCTCCTTTCCTCTCCTCCTCTCCTCTCCTCGGACAAGAAGACGCTCATGAAAGCATCATGACTTGACTGTTGTCCTGACGTGTTTATGAGCCTTGTCTCAAGGTGACCCAGATAGAGACGTAGAGACCATCATGTCTGTCCACATCTGTCCTGCGCTCCCCTGGAGAGGGTTAGGAGTTCACCTGCACCTCTGTCTGGAGAAGAAGAGGACCAAATAAGAAAAAACTAAAACTAACGTTTTTTTTTTTTACAATTGCCTTTAAATGACTAAATAATTAAATGATGATTATATAATGATTGGAGCACTTTGAGCTGCAACGTTTGCAGGAAAAGCGCTATACAAATAAAGTTGTTAGTATTATTATTATTATTATTATTATTATTATTATTATTATTATTAAAGGTGATTTAGTAGAACTTCCTAAAGCTGTTGACTAAGGCCAACTAGATATATAATCACCTGTTCTCTCTGGTAGATATATAATCACCTGTTCTCTCTGGTAGATATATAATCACACTCACCAGAACACACTCACCTGAACACACTCAGAACACACTCAGGAGAACACACTCACCAGACTGCTCTGGTCCGGTCTGGTCCCGGTGCATCCCTATCAGAACAGCGAGACCAGGTGACCAGGTGACCAGGTGAAAACTTCTTGTTGTAATCAGCGTCTAAATATTTCTACTTTCATGACAAAGTCTCCTGTTCACTTTCCTCTACTTTTTACGATCTCAGTTTCGTCCCAGCCGATCTCTCTCTCTCTCCATCTCTCTGATCTACTACTAACCCTAACCCTACACCAGACTACTGTCTTATCTCATCTCTCTCTTCTCTCCCTCCATCTCTCCCTCCATCATCCCTCCATCCCTGCTGCTCTCTGATCTGAAGTGGCAGCGAGGCAGGTGGAGAGCAGAGGCTTAAAGGAGCAGCTGGTAAGTCCCTCACGCACACACACACACACACACACACACACACACACACACACACACACACTTACCTACCTGATCTGTCTGTCAGGTTGTGCAGTGCAGGTTGCAGTGAGAGTAACAATACGGTGTGCAATATTGTCCAGATTTGGAGCAGTACAGAGGTCAGCTAGGTAGGGGTCAGGTAGGGGTCAGGTAGGGGTCAGGTAGTGTTCAGGTAGTCAGGTAGTCAGGTAGTGTTCAGGTATATCACTACATCTTTAGTGTATTTGTATATGTTGTTTTCTTTTACTAGTGTTTTTGTGTTAAGCACTTTGGCTGTTTTGTGGTTGTAAAATGTGCTCTATAAATAAACATGACTTACGTATTTACATCCCATATCACTACAGTGGTATGTTCTCCTTGTTGACAATTAAACTAATTAATCTCAACAGACAAGAGAGGTTCATCATCATCATCATCATCATCATCATCATCATCATCACCTCTACCACGTGACATCTAGGTCCTTTAGCGACTCAGAACTACACTTCAACCACTCAGAACTACATTTCCCAGACACCCGCAGCAGACTGATGACGTTGTTTATGCGCCGTCACTCTGCGGGAGGAAACATGGCGGAGATGATGAACGTGGGAGTGAATCTCGAGGCCTTCTCTCAGGCGATCTAACCATCTATCTAACCATCTATCAAACCATCTTATCTATCTAACCATCTATCTATCTATCTACATATCTGTCTGTGTAATGGCGGAGATGATGAACGTGGGAGTGAACCTGGAGGCCTTCTCCCAGGCCATCGCCGCCATCCAGGCGCTGCGCTCCAGCGTGACGCGGGTGTTCGACTCCCTGAAGGACGGCATGAAGAACAGAGAGACTCTGGAGGGGAGGGAGAAGTTCTTCATCTCTGAGTTCCAGGACAACCTGCAGGCCGTCAACCGAGACCTGACGTGAGTGGAGCTAGGCTAGGCTAACTGTGGTCACCATGGTAACGAGCTGTGTGTGTGTGTGTGTGTGTGTGTGTGTGTGTATATAATGTGTGTGTGTGTGTGTGTGTGTGTGTGTGTGTGTGTGTATAATGTGTGTGTGTGTGTGTATATAATGTGTGTGTGTGTGTGTATATAATGTGTGTGTGTGTGTGTATATAATGTGTGTGTGTGTGTATATATAATGTGTGTGTGTGTGTGTGTGTGTGTGTATATAATGTGTGTGTGTGTATATAATGTGTGTGTGTGTATAATGTGTGTGTGTGTGTGTGTACCATGTCAGTGAGTTGGAGCGTCTGTCCTCCCTGGTGGGTCGGCCCTCAGAGTCTCACCCGCTGTGTGTGTGTGTGTGTGTATATAATGTGTGTGTATATAATGTGTGTGTATAATGTGTGTGTGTGTGTGTGTACCATGTCAGTGAGCTGGAGCGTCTGTCCTCCCTGGTGGGTCGGCCCTCAGAGTCTCACCCGCTGCACAACTCCGGTCTGCTCAGCCTGGACCCGGTGCAGGACAAGACCCCGCTGTACTCCCAGCTGCTGCAGGCCTACAAGTGGTCGAACAAGGTCTGCTACCATGGTTACCACCCTCACACACACACCCTCACACACACACCCTGACACACCGCACACACCTAACCTAAGAAGAAAGAGAAACAGATAAAAAAGGACAGACAGATTAGTTGTGTATTTATGCACAAAATAGATTATGGAGGAAAGGGCGTGAATATCACCCTGTCAGACACACACACAGACAGAAGGTGACCACACCCACCCCCCCCCCGCCCCGCACACACAAATACATACCATACACACACTCACACACAGGATAGCATGACACACACATACCATACACACACACACAGACAGACAGACACACACATACCATACACACGCACACACACGGTAACCATGGCTCCATGGTAACAGTGTGTGTGTGTGTGTGTGTCTCCATGGTAACAGTGTGTGTGTCTCCATGGTAACAGTGTGTGTGTGTCTCCATGGTAACTGTGTGTGTCTCCATGGTAACAGTGTGTGTGTCTCCATGGTAACAGTGTGTGTATGTCTCCATGGTAACTGTGTGTGTCTCCATGGTAACAGTGTGTGTGTCTCCATGGTAACAGTGTGTGTGTCTCCATGGTAACAGCTGCAGTACCATGCTGGCCTGGCCTCCAGCCTCCTCAACCAGCAGTCACTCAAGCGCTCGGCCAATCAGATGGGAGCGTCGGCCAAGAGGCGGCCCAAGGTCCAGCCCAGCACTCTGGTGCTGCCCCTGCAGTGAGTTACCCTGACCTCTGACCCTGAACCTGACCCTGCAGTGAGTTACCCTGACCCCTAGGGGTGTAACGGATAATCCGTGATCCGTACGGATCGCCCCCCACGGTTCGGAACGCATGTGTACCGCGGATCAATTGCAAAATGTAACCAAGTAATAATATTACTTAATATTAGTTAATATCCCTTGTAAATCACAATGTAGAGTTGCCATGAAAAGATAGACGCGACAGTTGCGTGCTTTGTTTTACTCTAAAGCGCAATGATAGGTTGATAATGGGAAAACAAATCCAGAACAACAAGGCTGCGTTCGTAAATTCGCTCTGGAATCTGATCAGCATTCATGGAACGCCTCTTGTCCAATCAAATTACTTGGTCACTTTATGACGTCGGACCCAGTGTGCTCTCCGGCGCTCTCAGAGCAAATTTACGAACGCAGCCCTTGAGTACTGCTAATGTTGGCGACAGAGAAGAACTCGAAATGCCTCCCTCGTCATTTAAATCCCATGTATGGGAGCACTTTGGCCTCTCTGTCAATTATAACAATGACGGACAGTGTCATTGGAAGTGTGGTCGATAAAAAAGTTAGTTAGCATGGCCACACATTTGCCGCGACATCACCCTGGTGTGTTGACGGGAGGCACGAAAAAGGCAGCTTGACAGCTTCTGATAATGTAGCCAATTTTTTCATACCATGTTTAAAGTAAGGTTTCACTTTATTATTTAGTTAAAAGTGGCATAAAACATGTTTATTTGTCTGCTTTAAAGAGCCCAGTGATTCACTGCTGCAACCAGGCGCCTCCTCCCTCTCTCCTACTGCATCATTTAAGTTGAATGTGTGTTTCTGTTTAATATGTAGCCTAATGTTTGAGTGTAGAATATGTTATGTATGTATATATCTACAGTGGGGCAAAAAAGTATTTAGTCAGCCACCAATTGTGCAAGTTCTCCCACTTAAAAAGATGAGACAGGCCTGTCATTTTCATCATAGGTACACTTCAACTATGAGAGACAGAATGAAAAACAAATCCAGAAAATCACATTCAAATAATAATCAAATAAATAAAGAATTTATTTGCAAATTATGGTGGAAAATAAGTATTTGGTCAATAACAAAAGTTCATCTCAATACGTTATTATATACCCTTTGTTGGCAATGACAGAGGTCAAACGTTTTCTGTAAGTCTTCACAAGGTTTTCACACACTGCTGCTGGTATTTTGGCCCATTCCTCCATGCAGATCTCCTCTAGAGCAGTGATGTTTTGGGGCTGTCGCTGGGCAACACAGACTTTCAACTCCCTCCAAAGATTTTCTATGGGGTTGAGATCTGGAGAGTGGCTAGGCCACTCCAGGACCTTGAAATGCTTCTTACGAAGCCACTCCTTCGTTGCCCGGGCGGTGTGTTTGGATCATTGTCATGCTGAAAGACCCAGCCACGTTTCATCTTCAATGCCCTTGCTGGTGGAAGGAGGTTTTCACTCAAAATCTCACGATACATGGCCCCATTCATTCTTTCCTTTACACGGATCAGTCGTCCTGGTCCCTTTGCAGAAAAACAGCCCCAAAGCATGATGTTTCCACCCCCATGCTTCACAGTAGGTATGGTGTTCTTTGGATGCAACTCAGCATTATTTCTCCTCCAAACACGACGAGTTGAGTTTTTACCAAAAAGTTATATTTTGGTTTCATCTGACCATATGACATTCTCCCAATCCTCTTCTGGATCATCCAAATGCTCTCTAGCAAACTTCAGATGGGCCTGGACATGTACTGGCTTAAGCAGGGGGACACGTCTGGCACTGCAGGATTTGAGTCCCTGGCGGCGTAGTGTGTTACTGATGGTAGCCTTTGTTACTTTGGTCCCAGCTCTCTGCAGGTCGTAGTGTGTTACTGATGGTAGCCTTTGTTACTTTGGGCCCAGCTCTCTGCAGGTCATTCACTAGGTCCCCCCGTGTGGTTCTGGGATTTTTGCTCACCGTTCTTGTGATCATTTTGACCCCACGGGGTGAGATCTTGCGTGGAGCCCCAGATCGAGGGAGATTATCAGTGGTCTTGTATGTCTTCCATTTTCTAATAATTGCTCCTACAGTTGATTTCTTCACACCAAGCTGCTTGCCTATTGCAGATTCAGTCTTCCCAGCCTGGTGCAGGTCTACAGTTTTGTTTCTGGTGTCCTTTGACAGCTCTTTGGTCTTGGCCATAGTGGAGTTTGGAGTGTGACTGTTTGAGGTTGTGGACAGGTGTCTTTTATACTGATAACGAGTTCAAACAGGTGCCATTAATACAGGTAACGAGTGGAGGACAGAGGAGCCTCTTAACCAGATCTTATCCACCTCATTTTTCTGGTTTTCTGCTCGAAATGACATGCCCACAGTGAATATAGAATATCTCCACAATCACAAGGGCCTTCATAATGATATTGTTATCAAATGAAAGCTAACACCTGTGGGGTGGCTGTAGAAGTGTCAGAAAATCTATGTTACTGTGTCAGAGCAAATAGAGCTAGAACATTATAAAACATCTCAAATTCAGTCTCCGCCTAAAAAAACAACAGCTTTTACAGTGAATATCACCTTGGAAACCTGATAACGAAGCCCAAATCATCTAGGAATCAGTACTCCAGAGTCTTATTAGTACTTGTGCCAAAGTTGATGCTAGTAATGTGAGCAAATGCAACTTTGTACCTGTTTTAGTACAGGTATGTTTAGGCGGACACCTATATGTTTAGGCCATTTGGAGATATTTTGGCACCATCTTTGACCTTTGACCTTTCTCATGTATCAGATTTTTTTTTTTTTTTGGGGGGGGGGGATTTGTTGAGTTGGCCGACCAATGGTATGGAAATTCGGCGTTGAAACCGGACATGACACATTCTCCAGTTGGAGAAAACTGGATGTGACTTAGGCCGTGTTTACCGTCTCGGGGAGCATCGTATAGCATGCAAAGTTGTGAAATAAATGTGATATCGATGAAGAGAATTGATCGAGGTAAACTCTTTATATCACTTCGGATCCCCATGGGGTCTGTGTTACAGGTCTGTGAGAGCCAGAAATCTTGCTTGTTTGTAGGTGACCAAATACTTATTTTACAGAGGAATTTACCAATTAATTCATTAAAAATCAGACAATGTGATTTCCTGGATTCTTGGATTCCTGGAGTACCTATGATGGACATCAATTACATGGTTCATTTTGTCTCTCATAGTTGAAGTGTACCTATGATGGAAATGACAGGCCTCTCTCATCTTTTTAAGTGGGAGAACTTGCACAATTGGTGGCTGACTAAATACTTTTTTGCCCCACTGTAGATATATATACACATACACACACACACACACATATATATATATATATATTACCAGTTTTGACATCTTGAATGTTGTTGGGTTTTACACAGTAAAAGTGGTGTTTTTACAGAATTCTAGGAAAAAGCTTTTTATTTTTATTTTTGTGTTTTGTGTTAATCCGAAAAATGATCCGATCCGTGACTCAAAAACCGTGACACGATCCGATCCGTGAGTTAGGTGATCCGTTACACCCCTACTGACCCCTAACACTGACTCTAACCCTGGTGCTGCCCCTGCAGTGAGTTACCCTGACCTCTGACCCTGAACCTGACCCTAACACTGACCATAGCTGTGTCTGGGACCTTGGTGTGTGTGACATTGTTGTTTGTGTGTGTGTGTGTGTGTGTGCGTGTGCGTGTGCGCGCGTGTGTGTGCGTGTGTGTGCGTGTGCGTGTGTGCGTGCGTGTGCGTGTGTGTGCGTGTGCGTGTGCGTGTAGGTACGTGGATGATGTCATCTCCAGGATCGGCCGCATGTTTCCTGACATGACCATCGAGCTGTTCAGACCCAACGGAACCTCCGCCGTCCTGCTGGTAACCACGGCAACCACCACCCTGTAACCACGACAACAATAAGACTGATAAACAATAAGAGAATGTGTGTGTGTGTGTGTATGGTATGGCCGATTAGATAGCAGATGTCTACAGAGGGTGATGTAACCCCTCCCTCCCCTCCTGTGTCTCGTGTGTGTCCCCCCCCCCTTTGTAATCTTTGGTTGTAATCTAACCCTATGTGTTCTATTGTAAAGTGCTTTGAGTTGCATTTCATGTACGAAAGGTGCTACATAAATAAAGCTTTACTTACTTACTGTGTGTGTGTGTGTGTGTGTGTGTGTGTGTGTGTGTGTGTGTGTGCAGGTGACCCTGGGTAAGGTGCTGAAGGCGCTGGTGGTGATGCGGTCTCTGTTCATAGACAGAACCATCGTCAGAGGATACAACGAGAACCTCCACTCTGAGGACGGCAAGGTACACGCACGCACACACACACACACACACACACTCCTCTACTCTGAGGACAGCAAGGTACACACACACACACACACACACACACTCCTCTACTCTGAGGACAGCAAGGTACACACATACACACACACACACACACTCCTCTACTCTGAGGACAGCAAGGTACACACACACACACACACACACACACACACACTCCTCTACTCTGAGGACAGCAAGGTACACACACACACACACACACACTCCTCTACTCTGAGGACAGCAAGGTACACACACACACACACACACACACACTCCTCTACTCTGAGGACAGCAAGGTACACACACACACACACTCCTCTACTCTGAGGACAGCAAGGTACACACACACACACACACTCCTCTACTCTGAGGACAGCAAGGTACACACACACACACACACACACACACTCCTCTACTCTGAGGACAGCAAGGTACACACACACACACACACACACACTCCTCTACTCTGAGGACGGCAAGGTACACACACACACACACACACACACACACACACACTCCTCTACTCTGAGGACAGCAAGGTACACACACACACACACACACACACACACACACTCTACTCTGAGGACAGCAAGGTGACAATAACAATAATCATCACCATAATAACACATTAGACGCTGAAAAGATGGAGTAGTAATTAAAAAAAGAAACAAAATAAATCTAATAAAGTATAGGGGCCTAATTAAGGTACACATGTATCAGTGGAGGCTCCTCCATAGAGGTGGAGGAGGCCTGGCCTCCCCAATCGTTTGAGAGAAGAGAGAGAGATTTAAAAAAGCAATAATTATATTTATTTTATTTAACAAAAAACATATTTTATATAATTTAATAATTAATAATATTAATATTATTTCCGTTTTGTTCATAAATCTGAATGTTTCCATGGCTAAAACCCAATATTGCAATTGTAAAGCACCTACAGGCCAGAATCCCTATTCGTTTGTATTGAGGCAGGAAAGTGGTTTCTCATAGAAGTCAATGTAATGCAATTTTTTTCATGGCAATATGTGATTGGCCAAATCACTGAAAATGGGTGGGAACAGGAGGCCTGGCCTCACCATGCATTGAGTCCATGGCTGAAAGATTTACATTTTGTTCGTCCAATCACATGAAGCCATTTTGAGAATTCTCCAGTCACTTCAGTCAAAGAAACACTCGCCATAGTGGCTACGAGAGTCCTATCAACTTGTCCTTTGCAGGACACGTCTAGAACACCCATGGCTATTATCCCTGAAAATAATAGCTCATTTGGCCAAATAGTTTTGCTTAAAATGACCTCGGAAGTCGGCGAGATTCTGGCGCGATTTATACATCGAATAGGTAGACAACATTTAGGATTTATTGAACAGTTTTATTTTTAATGTAGTCCATTTCGTTTTATTACAAGTCAATTTAATATTCTTCCATATCAAATTACTGCATTTTTTACATTCTTTGTTGCTCTCCACCTCCAAATAGTATGCCTTTGGCCAGCACAAAGACAGATAAGAAGAACAGGGAACATTCCATCGCGAGTGAAGCGGAAAAAAATTGGCCTCCTCAATTCTGGAAGTCACCAGCCTCCACTGACATGTATGTAACCATGGTGATGATGTCTCTTCTGTCCTCAGCTGGATATCTGGTCCAAATCCAACTACCAGGTGTTCCAGAAGGTGAGACTGACTAACCTTAACTAACCTTAACTAACCTTAACTAACCTTAACTAACCCTGACTAACCTTAACTAACCTTAACTAACCCTGACTAACCCTGACTAACCTTAACTAACCCTGACTAACCTTAACTAACCCTGACTAACCTTAACTAACCCTGACTAACCTTAACTAACCCTGACTAACCTTAACTAACCCTGACTAACCTTAACTAACCATAACTAACCCTGACTAACCTTAACTAACCCTGACTAACCCTAATTAACCTTAACTAACCCTAATTAACCTTAACTAACCCTGACTAACCTTAACTAACCCTGACTAACCTTAACTAACCCTGACTAACCTTAACTAACCCTGACTAACCTTAACTAACCCTGACTAACCCTAATTAACCTTAACTAACCCTAATTAACCTTAACTAACCCTAATTAACCTTAACTAACCCCAATTAACCTTAACTAACCCTAATTAACCTTAACTAACCCTAATTAACCTTAACTAACCTTAACTAACCCTAACTAACCCTGACTAACCTTAACTAACCCTAATTAACCTTAACTAACCCTAATTAACCTTAACTAACCCTAACTAACCTTAACTAACCCTAACTAACCTTAACTAACCCTAATTAACCTTAACTAACCCTAATTAACCTTAACTAACCCTAATTAACCTTAACTAACCCTAACTAACCTTAACTAACGTTAACTAACCCTAATTAACCTTAACTAACCCTGACTAACCTTAACTAACCCTGACTAACCTTAACTAACCCTAATTAACCCTAACTAACCCTAATTAACCTTAACTAACCCTAATTAACCTTAACTAACCCTAACTAACCCTGACTAACCTTAACTAACCCTAACTAACCTTAACTAACCCTGACTAACCTTAACTAACCTTAATTAACCTTAACTAACCCTGACTAACCTTTGTGTGTGTGTGTCTCTAACCTGTGTGTGTGTGTGTGTAACCTGTGTGTGTGTGTGTGTGTGTGTGTGTGTTTGTGTCTAACCTGTGTGTGTGTGTGTGTGTGTTTGTCTCTAACCTGTGTTTGTGTGTGTGTCTCTAACCTGTGTGTGTGTGTGTGTGTGTAACCTGTGTGTGTGTGTGTGTGTAACCTGTGTGTGTGTGTGTGTGTAACCTGTGTGTGTGTGTGTGTGTAACCTGTGTGTGTGTGTGTGTGTGTGTGTGTCTCTAACCTGTGTGTGTGTGTGTAACCTGTGTGTGTGTGTGTGTGTGTGTAACCTGTGTGTGTGTAGGTGACAGACCACGCCTCCACCGCCCTGCTTCACTACCAGCTGCCCCAGATGCCAGACGTGGTGGTGCGCAGCTTCATGACGTGGCTGAGAAGTTTCATCAAGCTGTTCCAGACGCCCTGCCAGCGCTGCGGACGCTACCTGCACGACGGCCTGCCGCCCACCTGGAGGGACTTCAGGACCCTGGAGGCCTTCCACGACACCTGCAGACAGTAGCCCTGACCTGACCCCTAGCCCTGACCCTGGAGGCCTTCCACGACACCTGCAGACAGTGACCCTGACCCTGGAGGCCTTCCACGACACCTGCAGACAGTGACCCTGACCTCTGACCCCTGACCCTGACCCTGGAGGCCTTCCACGACACCTGCAGACAGTAGCCCTGACCTCTGACCCTGGAGGCCTTCCACGACACCTGCAGACAGTGACCCTGACCCTGTACAGGAAGGAGGTTTATGATGGCGTGGAGAAGCTGGGGTGAGAGGGCGTGACCCCAGGGAGGTTAGGGTTAGGGTCACCTTTCCTTTTTGTAAGAAACTGTCCTGTTTTATGATTATTATTTTTGTCTAAATAAAGTTTGTAGGTTGTTGAAGGTGTCAGTGTGTTGTGTTGTTGACTAAACCATGTGTTGTGTTGTGTAGTTAGTTAGGGTTAGTCAGTGTGTTGTGTAGTTAGTTAGGGTTAGGGGATTGTCACTATATTGGGGATCTACATGGTGAAATGCATTCTTAGATGTCTACAAAGATGCCACTTGAAATGCATAAAATCCAAGTGATTTTTTTTACCAACTGCTAAGATAACGATAGAGCTAGTTAAAGATATTCCGACGTTTCTTTCGAACCCCGCAGTAACTAAGGTAACCCTGCCAGTAACTAAGGTAACCCTGCAGTAACTAAGGTAACCCTGCAGTAACTAAGCAACGTAACGTTTGCCTACAGAAGTGGAAAACAAACATCAGATAATATACATGTTTACTTTCTCGCCTGAAAACATTAACACTTAATAAAATGACATGGTAACCATGGTAACAGCTTTTAGCCCATGGAGGTCTAATAATAAAAAAAATGTTTAAAATCCAAAGATAAACTTTCCTCCACCGACAGGGAACATGTCTGCTGAGTGTTAATGATCTGAACAGGGCGAGATCGCCCCCTAGTGGCTGTTCTGTTAGAACCACTGACACCTGTTAGGGCTGACACATCTGAACCTGAACACTTTGGGGGAGACATGAAGCTAACTCACCTTTTATAACCCTTTTTACTCATCTCTACCAGGGGTGCCATACACTGTGGATATAAACAGTTTATATATATAATATCAGTAAGTACATGGATGTGATGACACCCTGCCCAGAGGACACCACAGCAGCTGCTCTGGAGACATCGTTGTGTTTATTTATCATACCAAGGTCACCACGGTAACAACCCTTCATACCAAGGTCACCACGGTAACAACCCTTCATACCAAGGTCACCACGGTAACAACCCTCTCCTTTCTGAAGAGAACGTGAATAAAAGACGACTGATGAAGACTACATTACCCATAAGGCCTGCAACAAACGTCTACAGAAGTTCAAATGTTTAGCTCCGCCCCCTAGCAGCCAGGGGCGTGTCTGTGGTCTCAGTGGGGGCGTGTCCTCTCAGCAGGGGGCGTGTCCTCTCAGCAGGGGGAGTGTCCTGAGGGGGGGGAGTATCCTCCTAGTGGGTGTGTCCTGGGGGGCGTGGCCTAGTGGCCGTGTCCTCCTAGTGGGGGTGTGTCCTCTAGCGGGGGCGGACCAGCACGTCCCAGCGTCTCCAGCGCAGCGCGGCCAGCTGGGCGGGGCTTAGCTCCGGGCTTCCGTACGTCAGCGGCAGCAGCAGGTGGAAACACAGCAGCACCGCCCCCAGACCTGCCAGCACACACACACACAACCCTGCACGCCCCGCACGCCTACACACACACACACACACACACACACACACACACAGTCAGGTGAGTGTGTGTGTGTGTGTGTGTGTGTGTATGTGTGTACCCCAGCAGGTGAGTGTGTGTGTGTGTGTGTATGTGTGTACCCCAGCAGGTGAGTGTGTATGTGTGTACCCCAGCAGGTGAGTGTGTGTGTGTGTGTGTGTGTGTACTAGGGATGGACGGTTTTTCGGTTATACCGAAAACCGGGGTTTATAAAAATAGAAACGGTTTTTTATCAAAACCGTCTGAAACCGTTTTTTTTTTTTTTTTTTTTAGAAGAATAAAATAGAATAAGAATAAAACTGGAACATGTCACATGTTTGTCGTGTGTGAAAATAAAAATGATACAGTCTGAATCTGCCGCGCAATGAGTGAGAGGTTTGGTCAGTTGTGAAGAATAACTGAGGATTAATATCTAATTGGGATTATATTTAAGGGTAACGAATCACTCTATGGGAAAGATAGTTGCCTTCAGTTATTGGTAGATAGGAAAGGTTTTTTACAATTACTCGCTTACATTTAATAAGATCATTTTCGCTGCTCTCTGTAAAGCGCATTGGGTCACTTTTGTGAGAAATGTGCTATAGAAATAAAATGTGATTTGATTTGATATCAATCAATCAAACTTTATTTATGTTCTATAGCACAAATCATGCATTGAATGTAACTCCAAGTGCAGTATTTACTAAACCACAATATAATAAAACAAGAGCTATACGGATCAAGAGTGTTTGTGCGCAGCGCCACTGTGTGTGAAGGCGCTACTGAAAGTGATGACAGAACGCATGTCTCAGAAGATACGCGGTCACTTAGTGACGCAAAGGTAGTTCTGTATTTATCTCTATCTGTATTAGTACATTTATTTTGAAAGCTCTATTTTGACAGCTCTACCATGGGCACTTTTATTTTGATGGGGCATTCTTTGTTGATTGACTTACGACAGTTCAGGACGAGTCAGTCTCGCGGCATGTGGTTTTTATGAAAAGCTTTAAGTATGTTCACTGCATAATTCTAAGTCTAATATTTCAGTGATTATTGAGCAGTATTCAAATATTTAAATACATTGAGCAGCAGCTGAAACTTTGTCTAAGAACCAAGATATTGAGAAAGCAGTTCATTCAATGAAGACGCTGTTCCAAGAGATGATCTTCCGTGCAGGCGTGCACCCTGGATCAGCGGAGCTGGTGTGTTAAGTGTTCATGTGTTTTCATGTATGGTGTAGCTTACAAAAGTCTGCCTTTCCACTTATATTTGTGAAACTAAGTAGCCTAAATGTGTTGTGACTGTGCTTACGGTGTTTTAATGGTGTTCGACATGAGTGTATTGTAGCAGTAGGGCTCAATTATTTGAAATTGGCGTACTTTTTTTATTTTTTTATTTTTTACTGTATTTTTCGGTTAACCGGAAAACCGCGGTTTTACTCTCTGACGGTTTTTCGGTTTCAATAATTGGAAACCGGCCATCCCTAGTGTGTACCCCAGCAGGTGAGTGTGTGTGTGAGTGTGTGTACCCCAACAGGTGAGTGTGTGTGTGTGTGTGTATGTGTGTGTGTGTGTACCCCAGCAGGTGAGTGTGTGTGTGTGTGTGTGTGTGTACCCCAACAGGTGAGTGTGTGTGTGTGTGTGTGTGTGTGTGTGTGTGTGTGTGTACCCCAGCAGGTGAGTGTGTGTGAGTGTGTGTGTGTGTGTGTGTGTGTACCCCAGCAGGTGAGTGTGTGTGTGTGTGTGTGTGTGTGTGTGTGTGTGTGTGTGTACCCCAGCAGGTGAGTGTGTGTGTGCTCCAGCACCACGGGCAGCAGCAGGATGAGGAAGGTGAGCGCGGGGAGGTAGTGGTACAGGAACAGGGTCTTCTCCATCAGGAAGAACGGCAGGAAGTTCACCGCCCAGCCGCCCACACACACCACCCCCGACTGGCCCCACTGGCCCCACGCACCTAACACACACACACACACACACAGTTAACACACACACACCACCCCCACGCCCCTACACACAAGGCAAGGCAAGTTTATTTGTACAGCACATTTCATACAACAGAGGGCCAAGGATTGACCCTTGGGGAACCCCACATGTCATTTTAATTTGGTCAGATACAAAGTTGCCAATGGAGACATAGTAGCTTCTGTCCTGTAGGTAGGATCTAAACCAGTTTAGGGCAGTGCCCGAAAGTCCTACCCAGGTTGTTAGTCTATCTATTAGAATGTTTATCTATCAGAATGTCTATCTATTAGAATGTCTATCTATCAGAATGTCTATCTATTAGAATGTCTATCTATTAGAATGTCTATCTATTAGAATGTCTATCTATTAGAATGTCTATCTATTAGAATGTCTATCTATCAGAATGTCTATCTATCAGAATGTCTATCTATTAGAATGTCTATCTATTAGAATGTCTATCTATTAGAATGTCTATCTATTAGAATGTCTATCTATTAGAATGTCGTGGTCTACAGTGTCAAAGACACACAAACACACAAGAATATACAACATATAAGGAAAAGAATCACAACAAAGTGTAAATCCTCCTCTCTTAGTTATCCTCAGGGTCAGGGGTCAGGGTTAGGGGTCAGGGTTAGGGGTTAGGGGTCAGGGTCAGGGGTCAGGGTTAGGGGTCAGGGTTAGGGGTCAGGGGTCAGGGGTCAAGTACCTTCAGAGAGGTCGGCCAGGCCACGCCTCCGCCTCAGCAGGTAGAGCAGGAACAGGCAGCAGTACGTCAGAAGCGCGGCGTTGGCTAGGTTCCACGTCACCAGGTTACCAATCAGGTGGATCTGGGCCTGTAACCCGGGGCAACAGCCAGTCAGAACAGAACACAAGGCCAACCACAGCCAACCACATCGCCATGACAACGTGAACGTCATGAATCTACATTGACCTACGTTGCTGGTGGGGTGCAGCCAGTAGGCGATGTTGGTATCCATGGTGACCCACTCCAGAGGGGAGGAGCTGTACTTGTGTTCCGACTCCTCCTGCTTCACCGTCAGCATCTTCCACTGCCATGGCAACACAACACAACAACAGTAAGACGGGTGTCAAGCGGTTGCCGCGGTGAGGGTGAGGGTTACCGCGGTGACCGGTGCCTACCTACCTGCAGCTCCAGGAACTTGGCCATGAAGGACTTCCTGTTGATGGACAGGTGGGTGGGGGAGTGAAGCTCCGCCTCCCTGTCCTTCTGCTCCTCACCTGACAACAACAACAACAACAACAACATCAACAACAACTCACATGACTCGGGATGTGCTGGCATTGATTGGTCTAGACTAGAGTATTATTCAACATCTACCTGTAACAAATCAGGTAATAACCATGTTTATACATGGGATGAATTAACATTAATTTGAATACATTTTTAAAAGATGAAAATGTCAATGTTAACGAGTAACTACTGTCAACATCACTCAAGTTAGGAACATTAAGCTAGCTAATGTTAACGTTAACATGGTAGCTTAGCATTGTTTTCCGCCAGCGAAATGATGGTAATGTTAATGTCCGCCATGTTGACAGTTTGTAGAGATTTGACCTGACAGTTCGACGTAAATTAATCGATTTCAAAGCCTCTATGACGTTGAAACCAGAGCAGATTTCGTATAAACGTATTTAAGAATATGTAAAGCTTCATTTATATAGCACCTTTCATACAAGAAATGCAGCTCAAAGTGCTTTACAACAGGAATATATAATATGCAGTATAAAAACAGGTAATATGTGTTTATTATTAAGCTTCGTCCATTGATGTGCTAGTGTAACATGTTTATTCCCCGTGTCTGTCTGTCAGTTGTTTTGGTTCAGTGATTGCTGATTGGTTGGCGTGGCTCGCGACTTGGGACCGTGTGTGTACGAGCCACCAACGGTAACCAACGGTAAGGTCCAAATTGCAAAGCGCTCTTCGGAAAACTGATTTATTAATTTGTAAAATGTCCAAAAGAAGAAACCAATGATAATATTGTGTTAGAAAGGTAATTCGGAAACTGTTAGAGATGTTAGAGAACTTTATATATTATATATTTTTGATGTTAATCGTCGAATTGAATGTTAAGCTGGCAACAGTATGTTAGCCAGCTAATACCTCCCAGCAGGCTCTGACTGCTACTGCCGGACGTGACGTCTGCATGTTGTTTTGATTGACAGGTACATTGTTATGATGATATGTTGTGTATTATAGAATGAGAGTTGTGGATGTGAGCCAGTCTGTATGACGTCACCAACGATGCTGCCTGCTTTGATTGACAGGTCCAGAATAAACAGTGTGTCTGCCTGGGAGAAGTCTGTTACCATGGTAACACAAGGCCAGGAGAAGTCTGTTACCATGGTAACACAAGGCCAGGAGAAGTCTGTTACCATGGTAACACAAGGCCAGGAGAAGTCTGTTACCATGGTGACGTGGCCGGGCCTCTGGGTGGTTGTGATCAGGTCAGTGGAGAAACAGCGCGATTTGAACTGCTATTCTATATTCAGCCACTAGAGGGCAGCTACATGTAATGAGCAGTAAAGAATATACTGGGTGAAATACTGATTATATGTGATATGTTAAATGTAACGTGGAGGCTAATTTGATTTGATATGCACAACATATTTCATTGAAATCATTAATAATATTTGGTGTTGTATTATTATAAACTGTTAAGATTGCTATTGCAATTGAGGGTGCATTTAATCAAAGAGGAACTTTTGATTGCAAGTATAATTTTTTTCTTTTTGGTTACACAGTATTCCCTACATTTACTGTCATTAACACTAGAACAGCCGTGGGTGGGGTCATTAACACTAGAACAGCCGTGGGTGGGGTCATTAACACTAGAACAGCCGTGGGTGGGGTCATTAACACTAGAACAGCCCTGGGTGGGGTCATTAACACTAGAACAGCCCTGGATGGGGTCATTAACACTAGAACAGCCATGGGTGGGGTCATTAACACTAGAACAGCCATGGGTGGGGTCATTAACACTAGAACAGCCGTGGGTGGGGTCATTAACACTAGAACAGCCATGGGTGGGGTCATTAACACTAGAACAGCCATGGGTGGGGTCATTAACACTAGAACAGCCATGGGTGGGGTCATTAACACTAGAACAGCCATGGGTGGGGTCATTAACACTAGAACAGCCATGGGTGGGGTCATTAACACTAGAACAGCCATGGGTGGGGTCATTAACACTAGAACAGCCCTGGGTGGGGTCATTAACACTAGAACAGCCATGGGTGGGGTCATTAACACTAGAACAGCCATGGGTGGGGTCATTAACACTAGAACAGCCATGGGTGGGGTCATTAACACTAGAACAGCCATGAGGGGTCATTAACACTAGAACAGCCGTGGGTGGGGTCATTAACACTAGAACAGCCATGGGTGGGGTCATTAACACTAGAACAGCCATGAGGGGTCATTAACACTAGAACAGCCATGGGTGGGGTCATTAACACTAGAACAGCCGTGGGTGGGGTCATTAACACTAGAACAGCCATGGGTGGGGTCATTAACACTAGAACAGCCGTGGGTGGGGTCATTAACACTAGAACAGCCGTGGGTGGGGTCATTAACACTAGAACAGCCATGGGTGGGGTCATTAACACTAGAACAGCCATGGGTGGGGTCATTAACACTAGAACAGTCGTGGGTGGGGTCATTAACACTAGAACAGCCATGAGGGGTCATTAACACTAGAACAGCCATGAGGGGTCATTAACACTAGAACAGCCGTGGGTGGGGTCATTAACACTAGAACAGCCGTGGGTGGGGTCATTAACACTAGAACAGCCAAATTAGCCGGGTACATCCATCCAGCAAGCACAACAATATACCGCAATGTATTTTGAACACTAAATATCTTCCAATGATCTAGAAAATATTATGAGAGATTAGCAAGTAACAATTCATATGTGGATCTGGATTCGAGTGTTGGCTACAGCACATGGGCTGCGGAACGCCTTGAGGTTGGGTAGGGCCGAACCTCAAATCCGAACCCCCCCCCGCCCCCCCTCCCCGTAGACACACACACACACACACCGCATCTAGACCCTGCCGTGGGATCTATTTTGTGTAAGGAGGTTCAATATTTGGCTACTGACGTTAACACACAAACATTCATACATCAGCGGCTAGGTACTGGCTGATACACAAGAAACATGATAAAACAGGTGGCAACACTAACAGCAGCGACCATAGACACTTATTACCAAAGTAGGCGATGATGATCTGAATCTGATCATAGCAAGCATAACGTTACACTCCGTGTTCATTTGCGGCAAACAACACTGTCTGAACGCCCCCATTGAGAAACGATGCAATAACGTTACATTTTGAGATAACTTACTGCATTATCGCTTCCAACTGTGTGGTGGCTGTGTGTGTGTGTGTGTCTGTGTGGTCGTCATGGTGACCTACTGCGTCCGTAGCGGTGTTCCTCCACGGTCCACCCGCCGCCCCCCGCCCCCAGGGCCTTGCTGTCCCCCACCACCTCCCTCTGCTGGAACCCCCAGGAGGGCAGGCCCGCCCCGCTCAGCTGCACACACACACACCATACATACACACACACACACCATACACACACAGAAAGTAGCATCTTAGTTATCAACAGGAGAGCTCTTCGTCACATCAAACACTGTCACACACCCGTCCGTCCGTCCGTCTCCCGTCCCCCGTCCGTCTCTCTCTGTGTCTCTGTCTGTCTGTCTGTCTGTCTGTCTGTCTGTCTGTCTGTCTCTCTCTCTCTCTCTCTCTGTCTCGTTAATTTTATTACGAGCCACGTTCTCACTTCGCATGAATTACAGTAGGCAGTGTGGCTCACATGCCTGTAATAACTCTGTATAACCAGTAGGTAATGTGCGTACGTCAAGTCAATACCTGACGTAGAGCTACGGTCGTTTCCACGGTCAAATCGACTCACGTTGAAATTGTATAAGTGTTAGGGGCTAGGGGTCAGGGGTCAGCGTACCTTCAGGACAGCGGAGGTGTTGAGGTGAACCAGACGGACCTCAGACTCGATGGTCCTCCACGCCGCTCCTGGCTCCGCCCCCACCACATCCTACACACACACGCCTGTTACAAGTCTGTTAGAAGTGTAGTGTGTGTGTGTGGAAGTGTAGTGTGTGGGTGTGTGTGTGTGTGTGGAAGTGTAGTGTGTGTGTGGAAGTGTAGTGTGTGTGTGTGTGTGTGGAAGTGTAGTGTGTGTGTGTGGACGTGTAGTGTGTGTGTGTGGAAGTGTAGTGTGTGTGTGTGTGTGTGTGTGTGTGTGTGGAAGTGTAGTGTGTGTGTGTGGAAGTGTAGTGTGTGTGTGTAGTGTGTGTGTGTGGAAGTGTAGTGTGTGTGTGTGGAAGTGTAGTGTGTGTGTGTAGTGTGTGTGTGTGTGGAAGTGTAGTGTGTGTGTGTGGAAGTGTAGTGTGTGTGTGTGTGTGTGTGGAAGTGTAGTGTGTGTGTGTGTGTGGAAGTGTAGTGTGTGTGTGTGTGTGTGTGTCTCACCACTCTCCACAGGGTCTGGGCGGGCATGGACACGTTGAAGTCGATGTACCCAGAAACCTCCTGGGCGTGGGGGCTCACAGGAGCGGCCACATCGTGCCTATGACATCACACAGGTTAGACCCCGCCCACAACCCTCAACACAAGTTAGACCCCGCCCACAACCCTCAACACAGGTTAGACTCCGCCCACAACCCTCAACACAGGTTAGACTCCGCCCACAACCCTCAACACAGGTTAGACTCCGCCCACAACCCTCAACACCACTATGACATCACACAGGTTAGACTCCGCCCACAACCCTCAACACCACTATGACAGCACACAGGTTAGACTCCGCCCACAACCCTCAACACAGGTTTCACCCCACAACCCTCAACACCAGGCTAGGGGGAAGGCTATGTGGAGGGGACCCGAGAGCAGGCGGATGACCTGAACTGCTTCTTTAACAGGTTTGACCAACCATCCCCCTGTCACCCCCCACAGCCCCCGACCCTCTCCTCCCCTCTCCAATGTACCGCACCCCTGGCAACAGTAGCCCCCACTCCCCCTGACCCCCTCACACCCCAGCAGCAATTGCCTCCCCTTACCAACACCAGGAGCCAGGGAGCATGCTTCACACCTGGAGACACCGGTACTCACAGCTTTATAACATCTGAGCAGGTGAGAAGGCAGCTCTCCAGGGTGAATGTGAACAAGTCCAGAGGTCCAGACAACATCAACCCCAGGGTTCTGAAGGTGTGTGCTGGAGAGCTGGCGGACACATTCCAACATCTCTTCAGTCTATCTCTAAGACTGAGGAGGGTGCCACAGCTCTGGAAGACCTCTTGCATCGTCCCAGTGCCAAAGAAGGGACGGCCCAGCACCCCAAACGACTACAGACCTGTCGCCCTGACACCACAGGTCATGAAGATCCTGGAGAGGCTAGTGCTGCAACACCTTAAGCCCCAGGTGAAGGACTTCCTGGACCCCCGGCAGTTTGCATACCAGGAGAGCATTGGGGTGGAGGATGCCATCATTTACATGCTGCACAGGGCCTACACACACCTGGAGAGGCCACAGAGCATGGTGAGGACCATGTTCTTCGACTTCTCCAGTGCATTTAACACCATCAAGCCATCACTGCTGGCTGACAAACTAGCAGTGATGTGTGTGGAGGACTCCCTGACGGCTTGGATCCACAACTACCTCACAGACAGGCGTCAGTATGTGAGACTGCAGGGCTGTCAGTCTGAGGTGGTGGTGTGCAACACCGGTGCCCCCCAGGGAACTGTTCTGTCACCCTTTCTCTTCACCCTCTATACCTCCGACTTCCAGTTTAGCTCCGACCAGTGCCACCTGCAGAAGTTTTCTGACGACTCCTCTATCGTCGGTTACATCACAGACGACAGGGATGAGGAGTACAGGGCCCTGGTGGAGAGCTTTGTGCAGTGGTGCGACACCAACTACATTTTGCTTAACACCAGCAAAACAAAGGAGTTGGTGGTGGATTTTAGGAGGAAGAGAAGGACCCCAGCCCCCATCACCATCAAGGGGGTGGAAGTCGAAAGGGTGGACTCCTACAGGTACCTGGGAGTACAAATGAATAACAAACTGGACTGGACTGACAACACCGAGGCTCTTCTCAGGAAAGGGCAGAGCAGACTGTTTTTCCTGAGAAGGCTGAGGTCTTTCGGCGTCTGCAACAAGCTGCTGCGAATGTTTTATCAGTCGGTGGTTGCCAGCGTTCTGTTCTTCGCCGTGGCCTGCTGGGGTGGAAACATCTGTGCCAGGGATGCTGCGAAGCTAAACAAACTGGTGAAGAAGGCCAGCTCTGTGGTGGGGACCGGGCTGGACAGCCTAGAGGTGGTGGCAGAACAGAGGATGGGGAAAAAACTGGCGGCCATGCTGGCCAATCCCTCCCACCCGATGTACTGCGAGCTGGCGGGGATGAGGAGCAAGTTCAGCCACAGATTTGTTCTCCCCCGTCAAAGTACAAAAATATTTGGACAGTCCTTTGTTCCAGCTGCACTCCGACTCTACAACCAGGCCCTGCAGGGTGGGGGAGACCTGGAGCTGGAACTTTGGAACTTGGAACTTTTTACTTATTGAGCCTGCACTGTTTTATCTATGTATTTATTGAATGTTTTCTGTCTGCCCTAACTAAGCTGTTTGACAACAAAATGTCCCCATTGGGGACAATAAAGGTTTTCATCATCATCATCTATGCCAGGGGTCGGCAACCTTAAATGTTGAAAGAGCCATATTGGACCAAAAAACAAAAAAACGAATCTGTCTGGAGCCGCAAAAAATGTAAAGCCTTATATACAGGGGTGCACACAACTGGTGCGCCAGTGTGCATGCGTCGCCAAAATGCATGCTGCGCGGCAGATCAGCTGCATGAACGCGCTCTGGCGCACCAACAGCTGGAAGCGCTGGGAGAGGAATTTACTTCCTCAAAATCCAGCTGCTGACTGCTGCATCACTGAGGCACCCGACGAGCCGTCAAAATGTCCAAGAAGCAAGCCCCACTAAGTAACTATTTGCCGTCCCCTCAGCCGAAGGCCCGACGAGTAATCCATCACAACAGTCGACCGACGACGACCACGGCGACTCCCCTCACGAAAACATTCGGAAAGTATCGTAACTCGTACTTTCATTCCGCGTATCGCGTATCGCACGGTTATCACGCCGCCACGTGAAAATTCAGCCCCAAACGACTCGTCGCTAAAAGGAAAAACAACACCAAGGGACTTCACGTTTCTTTTCTCTGAAGCTTTCAAACGTTCAGACGTTTGTTTTACAGCTTCATTATCGCACCTAGACCCCTGACCCAGGGAATATGGTTGGGAATTCTATTAGAAAAAAGAAAAAAAAAAGACTTTGTTGCACAATCAAAATAATGAGCTATTTAAAGTGATAGCCTACAACATCCTCTACCATGGTTGAAATTGAGGACAGTGATAACAGCAGTCAAGAGAGCAGTGATGATGATGATTAAGCTTGTAGCATAAATAAATGCTTAGTCTGTAACTTTTTGTTGAAAAGTTGATTTCAGTGTTTACAGAACAGATCAGTGCTTTAAGAGATGTCCGTTTATTTCAGTGTGTTTAATGAACAGACATTCAGTTAGTGCTTAAAGAGATGTCAGTTGATGTCATTGTATTTAAAGGAGTCTGACAGACTTTCATGCTTAAAGAGCAGTCATTTGATTTTGCATTTGTTTCTTTTGTTTTGCACACAATCATTTGTTCGTTCATCTTTATTTATGAATACATGTCGTTTTGCTAATATAAGTTATCCATGTATCCCTTTTTTATCCATCCTGTGGGACGGGTCGCATCCCTAGGTGCTCCTCTGAGCACTGGCCCCAAAAAGTTATGTGCACCCCTGCTTATATAAGCCTTATAATGAAGGCAACACATGCTGTAAGTGTCTATATATTAGCCTACTATCAAAATAGTAGGCTACAAATACATAAGCCTTAGCACATATGCATACAACCGAATGCAAACGTATTGTGCTTTACAAAAGTGAAACACTAGGATAGCGTAAAGGGGGTCTGGGGGGTTCCCCCCAAACATTTTTTTAACAGAGTAGATGCAATTTCGTGTATTCTGGTGCCTTTTAACAAGTGGGTTGGTACTTTTATCTGGCTATACTAGCCTGAGAAAAAATATGGATAAGTTTGTAATTTCATCCGGAGGAAGTGAGCAAACCAAGAGATCGTGAGCCAAAAAATAGACAAATCTACAGACTGTAGACTACAGTACCAAATGAAAACTAGCCTCCCTCGTCCTCTTTTCACTATTTTAAGTTAAACCCTCTCAGACCCACAGGAACGCCGGCGCTCCCAAATATCATACCTTCTTTAGAAGTTCATAATTCGGAAACGGTTTGAGCTAAAGACAAGCCGCTTTTTGCATTTAAAAGTAGGCAAATAGCGCTCACCGGGAAGCTCCCGTTCATCGATGTGTGTCGCCGATGTCCGTCTATAAATCTAGCCACAAAGTTGTAGACAATGTGGATAGTTTCTTGCTTTGCCTGCCGCAGTACTTCGTCAATCCCTGTGGATATAGGTCTACTCTTGAAAAAAACCTGGCACATCCAGTCTCATGTTGGGTCCAGTCAAAATACTAGTCATGTGCCAACATATCCGAATCCTATTGGCCCTCGTACAACATTACAGAGTAAGCAGGGAGTTGGAGTTCAAGGAGAGACACCGCGGCAACGTAAAAAATAAATAATCGTTGTTAATTTCCATTTGTGGTCAAAGCCACAGGGAGCCACTGAAGATGGGCAAAAGAGCCGCATGCGGCTCCGGAGCCGCGGGTTGCCGACCCCTGTGCTATGCTAAAGGCTATGCTAAAGGAGGCTATGCTAAAGGCCAGGCTAAAGGAGGCTAGGGTAAAGGAGGCTAAGGCTAGGTGCAGCAGGGTAAAGGAGGCTAAGGCTAGGTGCAGCAGGGTAAAGGAGGCTAAGGCTAGGTGCAGCAGGGTAAAGGAGGCTAAGGCTAGGTGCAGCAGGGTAAAGGAGGCTAAGGCTAGGTGCAGCAGGGTAAAGGAGGCTAAGGCTAGGTGCAGCAGGGTAAAGGAGGCTAAGGCTAGGTGCAGCAGGGTAAAGGAGGCTAAGGCTAGGTGCAGCAGGGTAAAAAAGGTCAGTACGTGTTGAGGAAGCGTGACGTCATCCCATGAAGCAGCTGGACGATGTCACCATGGCGAACAGGGCGGGGCGGACTGCTCACAACCACATCCTGTCTGGAGATCAACAACATCAGCAACATCAACATCATCATCATCATCATCATCAACATCATCAACAGCAGGAGGAGGGTTAGGGTTACCATGGTTACCTGTTGGGGTCTTTGACGATCCACCAGTTGTTGACGTCTTTGAACGGGTAACATGTGACCTGCTGCTGGTGGGAGGAGCCTCGGCCGCCCTCGTACCTGTCATCACGGCAACAACACACCCGTCAACCCTCATCCCTGTCACCATGGCAACAACACACACCAGGGGTAGGGTTCAGTTAGGGTTAGGGTAGGGTTCAGTTAGGGTTAGGCATTATGAGCCAGAGCACAGATGAGTGTTCCTGCTACGACTATGACAGATGATTCACTTCCTCAGACTAACTGGTTTGCTGTCAGTCACTTTGGAACAAGGCGTCTAAATGTCAATCATGTCCCCAGGTGACCTGATCAACTTGTTTCCATGATACAAGGAATGTCCCTACCTGATGCATACCTGTCACCATGACAACGCCAGACACCTATCCTGTTCATGCTGACTGCCGTGGTTCCCAGAGATCCCCTAGGCCTCTGGGGAAAGGTCATGACCTTTGCGTGCAAAAGGATTTGAGGCCCAACTGGCGTTGTCATGGTGACAGGTATGCATCAGGTAGGGACATTCCTCGGATCAGGTCACCTGGGGACATGATTGACATTTAGACGCTTTGTTCCAAAGTGACTGACAGCAAACCAGTTAGTCTGAGGAAGTGAATCATCTGTCATAGTCGTAGCAGGAACACTCATCTGTGCTCAGGCTCATAATGCCTAACCCTAACTTAACCAGTGTTTCCTCTACATGCATTTCATCGTGGCGGTCCGCCACCATGGAATTTCCTCCGCCACCATGCAGATTTCTCAACCAAAAAAAAAAAAAAATTTAGGCCGCTTTTCAGACCTTCACAGCGCTAGACACACCCACAAGCGCGAAGCGACGCGCTTGCAAAACTGTTTTGTGATTCCTCATTTAAATTACGTTGTACCTGTTACAATGACAATAAAGATCATTCATCTTCATCAAGATGAGAGATGGAGCGATCCGCTCACACAGCTGTCCCGCATCCGCTAATCAGCGCAGCACCGAACCGCCGGGCTCGTTGAGCGGATGCGAGGCAGCTGTGCCCGGGACCGGCCACTTCACATAAAGGAAGGAAGGAAGGAAGGAAGGAAAGAAAGAAAGCCGTGCACAAACGAGAGCTAAGTCAGACCGGGACGCTGCCAGTATGTGTGAGAGCCGGACTGCCGGCGTGAACATTTGAACCGTGTCATTTTATTTAATGGACCATTTCGTTGTCTGGTACCTGTACTGTAGCAATGACAAATAAAGTCCATTCCATTCCATTCCAGAGAGGGACGGACGGACGGACTACCCTTGTTTTTAATTTACAGGAAAACATTTTATTTTCGAGTTTTGGCTGAAATGACGTCGTTGTTTTGAGCGCGCGTGCGCGTTTCATGCGCGTGCACGCGAAAAAATCGGTCAGCACTACCCGCCACCATGGTAAAAATTCCTGGAGGAAACACTGTTAACCCTAACCTAACCCTAACTGAACCCTAACCTAACCCTAACCCTGTGTTAACAACACTCTATATATCTCTCTATAGATGGTGACTGGCCTTTAGTCTCTGGCCTGTCTGCCTGTGACCCCTGGAGGAGTTGGACGGTTGGGGGGGGCTCACCTGATTGGGTAGTTGACCTTGTGGGAGTGGAGCCAGCAGGGGAGGGGCTGGCCGGAGGCAGAGCGGAGCGTCACCTGGGATCCAAACGCCACCAGGGAGGGCTGACCCTGTACGATGCTGGAGAGACCCCCCTACACACACACACACACACACACACACACACACACACACACACACACACCATACACACCATACACACACACACACACACACACACACACCATACACACACACACACACACACACCATACACACACACCATACACACACACACACACACACACACACACACACACCATACACACCATACACACCATACACACACACACACACACACACACCATACACACACACACACACACCATACACACCATACACACACACACACACACACCATACACACACACACACACACACACCATACACACACACACACACACACACCATACACACACACACACCATACACACCATACACACACACACACACACCATACACACACACACACACACCATACACACACACACACACACACACACACACACCATACACACACACACACACACACACCATACACACACACACACACACACACCATACACACACACACACACACACACACACACACACACACACACACACACACACACACCATACACACACCTCAGAGGGATGACCCTGAATGTTTGAATGTTGTTGTGTCTCTCTGTGTGTGTGTGTGTGTCAGGCACGTGCCGTGAGCTTTTAGATTGGGTAAGCATAAGATATAGAAATACACGTAATTACACATACACGCTATCAGTGAACGCAGTTTCAAGGAAATGCAATTTTGGTGCCCTAGAACCCGCTAATAAACTGTAGTGTCACTTGGTGATCAGATTACCAAAAAAAAAAACAGTTGCCAGTTTCGACTATATCAGGGGTGCTCATTGTTCAAAGATCTTTTCAAGTAGCCAACCTACTGAAATCTACAAGTCCAGTTTCAACATCGCACACGCACAACACAGACACACACCGTTTCCATCCTCCATAGTAAACTCACAACACACTTTCTTTTCACACTTTGTCACACAGGCACTTGACATCACATCACAGACCCTCCCTCTCAAAGTACTCAAACCATATAAACAAGCACAGATCGCCACCAGCCTCGCGAATCATATACATCATATAAACCGCTCATACCAGGCTTGCTGTAGCCGCTGGCGACTCTCCCTTTCTGAGTGTGAACATCGGTGAGCGGGCGGCCGGGCGGCCTTTAGCCAGTAGTTGTGTTTTTCCAGTCCAGTCCAGTCTACGAAATCCCTTTAGGTCGCTGACAGTAATGTCCATATTCACAAAATCAAGCAAGTTATCCTTATTTATTATTATTATTTAGATCGTTTGAGCTACCTGGCATAAGCTATTCTGCCGGGCGAGAGGTGAAATGTTAAGTGAACTTGAAAGTGATAAGAGCCAATCAGTAGCTCTTATCGGAATGAAAGACCTACTCTGATTGGCTGTAAGCATGCTTCCCCTGGTCACATTAAACAGCGGGCTGAGGCATCGGAAAAAAATAAAAAAGACATTTTCACGCATTCGAATGTACGCGAGGGAAAGCAGAGAGAGGAGTGCTTATATGCACAGCAGAGTAGGGAGTGCTTCACTCCTGCAGGTGGCGCTAAAAATGCAACGTCAAAATGAATGACTCCTGCTGCCCTGGGACCTAAAATACGACTCTTTTAATGAAAACAAACAAACGGTTACATGCACTTTTATTTTAATATTTTCACGGTCCTTTTTTTTTTCCCGTTGGGTAAGCACTGCTTACTCTGCTTATATGGACGGCACGTCCCTGGTGTGTGTGTGTGTATATATAGTGTGTGTATATAGTGTGTGTGTATATATATATATATATATGTGTGTGTGTGTATACAGTGTGTGTGTGTGGTGAGTGTGTGTGTGTATATAGTGTGTGTGAGTGTGTATATAGTGTGTGTATAGTGTGTGTATAGTGTGTGTGTGTGTGTGTGTGTGTGTGTGTATAGTGTGTGTATAGTGTGTGTGTGTGTGTGTATAGTGTGTGTGTGTGTGTGTGTGTGTGTGTGTGTATAGTGTGTGGGTGTGTGTATAGTGTGTGTGTGTGTATAGTGTGTGTATAGTGTGTGTATAGTGTGTGTGTATAGTGTGTGTGTGTGTGTGTGTACCTTCAGGCTGGCCTGGAAGCCTGGGGTCATCATGTGGTCGTGGGGGCCGGAGTGTGTGAGGAGGCTCAGGTGGGCGTAGAAGAAGGAGACGTAGAGGAGGGGGGGGAGGAGCAGCAGACAGCCCAGCCTGGAGACCAGCTGACCCACCACCGCCCTCTGGAGGGAGGGAGGGAGGGGCAGGTCACACATCAGCACCAAGGTTCACCAGACAGCACCGAGGTTCACCAGACAGCACCAAGGTTCACCAGACAGCACCAAGGTTCACCAGACAGCACCAAGGTTCACCAGACAGCATGAGGAGACTCTAACCCTACATGAGGAGACTCTAACCCTACATGAGGAGACTCTAACCCTACATGAGGAGACTCTAACCCTACATGAGGAGACTCTAACCCTACATGAGGAGACTCTAACCCTACATGAGGAGACTAACCCTACATGAGGAGACTCTAACCCTACATGAGGAGACTCTAACCCTACATGAGGAGACTAACCCTACATGAGGAGACTCTAACCCTACATGAGGAGACTCTAACCCTACATGAGGAGACTCTAACCCTACATGAGGAGACTAACCCTACATGAGGAGACCCTAACCCTACATGAGGAGACTCTAACCCTACATGAGGAGACTAACCCTACATGAGGAGACTCTAACCCTACATGAGGAGACTCTAACCCTACATGCGGAGACTAACCCTACATGAGGAGACTCTAACCCTACATGAGGAGGAGACTCTAACCCTACATGAGGAGACCCTAACCCTACATGAGGAGACTCTAACCCTACATGAGGAGGCCCTAACCCTACATGAGGAGACTCTAACCCTACATGAGGAGACCCTAACCCTACATGAGGAGACCCTAACCCTACATGAGGAGACTCTAACCCTACATGAGGAGACTCTAACCCTACATGAGGAGACTCTAACCCTACATGAGGAGACTCTAACCCTACATGAGGAGGCTCTAACCCTACATGAGGAGACTCTAACCCTACATGAGGAGACTCTAACCCTACATGAGGAGACTCTAACCCTACATGAGGAGACTCTAACCCTACATGAGGAGACTCTAACCCTACATGAGGAGACTCTAACCCTACATGAGGAGACTCTAACCCTACATGAGGAGACTCTAACCCTACATGAGGAGACTCTAACCCTACATGAGGAGACTCTAACCCTACATGAGGAGACTAACCCTACATGAGGAGGCCCTAACCCTACATGAGGAGACTCTAACCCTACATGAGGAGACTCTAACCCTACATGAGGAGACCCTAACCCTACATGAGGAGACCCTAACCCTACATGAGGAGACCCTAACCCTACATGAGGAGACCCTAACCCTACATGAGGAGACTCTAACCCTACATGAGGAGACTCTAACCCTACATGAGGAGGCTCTAACCCTACATGAGGAGACTCTAACCCTACATGAGGAGACTCTAACCCTACATGAGGAGACCCTAACCCTACATGAGGAGACTCTAACCCTACATGAGGAGACTCTAACCCTACATGAGGAGACTCTAACCCTACATGAGGAGACTCTAACCCTACATGAGGAGGCTCTAACCCTACATGAGGAGACTCTAACCCTACATGAGGAGACTCTAACCATACATGAGGAGACTCTAACCCTACATGAGGAGACTCTAACCCTACATGAGGAGACTCTAACCCTACATGAGGAGACTCTAACCCTACATGAGGAGACTCTAACCCTACATGAGGAGACTCTAACCCTACATGAGGAGACTCTAACCCTACATGAGGAGACTCTAACCCTACATGAGGAGACTCTAACCCTACATGAGGAGACTCTAACCCTACATGAGGAGACTCTAACCCTACATGAGGAGACTCTAACCCTACATGAGGAGACTCTAACCCTACATGAGGAGACTCTAACCCTACATGAGGAGACTCTAACCCTACATGAGGAGGCTCTAACCCTACATGAGGAGACTCTAACCCTACATGAGGAGACTCTAACCCTACATGAGGAGACCCTAACCCTACATGAGGAGGCTCTAACCCTACATGAGGAGACTCTAACCCTACATGAGGAGGCCCTAACCCTACATGAGGAGACCCTAACCCTACATGAGGAGGCCCTAACCCTACATGAGGAGGCCCTAACCCTACATGAGGAGACTCTAACCCTACATGAGGAGACTCTAACCCTACATGAGGAGACTCTAACCCTACATGAGGAGACTCTAACCCTACATGAGGAGACTCTAACCCTACATGAGGAGACTCTAACCCTACATGAGGAGGCCCTAACCCTACATGAGGAGACTCTAACCCTACATGAGGAGACTCTAACCCTACATGAGGAGACTCTAACCCTACATGAGGAGACTCTAACCCTACATGAGGAGACCCTAACCCTACATGAGGAGACTCTAACCCTACATGAGGAGACTCTAACCCTACATGAGGAGACTCTAACCCTACATGAGGAGACTCTAACCCTACATGAGGAGACTCTAACCCTACATGAGGAGACTCTAACCCTACATGAGGAGACCCTAACCCTACATGAGGAGACTCTAACCCTACATGAGGAGGCTCTAACCCTACATGAGGAGACTCTAACCCTACATGAGGAGACTCTAACCCTACATGAGGAGACTCTAACCCTACATGAGGAGACTCTAACCCTACATGAGGAGACTCTAACCCTACATGAGGAGACTCTAACCCTACATGAGGAGACTCTAACCCTACATGAGGAGACTCTAACCCTACATGAGGAGACTAACCCTACATGAGGAGACTCTAACCCTACATGAGGAGACTCTAACCCTACATGAGGAGACTCTAACCCTACATGAGGAGACTCTAACCCTACATGAGGAGACTCTAACCCTACATGAGGAGACTCTAACCCTACATGAGGAGACTCTAACCCTACATGAGGAGACTCTAACCCTACATGAGGAGACTCTAACCCTACATGAGGAGACTCTAACCCTACATGAGGAGACTCTAACCCTACATGAGGAGACTCTAACCCTACATGAGGAGGCTCTAACCCTACATGAGGAGGGGGTTAGGCTCAGACTCACATGGCTCAGGGTCGTGTCTCCAATCAGCTTCCAGCTGTGGACAGCACACACACACAGCAGCAGGCCGTAGGTCAACACACCCATGTACTTCACCCTGGGAACACACACACACACACACACACAGCAGCAGAACATAGGTAAGCTCAACAACTCAACAACTACAGCGACACCTATTCGGTTGTTAAGTCTGCAATTTTTAAAGTTTTGCCATTTCCGGGTCCAAATAAAGAATTCCCCGCACCAGAGTACCAGTGTATTAAAGCACCAGAGTACCAGTGTATTAAAGCACCAGAGTACCAGTGTATTAAAGCACCAGAGTACCAGTGTATTAAAGCACCAGAGTACCAGTGTATTAAAGCACCAGAGTACCAGTGTACTACAGCACCAGAGTACCAGTGTACTAAAGCACCAGAGTACCAGTGTACTAAAGCACCAGAGTACCAGTGTACTAAAGCACCAGAGTACCAGTGTACTAAAGCACCAGAGTACCAGTGTACTAAAGCACCAGAGTACCAGTGTACTAAAGCACCAGAGTACCAGTGTACTAAAGCACCAGAGTACCAGTGTACTAAAGCACCAGAGTACCAGTGTACTAAAGCACAATAGTACCAGTGTACTAAAGCACCAGAGTACCAGTGTACTAAAGCACCAGAGTAACAAAGTACTAAAGCACCAGAGTACCAGTGTACTAAAGCACCAGAGTACCAGTGTACTAAAGCACCAGAGTACCAGTGTACTAAAGCACCAGAGTACCAGTGTACTAAAGCACCAGAGTACCAGTGTACTACAGCACCAGAGTACCAGTGTACTAAAGCACCAGAGCACCAGTGTACTAAAGCACCAGAGTACCAGTGTACTAAAGCACCAGAGTACCAGTGTACTAAAGCACCAGAGTAACAGTGTACTAAAGCGGTAGAATGACAGTTCAATAGTTTTTTAGACTGGGATCTATTCATACAACAAGGGACACAGCAGCACTTTCCCGTTTTTCCCATATTGTCAGCATCTTTGAGCCTCGGAAAAGCGGTATATAAATATAATTAATTATTATTATTACTGAGGCATTTTGAAGAGAGCGCCTCAGCCAACGTTGGACCCGGAAACACGTCACCACTTAACAATCGAAAAGGTCGATGATATAAGAAGCCGAGCTGTAATTACAGACCATTCGATTTATTTTCCATTATTTTATTTAGTTTTATTGAAAATGTGTTCAGAGACTGGAGATAATCTAATCTAGCCTACTTTATTTCCACAGAGAAAATGTAGCAGAAATCGAGAAAGAATCGGACCGATAATGGTATCGATAACAGCTTATCAATTCCCATCCATAGTCAACACACCCATGTACTTCACCCTGGGAACACACAGACACACACACAAACAGACACACAGACAGACACACAGACAGACAGACACACACACACGCACACAGACAGACACACACACACACACACACTTCTTACCCCACTGCACAGGCGCAAGAAACTCCAGTCAACAGCAGCCAAGCGTATTTACTTGCTGAGCTAAAGAAGAGAAGAGAGAGGAGAGGGAGAGGTGATTAGTAGTGAACACACACCCTGCCCCGCGGTGGTGTAGCGGTCTAAGCACTGGCCACTAGTGCAAGCTGCCCACCGGGGACTGGGATCGAATCCCAGCTCGCCAGACCCGGATATGGCTGGGGCACACACAGGGAGCGGTATATTGAGCGGCCGCTCCCGAGGGCGGTATAGGAATATTTCCGGACAAGGATCCGTCGCGCTACAGCGGCCCCGGGGTGCCGGAATAACGGTGCTGGGCTCGAGGAGCCAGTCAGCTAGTCTGCCTGGCGATCTCCTCTGGGGCTGCCGGCCACGGGGTCGTGCGGCGGATCCTTCGCAATAGGCAGGGGATAATTGGATGCTAGGTTGGGTTCAATTGGATACCAAATTGGGTGAAAAAGGGATAAAATCTGAAAAACAAATTTAAAAAATAAATAAATAAATAAAAAGTAGTGAACACACACCGAGCGGTAGAGTTTATGGAATGCCAGCCTCGGCGCGACGGGCCGTCGGCATAGCAACGGCATTCGAAAGACATTATTACATCAACCCCGGACACATTTTGGCAGGCGGACATAATTTGGCATGACGGCTCCTCCAGAAGAACAGGTTGTACCTGTTCAAATTTATATGCATCAGTCTGGTGCATTCTGGGAGCAACATTTACTGTAATATAAAATGGCCATGCCAACATAAAAGCTGTAGCTGACTAGTGAGCCTGCAACAACCTTAAGGTTGAACACCTGCTAGCATGCTAATGTCATGCGTAATTCGCTACGCTAATGTCACCAAGTTAGTGACTAGTTAACTAGGTAGTAAGGTTTCCAATCATAGCTAGCTAGCTTACTTCCTTATCAAATGTACATTTGTGATATAGAGGTATTCAGCAGTTAGCCCAGTTAGCCCAGTTAGCTCAGTTAGCTCAGTTAGCCCAGTTAGCTCAGTTAGCCCAGTTAGCTCAGTTAGCTCAGTTAGCTCAGTTAGCTCAGTTAGCTCAGTTAGCTCAGTTAGCTCAGTTAGCCCAGTTAGCTCAGTTAGCCCAGTTAGCTCAGTTAGCTCAGTTAGCCCAGTTAGCTCAGTTAGCTCAGTTAGCCCAGTTAGCTCAGTTAGCTCAGTTAGCCCAGTTAGCTCAGTTAGCTCAGTTAGCTCAGTTAGCCCAGTTAGCTCAGTTAGCTCAGTTAGCCCAGTTAGCTCAGTTAGCTCAGTTAGCCCAGTTAGCTCAGTTAGCTCAGTTAGCCCAGTTAGCTCAGTTAGCTCAGTTAGCCCAGTTAGCTCAGTTAGCTCAGTTAGCCCAGTTAGCTCAGTTAGCTCAGTTAGCTCAGTTAGCTCAGTTAGCTCAGTTAGCTCAGTTAGCTCAGTTAGCCCAGTTAGCTCAGTTAGCTCAGTTAGCCCACGACGCATCTTAAGTTACCAGATCCTGTCGGGAAACCGAAGAGATTTGAAATGTTTCAGAACGTTACGAACTGCAGAATGGTCAGAGGTCAGATGTCA
>NC_137690.1:229540-234540 GCF_963989245.1 Nansenia antarctica
AGATGTCAGGGTCAGGCAAGGGTTAGGGTCAGGATCAGAGGTCAGAGGTCAGAGTCAGGCAAGGGTTAGGGTCAGGATCGGATCAGGATCAGAGGTCAGTGCCAGGGTCAGGGTGATGCAGTAGTGTGTAGGTACCTGTAGGGGGCGTTGTGGAAGCGCAGGTAGGACAGGACAGCGAGCAGCAGGAAGAAGATGAGGACCGACTCCAACAGCATGAACCTCGACTGAACGATCAGAGAGTTCTCTACAACAACAACAACATCAACATCAACAACATCAACAGCTACTTGGTCCCCGGGGCGCCGGGCGTCGGTTCAAGCCGCGCCAAAAGGGCGACCGCTGCCCCTGGCTGCCAGTGGAGGAATGGCAGCCCGGATGGGTTACAAAGGTAGAGGACAATTTCCACCTGGCGACCCGCCGAAGATAGTGCATGTGCTTGTGTTTGTGTGTGTGTTCACCTAAAAACTTGCATGTGTGTGATCAGAGTGTAAACTGCCGTGTGTGGCCATTAAAAGACCATCAAGGTCCGATTTCTCTATTTCTCTTAACATCAACATCAACAACAACATCAACAACAACAACAACATCATCATCATCAGAGGGAGGAGGGAGGGAGGAGAGGAGAGGAGGGAGGAGGGAGGGAGGAGAGGAGGGAGGGAGGAGGGAGGAGAGGAGGGAGGGAGGAGGTAGGAGAGGAGGGAGGAGGGAGGGAGGAGAGGAGGGAGGAGGGAGGAGAGGAGGGAGGAGGGAGGGAGGAGGGAGGGAGGAGGGAGGGAGGAGAGGAGGGAGGAGAGGAGGGAGGGAGGAGAGGAGGGAGGAGGGAGGGAGGGAGGAGAGGAGGGAGGAGGGAGGGAGGAGAGGAGGGAGGAGGGAGGGAGGAGGTAGGAGAGGAGAGGAGGGAGGAGGGAGGGAGGAGAGGAGGGAGGAGAGGAGGGAGGAGGGAGGGAGGAGGGAGGGAGGAGAGGAGGGAGGAGGGAGGAGGGAGGAGAGGAGGGAGGAGGGAGGGAGGAGAGGAGGGAGGGAGGAGGGAGGGAGGAGGGAGGGAGGAGAGGAGGGAGGGGAGGAGGGAGGAGGGAGGGAGGAGAGGAGGGAGGGAGGAGAGGAGGGAGGGAGGAGGGAGGAGAGGAGGGAGGGAGGAGAGGAGGGAGGAGAGGAGGGAGGAGGGAGGAGAGGAGGGAGGAGGGAGGGAGGAGGGAGGGAGTGTTACCCAGCAGCAGCAGCAGCCCCCCGCCCAGGGCCGACAGCGGGGAGAGTTTCAGCTCCAGCAGCACCTGGTAGCCCAGCGGGACACACAGGGACCCGGCCAGCGCTGGCAGCAGCCGCAGACTCCACACACACACACTGCTGGAGTACTCTGTAACACACACACACACACACACACACACACACACACACACACACACACACACACACACAGCTGGAGTACTCTGTAACACACACACACACACACACTGCTGGAGTACTCTGTAACACACACACACACACACACACACACTGCTGGAGTACTCTGTAACACACACACACACACACACACACTGCTGGAGTACTCTGTAACACACACACACACACACACTGCTGGAGTACTCTGTAACACACACACACACACACACACACACTGCTGGAGTACTCTGTAACACACACACACACACACACACACACACTGCTGGAGTACTCTGTATCACACACACACACACACACACACACTGCTGGAGTACGCTGTAACACACACACACACACACTGCTGGAGTACGCTGTAACACACACACACACACACACACACACACACACACACACACACACACACGTTGATGGAATACCTCCCAAGGAGCACACTAGGGCTGCAACGATTAGTCGACATAATCGACGACGTCGATCATAAAAACTCGTCGACGTGGAATTTTAGTGTCGACTAATCGTATTGAAAAAAAATAAAAAATAAAAACTTTTTTTTTTTCGGGAGCCATGCAAGAATCAGCTGGGTAAGTTTTAGCAAACGTTGTTAGCCAACTGGCTAACGTTATATTGTTAGGGTCGTAATGTTTATGTTAGCTTTACTGTTACATGTTGGAAAACAACGTCTCATGGACAGGGCTGTACATGCTATGAGCGTTTGTGCTATTAATTTATTTGCCCTGTGGCACGCATGTGACAGACAGAGGCGCTTGTATGTAACGTTACGTAGCAGGGGTTTTCCATGTTGAAGCCAGGAGAACGCGAGATGAAATTAAGTGAGGGGTGGTCGCTATTAAAATACCAGGTAGTCATGGTGGATGATCATGAATGATGCTTGATAAGTGAATGCTATTTCAATTATGTTGAGTCCACCAGCGAGCTGTCTGTAAGATAAACAGCGCCAAGCGTAGCCTACTAACGTGAGCTGTCTGTAGTCTAGCCAGCAATGCTAGCTAGCCAATCAACTAGCTCTGTGAGAGCAGCTGTAGCTTGGCGTAACGTTAGGTTAGATAGCTAGTTAAGCCGGATTTATGCTTCTGCGTCGCCATTTACGCGCAGCGAAAAGCCACACGACTAATCGGAAAAATAATCGTCAGATTAGTCGACTACCAAAATAATCGTTAGTTGCAGCCCTAGAGCACACACACAGCTGTTTCACCATCGTCATGGTTACCTGCTCCGATCCTGTTCCAGAGGAAGTTGCCATCGAATCCTCCCAGATGAGCTGTTTAACACACAACACATGACCTTTAACCCCTGACCTTTAACCCCTGACCTTTAACCCCTGACCTGCCTGACCTCTCCAAGACTTCTCCATCACAGTTGAGAACTCTACTGTAACCCCCTCCCTGACAGCCAAGAAGCTTGGAGTGATCCTGGATAACCGACTATCCTGTGCGGAGAACATTGTAGCGACAGCTCGCTCCTGCAGATTCTTCCTTTACAACATCAGAAGGATACGACCATTCCTTACCAGAGAGGCAGCGCAACTCTTAACCCAGGCACTGGTCATCCCTGGATTACTGCAATGTACTCCTGGCTGGGCTCCCCGCCTCCGCCATCAGACCTCTGCAGCTCATCCAGAACGCTGCTGCACGTCTGGTATTCAACCTCCCCAAATTCTCTCATGTCACCCCTCTCCTTCGCACCCTGCACTGGCTCCCGATAGCAGCTCGCATCAGATTCAAGACCCTGGTGCTTGCCTACCAGGCAGCTAAAGGGACAGCCCCTGCCTACCTGCAGGAAATGGTCACCCCCCCAAACGTCAGCCCGTTCACTCTGCTCCTCCACTTCTGCTGGCTGACTGGCCCCACCACCTCGACACCAACACGGCAGTCACGCTGCCCGATCACATGTTTTCACTACACTGGCTCCCCGCTCACCTTAACTGCTCCTCCTGAGACATCTACTACCCCCCAGCACTGCGTCTCCTGAGACATCTACTACCCCCCTGCACTGTGTCTCCTGAGACATCTACTACCCCCCTGCACTGTGTCTCCTGAGACATCTACTACCCCCCAGCACTGTGTCTCCTGAGACATCTACTACCCCCCTGCACTGTGTCTCCTGAGACATCTACTACCCCCCAGCACTGTGTCTCCTGAGACATCTACTACCCCCCTGTACTGTGTCTCCTGAGACATCTACTACCCCCCAGCACTGTCTTCTGAGACATCTACTACCCCCCAGCACTGTGTCTCCTGAGACATCTACTACCCCCCAGCACTGTGTCTCCTGAGACATCTACTACCCCCCAGCACTGCGTCTCCTGAAGACACCCGCTTTTCCCCTCTACTGTGTCCCTAAAAACTTCTATTGCCCCCTTGTACTGTTTCTCTGTTTCCAGTGTCTATATTTAAAAAAGGGCTAGGTTTAGAAGAAGGTGATAGAAGAAGGTTTTTCCTTCTATCAATGACTGATGGATTGATGATTCACTTGCTTAGTCAGTGTGTTGATTGTAAGTCGCTTTGGAATAAGGCGTCTGCTAAATGCCAAACATGCAAATGTAACTGTAACCTGTCACTCACCCCCCAGCGCCAGGATCATGTGACCCAGGGGCGGGCCGCTCTCGTCGATGAAGAACACCTGCTTCATGTAGAGAGACACGAACTGGCCATAGTACACCTCATCAAACCTGCAACACACACACACACACCTTATCAAACCTGCAACACACACACACACCTCATCAAACCTGCAACACACACAAACACCTTATCAAACCTGCAACACACACACACACCTTATCAAACCTGCAACACACACACACACCTCATCAAACCTGCAACACACACACACACCTCATCAAACCTGCAACACACACACACACCTCATCAAACCTGCAACACACACACACACCTCATCTGACCTGCAACACACACACACACACACATCTCATCAAACCTGCAACACACACACACACACCTTATCAAACCTGCAACACACACACACACAAACACCTCATCTGACCTGCAACACACACACACACCTCATCAAACCTGCAAGACACACACACACACACACACCTCATCAAACCTGCAACACAGACACACACACACACACAGACACCCCCCCCCCCCAGCAGAGCAGGGTTAAAGGTGACTCACACCACGGCTCTGGGGAAGTTGATGCCGTACAGCCTGGTGAGCAGCGCGAGCCCCGCCAGCAGCACGAGCACCACGTCCACCTCCGCCGTCAGCATGGCCGCGCGCTGCCCGGAGCCCCGGGGTGGACAGACAGAGCCCCGGGGTGGGGTCAGGGGTTAGAACTGTTAGGGTCAGGGGTTAGAACTGTTAGGGTCAGGGGTTAGACCCGGGGTGATATATATATATATATAACACCTGGTTAGACCACGCCCACCCGGTCCTGCAGCACGAGGAACAATAACAATAGGTGGTGGTCCAGCCATGGCTGGAAGATAGAGGGAGATTTCTTTGAGATTGACTGGGTGTCACTTCCCCCAGCCCCAGTCGCAGTTTTAGAGCTTGTATACTGCTCCTGCAACAAAACTACATGTGTGAAAGGGAGATGCACATGCAAATCTAACA
>NC_137690.1:239540-257040 GCF_963989245.1 Nansenia antarctica
CCTTTACACTCCTCTGTCCACCTTTACACTCCTCCTCTGTCCACCTTTACACTCCTCCTCTGTCCACCTTTACACTCCTCTGTCCACCTTTACACTCCTCCTCTGTCCACCTTTACACTCCTCTGTCCACCTTTACACTCCTCCTCTGTCCACCTTTACACTCCTCCTCTGTCCTCCTTTACACTCCTCCTCTGTCCACCTTTACACTCCTCTGTCCACCTTTACACTCCTCTGTCCTCCTTTACACTCCTCCTCTGTCCACCTTTACACTCCTCCTCTGTCCTCCTTTACACTCCTCTGTCCACCTTTACACTCCTCCTCTGTCCACCTTTACACTCCTCTGTCCTCCTTTACACTCCTCTGTCCACCTTTACACTCCTCTGTCCACCTTTACACTCCTCTGTCCACCTTTACACTCCTCTGTCCTCCTTTACACTCCTCTGTCCACCTTTACACTCCTCTGTCCTCCTTTACACTCCTCTGTCCTCCTTTACACTCCTCCTCTGTCCACCTTTACACTCCTCTGTCCACCTTTACACTCCTCTGTCCACCTTTACACTCCTCTGTCCTCCTTTACACTCCTCCTCTGTCCACCTTTACACTCCTCCTCTGTCCTCCTTTACACTCCTCTGTCCTCCTTTACACTCCTCTGTCCACCTTTACACTCCTCTGTCCACCTTTACACTCCTCTGTCCACCTTTACACTCCTCCTCTGTCCACTTTTACACTCCTCTGTCCACCTTTACACTCCTCTGTCCTCCTTTACACTCCTCTGTCCACCTTTACACTCCTCTGTCCTCCTTTACACTCCTCCTCTGTCCACCTTTACACTCCTCTGTCCACCTTTACACTCCTCCTCTGTCCACCTTTACACTCCTCCTCTGTCCTCCTTTACACTCCTCCTCTGTCCACCTTTACACTCCTCTGTCCACCTTTACACTCCTCTGTCCACCTTTACACTCCTCTGTCCACCTTTACACTCCTCTGTCCTCCTTTACACTCCTCCTCTGTCCACCTTTACACTCCTCTGTCCTCCTTTACACTCCTCTGTCCACCTTTACACTCCTCCTCTGTCCACCTTTACACTCCTCTGTCCACCTTTACACTCCTCCTCTGTCCTCCTTTACACTCCTCCTCTGTCCACCTTTACACTCCTCCTCTGTCCACCTTTACACTCCTCTGTCCACCTTTACACTCCTCTGTCCACCTTTACACTCCTCTGTCCTCCTTTACACTCCTCCTCTGTCCACCTTTACACTCCTCCTCTGTCCACCTTTACACTCCTCTGTCCTCCTTTACACTCCTCTGTCCACCTTTACACTCCTCCTCTGTCCTCCTTTACACTCCTCTGTCCACCTTTACACTCCTCTGTCCTCCTTTACACTCCTCCTCTGTCCTCCTTTACACTCCTCTGTCCACCTTTACACTCCTCCTCTGTCCACCTTTACACTCCTCTGTCCACCTTTACACTCCTCTGTCCACCTTTACACTCCTCTGTCCTCCTTTACACTCCTCCTCTGTCCTCCTGCACTTGTTTTTATGCCCCCATACGCTCATGTCTGCTCATTCTCTGCTTTTAAGCTTTTCTGTGTTAATGTTAATACTGTTTTCTAATGTTTGTTGGCCTGTTTCGTAAGTGCTTATTGCTGTTGTTGTATTTGGTGGCTGTGTCTCAGTGGTTATTGTTGTACCGTATTTATGTTTGCTTGACTGTGTCTCGGTGTGTATCGTTGTATTGGTTTGTTTACTGGCTGTCTTAGTGTCTATGTTGTATTGCTGTGTTGATTGGTCGTGTCCCAGCGCTTATTGTTGTATTATTGTCTTTCCTGACTGTGTATCAGTGCTTATTCCTGTATTGTTGTGTTTGCTTGGCTGTGTCCCAGTGCGTTTTGTTGTATTGTATTGTCTTGTGTTGCCTGTCTGCTTTTTGTGCTTGCTGTTGTGTTCCATTGTTGATGTCCGTTGGTGCTTTTGTTGTATTGTTTGTGTTGCATGCATGTGTTTAATGCTTATTGTTGCTTTGTTTTTAACATGGTTAAAATGTGGTTTTATCTTTCAGCCCCCCTCCCCTTTCCCCTTATTGCAGGCCGGCATTGTAAATAAGAATTTTGTTGTCTCGCCTCGTAAAATAAAGGTAAAAAAAAAAAAGAAGCTTTTTATCCACCCCAATGACCGAAATGCTTTTCCCGGGCCAGTGTGATTAAAAGTAGCCCATTCGGCGGCAACCCGCCCCAATCTGGCAACACTGATCTCCTGTCGTGGAGACAACATGAGATGCGAGCGCCCTCTGCTGGCCGTGTTCAGCGCCCTCTGCTGGCCGTGTTCAGCGCCCTCTGCTGGCCGTGTTCAGAGCGCCCTCTGCTGGCCGTGTTCAAAGCGCCCTCTGCTGGCCGTGTTCAGATCGCCCTCTGCTGGCCGTGTTCAGAGCGCCCTCTGCTGGCCGTGTTCAGGTTTACACGGCGACTAAACCGTCACTCAGGACGAGCTGTTATGGAAATGCACTTTTCCAAACAAAGTGCGAAAAGTTTATCCTTGCAGTATAAACCGCCTTACACGTGTCATGTGACCTAACAACCAACTTGAAGCTCTAAAGGTCTAACAGATATGAAACATTCAAACACTTCTTGAAAAACATTTTATTACAAAATTCAGTCTTTTGTCTGTTATGTGCACCAGGCCTGTGACATCACAGTCAGTCTGGCCAATAGAAAAGTGTCAACTGAGAACATCCTTCATGACAAGGTTGAGCTCTCTCTCTCTCTCTCTCTGTCTCTCTCTCTCTCTCTCTCTCTCTCTCTCTCTCTCTCTCTCTCTCTCTCTCTCTCTGTCTCTCTGTCTCTGTCTCTCTCTCTCTCTCTCTCTCTCTCTGTCTCTCTCTCTCTCTCTCTCTCTCTCTCTCCTACTCTCTCTCCTACTCTCTCTGTCTCTCTCTCTCTCTCTCTCTCTGTCTCTCTCTCACTCACTCACACACTCCCCCCCCCACAGTGTGAAGGTGTGTTCAGGTCCTGTCTGTGTGTCGTGTGGGGGGGCGTGGCCTGATCCTGAGTGACAGGTCCCACAGCGCCTCCTAGCCCCGCCCCTCCTAGCGTTGTGTGGGGGGGCGTGGCCTGATCCTGAGTGACAGGTCCCACAGCGCCTCCTCCGCCAGGTGGTCGCTGAAGTCGTTGAAGAACGTCACAATGTCCTCGTTAGGCTGCAGGTCGTACCTCCTACACACACACACACACACACACACACACACAGTCAATAACACACATCCCCTATCTAACCCTGACCCTCCTAGCCCCGCCCCTCCCCTCCTAGCCCCGCCCCTCCCAGCCCTAGCCCTGCCCCTCCTAGCCCTGCCCCTCCCAGCCCTAGCCCCGCCCCTCCCAGCCCTAGCCCCTCCCAGCCCCGCCCCTCCTAGCCCCGCCCCTCCCAGCCCCGCCCCTCCCAGCCCTAGCCCCTCCCAGCCCCGCCCCTCCTAGCCCCACCCCTCCCAGCCCTAGCCCCGCCCCTCCCAGCCCTAGCCCCGCCCCTCTACGTACATCTGTTGGAAGCGTCTCATGCTGTCCAGGATGTTGAACTGCTGCCAGCGTTTAGAGAAGTTGATCTGCTGGAGGTCAGGGGTCGCCCGGGGGTCAGGGGTCAGGAGGTCAGGGTTCCCCAGGTGGACGAACGTCAGGTCCTGCAGGATCAACCCCCTGACAGACAGACAGACAGAGAGACAGAGAGGTTAGACCAGTGTTTCTCAGAGAGTAGGGTGTAGTATGTAGTGTGTAGTGTGTAGTGTGTAGGGTGTAGTGTGTAGGGTGTAGTGTGTAGGGTGTAGGGTGTAGGGTGTAGGGTGTAGTGTGTAGTGTAGGGTGTAGTGTGTAGTGTGTAGGGTGTAGTGTGTAGTGTAGGGTGTAGTGTGTAGGGTGTAGGGTGTAGGGTGTAGTGTGTAGTGTAGGGTGTAGTGTGTAGTGTAGTGTGTAGGGTGTAGTGTGTAGTGTAGGGTGTAGTGTGTAGGGTGTAGGGTGTAGTGTGTAGTGTAGGGTGTAGTGTGTAGTGTAGTGTGTAGGGTGTAGGGTGTAGGGTGTAGTGTGTAGGGTGTAGGGTGTAGGGTGTAGGGTGTAGGGTGTAGGGTGTAGTGTAGGGTGTAGTGTGTAGTGTAGTGTGTAGGGTGTAGTGTGTAGTGTAGTGTGTAGGGTGTAGGGTGTAGGGTGTAGTGTGTAGGGTGTAGGGTGTAGGGTGTAGGGTGTAGGGTGTAGTGTAGGGTGTAGTGTGTAGTGTAGTGTGTAGGGTGTAGTGTGTAGTGTAGTGTGTAGGGTGTAGTGTGTAGTGTAGGGTGTAGTGTGTAGGGTGTAGGGTGTAGTGTGTAGTGTAGGGTGTAGTGTGTAGTGTAGTGTGTAGGGTGTAGGGTGTAGGGTGTAGTGTGTAGGGTGTAGGGTGTAGGGTGTAGGGTGTAGTGTGTAGGGTGTAGTGTGTAGGGTGTAGGGTGTAGGGTGTAGTGTGTAGGGTGTAGGGTGTAGGGTGTAGGGTGTAGTGTGTAGGGTGTAGGGTGTAGTGTGTAGTGTAGTGTGTAGGGTGTAGTGTGTAGTGTAGTGTGTAGGGTGTAGTGTGTAGTGTAGGGTGTAGTGTGTAGGGTGTAGGGTGTAGTGTGTAGGGTGTAGGGTGTAGTGTAGGGTGTAGTGTGTAGTGTAGTGTGTAGGGTGTAGTGTGTAGTGTAGTGTGTAGGGTGTAGTGTGTAGTGTAGGGTGTAGTGTGTAGGGTGTAGGGTGTAGTGTGTAGTGTAGGGTGTAGTGTGTAGTGTAGTGTGTAGGGTGTAGGGTGTAGGGTGTAGTGTGTAGGGTGTAGGGTGTAGGGTGTAGGGTGTAGTGTGTAGTGTGTAGGGTGTAGTGTGTAGGGTGTAGTGTGTAGGGTGTAGTGTGTAGGGTGTAGGGTGTAGTGTGTAGGGTGTAGTGTGTAGGGTGTAGTGTGTAGGGTGTAGTGTGTAGGGTGCAGGAGTGTGTAGGGTGCAGGGTGTAGGGTGTAGGGTGTAGTGTGTAGGGTGCAGGGTGTAGTGTGTAGTGTGTAGGGTGTAGTGTGTAGGGTGCAGGGTGTAGTGTGTAGGGTGTAGGGTGTAGGGTGTAGGGTGTAGTGTGTAGTGTGCAGGGTGTAGTGTGTAGGGTGCAGGGTGTAGTGTGTAGGGTGTAGGGTGTAGGGTGTAGGGTGTAGGGTGTAGGGTGTAGTGGGTAGGGTGTAGGGTGTAGGGTGTAGGGTGTAGTGTGTAGTGTGTAGGGTGTAGTGTGTAGGGTGTAGGGTGTAGGGTGTAGGGTGTAGTGTGTAGGGTGTAGTGTGTAGGGTGTAGGGTGTAGTGTGTAGGGTGTAGGGTGTAGTGTGTAGTGTGTAGGGTGTAGGGTGTAGTGTGTAGGGTGTAGTGTGTAGGGTGTAGGTGTAGGGTGTAGTGTGTAGTGTGTAGGGTGTAGGGTGTAGTGTGTAGGGTGTAGTGTGTAGGGTGTAGGGTGTAGGGTGTAGTGTGTAGTGTGTAGGGTGTAGGGTGTAGTGTGTAGGGTGTAGGGTGTAGTGTGTAGTGTGTAGGGTGTAGGGTGTAGTGTGTAGGGTGTAGTGTGTAGGGTGTAGGGTGTAGGGTGTAGTGTGTAGTGTGTGTAGTGTGTAGGGTGTAGGGTGTAGGGTGTAGTGTGTAGTGTGTAGGGTGTAGGGTGTAGTGTGTAGGGTGTAGTGTGTAGGGTGTAGGGTGTAGGGTGTAGTGTGTAGGGTGTAGTGTGTAGGGTGTAGGGTGTAGGGTGTAGTGTGTAGTGTGTAGGGTGTAGGGTGTAGTGTGTAGGGTGTAGTGTGTAGTGTGTAGGGTGTAGGGTGTAGGTGTGTGTAGTGTAGGGTGTAGGGTGTAGTGTGTAGTGTGTAGGGTGTAGGGTGTAGGGTGTAGTGTGTAGGGTGTAGTGTGTAGTGTGTAGGGTGTAGGGTGTAGGGTGTAGTGTGTAGGGTGTAGGGTGTAGGGTGTAGTGTGTAGTGTGTAGGGTGTAGGGTGTAGTGTGTAGGGTGTAGGGTGTAGGATGTGTAGGGTGGGTAGGGTGTAGGGTGGGTGTAGTGTGTAGTGTGTAGGGTGTAGGGTGTAGTGTGTAGTGTGTAGGGTGTAGTGTGTAGGGTGTAGGGTGTAGGGTGTAGGGTGTAGTGTGTAGGGTGTAGGGTGTAGGGTGTAGTGTGTAGTGTGCAGGGTGTAGGGTGTAGTGTGTAGGGTGTAGGGTGTAGGGTGTAGTGTGTAGGGTGTAGGGTGTAGGGTGTAGTGTGTAGTGTGCAGGGTGTAGGGTGTAGTGTGTAGGGTGTAGGGTGTAGGATGGTGTAGGGTGTAGGGTGTAGTGGTGTAGGGTGTAGTGTGTAGTGTGTAGGGTGTAGGGTGTAGTGTGTAGTGTGTAGGGTGTAGTGTGTAGTGTGTAGGGTGTAGGGTGTGTGGTAGTGTGTAGGGTGTAGGGTGTAGGGTGTAGGGTGTAGTGTGTAGGGTGTAGTGTGTAGGGTGTAGTGTGTAGGGTGTAGTGTGTAGTGTGTAGTGTGTAGTGTGTAGGGTGTAGTGTGTAGGGTGTAGGGTGTAGTGTGTAGGGTGTAGGGTGTAGTGTGTAGGGTGTAGTGTGTAGTGTGTAGGGTGTATGGTGTAGTGTGTAGTGTGTAGTGTGTAGGGTGTAGGGTGTAGTGTGTAGGGTGCAGGGTGTAGGGTGTAGGGTGTAGTGTGTAGGGTGTAGGGTGTAGTGTGTAGGTGTGTAGGGTGTAGGGTGTAGTGTGTAGTGTGTAGGGTGTAGGGTGTAGTGTGTAGTGTGTAGTGTGTAGTGTGTAGGGTGTAGTGTGTAGGGTGTAGGGTGTAGTGTGTAGGGTGTAGGGTGTAGTGTGTAGGGTGTAGTGTGTAGTGTGTAGGGTGTAGTGTGTAGGGTGTAGGGTGTAGGGTGTATGGGTGTAGTGTGTAGGGTGTAGGGTGTAGGGTGTAGGGTGTAGGGTGTAGGGTGTAGTGTGTAGGGTGTAGGGTGTAGGGTGTAGTGTGTAGGGTGGAGTGTGTAGGGTGTAGGGTGTAGGGTGTAGTGTGTAGTGTGTAGGGTGTAGGGTGCAGGGTGTAGGGTGTAGGGTGCAGGGTGTAGGGTGTAGGGTGTAGGGTGCAGGGTGTAGGGTGTAGGGTGTAGTGTGTAGGGTGTAGTGTGTAGTGTGTAGGGTGTAGGGTGCAGGGTGTAGGGTGTAGGGTGTAGTGTGTAGGGTGTAGTGTGTAGTGTGTAGGGTGTAGGGTGCAGGGTGTAGTGTGTAGGGTGTAGTGTGTAGGGTGTAGTGTGTAGGGTGCAGGGTGTAGTGTATAGGGTGTAGGGTGTAGTGTGTAGGGTGTAGTGTGTAGTGTGTAGTGTGTAGGGTGTAGTGTGTAGTGTGTAGTGTGTAGGGTGTAGTGTGTAGTGTGTAGTGTGTAGGGTGCAGGGTGTAGGGTGTAGTGTGTAGTGTGTAGTGTGTAGTGTGTAGTGTGTAGGGTGTAGGGTGTAGTGTGTAGGGTGTAGGGTGTAGGGTGTAGTGTGTAGTGTGTAGTGTGTAGGGTGTAGGGTGTAGTGTGTAGGGTGTAGTGTGTAGTGTGTAGTGTGTAGTGTGTAGGGTGTAGGGTGTAGTGTGTAGGGTGTAGTGTGTAGTGTGTAGGGTGTAGGGTGTAGTGTGTAGGGTGTAGTGTGTAGGGTGTAGTGTGTAGTGTGTAGTGTGTAGTGTGTAGGGTGCAGGGTGTAGGGTGTAGTGTGTAGGGTGTAGGGTGTAGGGTGTAGGGTGTAGGGTGTAGTGTGCAGGGTGTAGGGTGTAGTGTGTAGTGTGTAGGGTGTAGGGTGTAGGGTGCAGGGTGTAGTGTGCAGGGTGTAGGGTGTAGTGTGTAGTGTGTAGTGTGTAGTGTGTAGTGTGTAGGGTGTAGGGTGTAGTGTGTAGGGTGTAGGGTGTAGGGTGTAGTGTGTAGTGTGTAGTGTGTAGTGTGTAGGGTGTAGGGTGTAGTGTGTAGGGTGTAGTGTGTAGTGTGTAGTGTGTAGTGTGTAGTGTGTAGGGTGTAGTGTGTAGGGTGTAGTGTGTAGTGTGTAGGGTGTAGGGTGTAGTGTGTAGGGTGTAGTGTGTAGGGTGTAGTGTGTAGGGTGTAGTGTGTAGGGTGTAGTGTGTAGGGTGTAGTGTGTAGGGTGCAGGGTGTAGGGTGTAGGGTGCAGGGTGTCGGGCTCACAGGTAGGGTATGCAGGGAGGCTCCACATCGGACAGCGCTGCTCTGTAAGTGCGGAAGGACGAGGAGCTGTCAATCAACTCACAGTACTCCTCCAGCCCCTGTAACCACGACAACCACAACATCAACAACAACAACAACAACAGCAGCAGCAAAAACAACAACAACAACATCAACAACATCAACAGCAACATCAACAACAACATCAACAACAACAACAGCAGCAGCAGCTGACCTCTGAGGTTTGTTTCTGCCAGTCCAGCCTGCGCAGGGGGGCGGAGTCCAGGGCTGACAGGATGGCCAGGTACGAGTTGAAGTTGTTGAGCTTGCGGAGGTGCTGAGGACAGATAACAACAGCTATAGTCTTAACAGTTATAGACTACAGTTACAGTTATAGACTACAGTTACAGTTATAGACACAGTTACAGTTATAGACTACAGTTACAGTTATAGACTACAGTTACAGTTATAGACACAGTTACAGTTATAGACTACAGTTACAGTTATAGACTACAGTTACAGTTATAGACTACAGTTACAGTTATAGACTACAGTTACAGTTATAGATTACACAGTTACAGTTATAGACTACAGTTACAGTTATAGACTACAGTTACAGTTATAGACTACAGTTACAGTTATAGACTACAGTTACAGTTATAGACTACAGTTACAGTTATAGACTACAGTTACAGTTATAGACTACAGTTACAGTTATAGACTACAGTTACAGTTATAGACTACAGTTACAGTTATAGACTACACAGTTACAGTTATAGACTACAGTTACAGTTATAGACTACAGTTACAGTTATAGACTACAGTTACAGTTATAGACTACAGTTACAGTTATAGACTACAGTTACAGTTATAGACTACACAGTTACAGTTATAGACACAGTTACAGTTATAGACTACAGTTACAGGTGGCAGGAGGACATTTTAAAAGGCTTCAGAGGTTGTAAACAGTTGACTGGTTGTTTGGATGGGTTAAAGGTTAAAGGTTAAAGGATTCATGTCTGAAATCAAACCTTCATAATTTTGATGAATTTCAGAAGCAGCTTTTCCCTGTCCTGGGCTTTCTCCTGCAGGATGATGATGGAGCGAACCCTGCAGGACACACACAGTAATACTGCTGTCACTGTAAGACTAGCTATGACTGTACATAAACTATATAACTACAACTATATCACTATAACTATATCACTATAACTACATAACTGTAACTATATAACTATAACTATATCACTATAACTACATAACTGTAACTATATAACTATAACTATATCACTATAACTACATAACTGTAGCTATATAACTATAACTATATCACTAAAACTACATAACTGTAGCTATATCACTATAACTATATAACTATAACTATATCACTATATCTATATCACTATAACTATATCACTATAACTATATCACTATATCTATATCACTATAACTATATCACTATAACTATATCACTATAACTACATAACTGTAACTATATCACTATATCTATATCACTATAACTATATAACTATATCACTATAACTATAACTATATAACTGGAACTATATCACTATAACTACATAACTGTAGCTATATAACTATAACTATATCACTAAAACTACATAACTGTAACTATATCACTATATCTATATCACTATAACTACATAACTGTAACTATATCACTATATATATCACTATAACTATATAACTATAACTATATCACTATATCAGTGGAGGCTGGTGACTTCCAGAATTGAGGAGGCCAATTTCTTCCCGCTTGCTCGCTTCACTCGCGATGGAATGTTCCCTGTTCTTCTTATCTCTGAAGAAATTACATTGCTGTAAGTCTATGAGCCTGCCTGATAATTAACTCAACTTTAAAAAAAATATATTTATATTAAATATATTGAATAAAACTACATTTGATAAAGAAACTGTTACTTATCTTTTTTATATGCTAAACTTGATTAAATTGATGATTACATGTTGAAGCTGTAGAAGAAGAAGAATGAAAAATGTAGGTAGGCTAAACAAAATTGTTTTTTAACCACATAATTATCGAATTCCTGCCTTTTACACATGTTCACTGTCGATTTATGTCATCCAAATGTCATTTCTCAACTTAATTATCAGGCAGGCTCATAGACTTACAGCAATGTCATTTCTTCAGGCAGGCACATAGGCTAAGCTCTGCACAATGAATTCCATCAATCAGAACTTTCTGATTGTAGCTTACACTCCAAATAGTATCTATGCCTTTGGCCAGCACAAAGACAGATAAGAAGAACAGGGAACATTCCATCGCGAGTGAAGCGAGCAAGCGGAAAAAAATTGGCCTCCTCGAAATGGACTACATTAAAAATAAAACTGTTCAATAAATCCTAAATGTTGTCTACCTATTCGATGTATAAATCGCGCCAGAATCTCGCCGACTTCCGAGGTCATTTTAAGCAAAAGTATTTGGCCAAATGAGCTATTATTTTCAGGGATAATAGCCATGGGTGTTCTAGACGTGTCCTGCAAAGGACAAGTTGACCGGACACTATGCCACTATGGCGAGTGTTTCTTTGACTGAAGTGACTGGCGAATTCTCAAAATGGCTTCATGTGATGGGACGAACAAAATGTCAATCTTTCAGCCCTGGACTCAATGCATGGTGAGGCCAGGCCTCCTCTGCCCACCCATTTTCAGTGATTTGGCCAATCACATATTGCCATGAAACAAATTGCATTACATTGACTTCTATGAGAAACCACTTTCCTGGGGGAGGCCTGGCGAGGCCTGGCCTCCCTCAATACAAACGGATAGGGATTCTGGCCTGTAGGTGCTTTACAATTGCAATATTGGGTTTTAGCCATGGAAACATTCAGATTTATGAACAAAACGGAAATAATATTAATATTAAAACTTTTTAAATGTTTTTTGTTAAATACATTTAAAAAAAAATATATAATTATTGCTTTTTTTAATCTCTCTCTCTTCTCTCAAATTATTGGGGAGGCCAGGCCTCCTCCACCTCTATGGAGGAGCCTCCACTGCACTATATCTATATCACTATAACTATTTAACTATATAACTATATCACTATAACTATATCACTATAACTATATAACTGTAACTATATCACTATAACTATATCTATATGGCAGACAGACAGACAGGTACCAGAAGGACAGACAGACAGGCAGTCAGACAGGTACCAGTAGGACAGACAGACAGACAGACAGACAGACAGACAGACAGGTACCAGTAGGACAGACAGACAGACAGACAGGTACCAGTAGGACAGGCAGACAGACAGACAGGTACCAGTAGGACAGACAGACAGACAGACAGACAGACAGACAGACAGGTATCAGTAGGACAGACAGACAGACAGACAGGTACCAGTAGGACAGACAGACAGACAGACAGGTACCAGTAGGACAGACAGACAGACAGACAGGTACCAGTAGGACAGGCAGACAGACAGACAGACAGGTACCAGTAGGACATGTTGTTGAAGTGTTCTGTGAACAGCGTCAGGTTGGGGCTCTTCTCCTCATTCTGCTCCTTCGCCCACAGCAGCACCTCAGGGATCTACCAGGGGGGCGGAGTCACAACACAGGGGGCGGAGTCACAACACAGGAGGAGGAGTCACAACACAGGGGGCGGAGTCACAACACAGGGGGCGGAGTCACAACACAGGGGGCGGAGTCACAACACAGGAGGAGTCACAACACAGGGGGCGGAGTCACAACACAGGAGGAGGAGTCATAGCACAGGGGGCGGAGTTACAACACAGGGGGCGGAGTCACAACACAGGGGGCGGAGTCACAACACAGGAGGAGGAGTCATAGCACAGGGGGCGGAGTCACAACACAGGAGGAGGAGTCATAGCACAGGGGTCGGAGTTACAACACAGGGGGCGGAGTCACAACACAGGGGGCGGAGTCACAACACAGGAGGAGGAGTCATAGCACAGGGGGCGGAGTTACAACACAGGGGGCGGAGTCACAACACAGGGGGCGGAGTCACAACACAGGGGAGGGAGGTTCTAACAGGGGAGGGAGGGAGGGTCTAACAGGGGAGGGGGGTCTAACAGGGGAGGGAGGGTCTAACAGGGGAGGGAGGGTCTACCAGGGGAGGGAGGGTCTAACAGGGGAGGGAGGGTCTAACAGGGGAGGGAGGGTCTAACAGGGGAGGGAGGGTCTAACAGGGGAGGGAGGGAGGGTCTAACAGGGGAGGGAGGGAGGGTCTAACAGGGGAGGGAGGGTCTAACAGGGGAGGGAGGGTCTAACAGGGGAGGGAGGGAGGGTCTACCAGGGGAGGGAGGGTCTAACAGGGGAGGGAGGGTCTAACAGGGGAGGGAGGGAGGGTCTACCAGGGGAGGGAGGTTCTACCTCGATCTTGTAGAACAGCTCAGCGTCCAGTAGAGTCAGCTGGTCAGCGACCTCGTGGCTGCGGAAATCGTGCAACGTCCCCGGTCTGCAGACAGGAAACAGGAAATGAGAGACAGAAACAGGAAATGAGAGAAGAGGGTCAATAACTAGCAGCTGGCAGCATGTAAGAGAGTGTGAAGATAGGCCAGGGTCAGGGTCAGGGTCAGAGGTCAGAGGTCAGGGGTCAGAGGTCAGGGGTCAGGCTACCTGGCGGCCACGCCCCGTGCGGCCAGCGGGGCGTAGAAGGGCGCGTGGCGAAGCTTCTTCTTCTGCTCAAACTTGTCCAGGACATTCTTGCGGAGGAGGCGGGCCAGGCTGAGCTCTCCTCCAATCAGCAGCCTGAACACCAGCTCCATCAGCTGCCTCACAATGTCCTCCGTCAGCTCCACCGCACTGCAACACAATCACAGGACTAGTTAACCACTAGTTAAGCACAGGACTAGTTAACCACTACTTAAGCTGACGTCTTGACATTCATACATGCAGTAGGTACAGGTACGTACGTAGTTAACACCTAGGACTACTTAACCACACAACTTAGTTAACCACAGGACTAGTTAACCACTAGTTAACCCCTAGTTTAACACTAGTTTCCCTACTAGTTCACTACAAGAATTCAGAGACTCACCACAGCTCGTCCACCACCCTCACCAGGACGAAGAAGGTGTTCTTACTGACCCTCCTGTTGAAGCTGTCTGGGCTCTGGCAGAACCTGCTGTATGTGAGCTAGTTAACAACAACAACCTGCTGTACGTGAGCTAGTTAACAACAACAACCTGCTGTATGTGAGCTAGTCAACAACAACAACAACCTGCTGTACGTGAGCTAGTTAACAACAACAACAACCTGCTGTACGTGAGCTAGTTAACAACAACCTGCTGTACGTGAGCTAGTCAACAACAACCTGCTGTATGTGAGCTAGTTAACAACAACCTGCTGTATGTGAGCTAGTTAACAACAACCTGCTGTATGTGAGCTAGTTAACAACAACCTGGGCCCTATTCCATGAAGCTCGATAAAGGTCTAAGCCTCGATAAAGTTTTAAGCCTCGAAAATGTTAGCTTGCGTTCGGTGCCATCAATGTGGCTCAAATAATTCGCTGCTTGGTTGAGCTCCTTCTGAGTCAGATATAATTAGCCTGGTCCCGACCAGGCTAAAACACAGGCTATAGTCATCCGTGCGTCAAAAAAGGCTCACAGGCGGAAACTAAACCCTGAACGAAAGTTCCTCATGTGTCTTTTAGGAAATATTAGTTCCCACTTCACATGAGATAGATAGATTAGATAGTTTGACTGTGTGATAGATAGATAATTTGATATTTTGAAAGTGTGATCGATCGATAGATAGTTTGATTGTGTGATAGATAACTTGATATTTTGAAAGTGTGATAGATAGATAAAGAAAAGAGTGTAAAAAAAAAAAGAAGTAATTGTCTCAACTTGCATTGCCGTAATCACAGCTGTCTGGTTGGCGTAGTGGTTAAGGCTGTGGACTCGAGTTCCAAAGGTTGAGAGTTCGAGACTTGACTAAGTCATTCATTTTTTTTTTTTTTACATTTAACCGAAGATTTCATGCAAAGGTTTCAAACACCATTGTAATCGTGTCAGTTCTTGTAAATTAGCCTGCACCATAATTTTATAGCCTACAATACTTTTTTAGATGAGATTTTAGATTAGATTCAGACAACGAAATGCAGTAAAAAGTGCGCCTGAAGAGGGATTCGAACCACTGATATAAAATGTCGAATAAATCCTATGGCAGCAGTCAATACCACTAGGCCATTGTGGCGATATGATGGTTTGTAGCCTGCTGCGGATATCACCACAGTAGCAATATTCATTTATTAAAATATGAACATATAACAATAACTGGGGCTAGTATGACCTACGCATTTAATCGGTCAGCAATTTCTTGCCAAACCATTTCCCTCGCCTTGTTAATTGCGGCAGTATTGCACTATTTTACATCTTATTTTTCCGTCTTCATAAAAATCAATAATTCGGAATGCTGCGCAAATGTAGTACCCCTGCAGAGTGGAGTATCTTCATTTCGACAGATCGACACTTCAGGGCTTTTTATGTCTGCGTGCACGCGCCCATATCGAAGATTTGTAAGCCTGTCTTCTGTGAACACTGATGACACAAGGCTGATCCTCATTCGAGGAATCACCTGAGGCTTGAATACCAATCTCGAGGTCCCTGAGCGCCGCATTTAATTATAGCGCCGCTATATTAAGCCACCGTTAGTGAAACGGACCCCAGGTTGTTGTTGACTAGCTCACATACAGCAGGTTGTTGTTGTTGACTAGCTCACATACAGCAGGTTGTTGTTGACTAGCTCACATACAGCAGGTTGTTGTTGTTAACTAGCTCACATACAGCAGGTTGTTGTTGTTAACTAGCTCACATACAGCAGGGGTCCGTTTCACTAACGGTGGCTTAATATAGCGGCGCTATAATTAAATGCGGCGCTCAGGGACCTCGAGATTGGTATTCAAGCCTCAGGTGATTCCTCGAATGAGGATCAGCCTTGTGTCATCAGTGTTCACAGAAGACAGGCTTACAAATCTTCGATATGGGCGCGTGCACGCAGACATAAAAAGCCCTGAAGTGTCGATCTGTCGAAATGAAGATACTCCACTCTGCAGGGGTACTACATTTGCGCAGCATTCCGAATTATTGATTTTTATGAAAACGGAAAAATAAGATGTAAAATAGTGCAATACTGCCGCAATTAACAAGGCGAGGGAAATGGTTTGGCAAGAAATTGCTGACCGATTAAATGCGTAGGTCATACTAGCCCCAGTTATTGTTATATGTTCATATTTTAATAAATGAATATTACTACTGTGGTGATATCCGCAGCAGGCTACAAACCATCATATCGCCACAATGGCCTAGTGGTATTGACTGCTGCCATAGGATTTATTCGTCATTTTATATCAGTGGTTCGAATCCCTCTACAGACGCACTTTTTACTGCATTTCGTTGTCTGAATCTAATCTAAAATCTCATCTAAAAAAGTATTGTAGGCTATAAAATTATGGTGCAGGCTAATTTACAAGAACTGACACGATTACAATGGTGTTTGAAACCTTTGCATGAAATCTTCGGTTAAATGTAAAAAAAAAAAAAATGACTTAGTCAAGTCTCGAACACGCAACCTTTGGAACTCGAGTCCGCAGCCTTAACCACTACGCCAGCGAGACCGCTGTCATGACGGCAATGCAAGTTGAGACAATTACTTCTTTTTTTTTTTACACTCTTTTCTTTATCTATCTATCACACTTTCAAAATATCAAGTTATCTATCACACAATCAAACTATCTATCGATCGATCACACTTTCAAAATATCAAATTATCTATCTATCACACAGTCAAACTATCTAATCTATCTATCTCATGTGAAGTGGGAACTAATATTTCCTAAAAGACACATGAGGAACTTTCGTTCAGGGTTTAGTTTCCGCCTGTGAGCCTTTTTTGACGCACGGATGACTATAGCCTGTGTTTTAGCCTGGTCGGGACCAGGCTAATTATATCTGACTCAGAAGGAGCTCAACCAAGCAGCGAATTATTTGAGCCACATTGATGGCACCGAACGCAAGCTAACTTTTCCGAGGCTTAGAACTTTATCGAGGCTTAGAACTTTATCGAGCTTTGTGGAATATGGCCCTGCTGTATGTGAGCTAGTCAACAACAACAACCTGCTGTATGTGAGCTAGTTAACAACAACCTGCTGTATGTGAGCTAGTTAACAACAACCTGCTGTATGTGAGCTAGTCAACAACAACCTGCTGTATGTGAGCTAGTCAACAACAACAACCTGCTGTATGTGAGCTAGTTAACAACAACCTGCTGTATGTGAGCTAGTTAACAACAACCTGGGGTCCGTTTCACTAACGGTGGCTTAATATAGCGGCGCTATAATTAAATGCGGCGCTCAGGGACCTCGAGATTGGTATTCAAGCCTCAGGTGATTCCTCGAATGAGGATCAGCCTTGTGTCATCAGTGTTCACAGAAGACAGGCTTACAAATCTTCGATATGGGCGCGTGCACGCAGACATAAAAAGCCCTGAAGTGTCGATCTGTCGAAATGAAGATACTCCACTCTGCAGGGGTACTACATTTGCGCAGCATTCCGAATTATTGATTTTTATGAAGACGGAAAAATAAGATGTAAAATAGTGCAATACTGCCGCAATTAACAAGGCGAGGGAAATGGTTTGGCAAGAAATTGCTGACCGATTAAATGCGTAGGTCATACTAGCCCCAGTTATTGTTATATGTTCATATTTTAATAAATGAATATTGCTACTGTGGTGATATCCGCAGCAGGCTACAAACCATCATATCGCCACAATGGCCGAGTGGTATTGACTGCTGCCATAGGATTTATTCGACATTTTATATCAGTGGTTCGAATCCCTCTTCAGGCGCACTTTTTACTGCATTTCGTTGTCTGAATCTAATCTAAAATCTCATCTAAAAAAGTATTGTAGGCTATAAAATTATGGTGCAGGCTAATTTACAAGAACTGACACGATTACAATGGTGTTTGAAACCTTTGCATGAAATCTTCGGTTAAATGTAAAAAAAAAAAAAATGAATGACTTAGTCAAGTCTCGAACTCTCAACCTTTGGAACTCGAGTCCACAGCCTTAACCACTACGCCAGCCAGACCGCTGTGATGACGGCAATGCAAGTTGAGACAATTACTTCTTTTTTTTTTTACACTCTTTTCTTTATCTATCTATCACACTTTCAAAATATCAAGTTATCTATCACACAATCAAACTATCTATCGATCGATCACACTTTCAAAATATCAAATTATCTATCTATCACACAGTCAAACTATCTAATCTATCTATCTCATGTGAAGTGGGAACTAATATTTCCTAAAAGACACAT
>NC_137690.1:264540-272040 GCF_963989245.1 Nansenia antarctica
CTCCCCCTTGTATTGTTTCTCCTTCTATCACTGCCAGTGGCCCCGGGCCTGAGCTAGATTACTCTTCCTGCTACGACTGGTGGATTGATGATTCACTTGCTTAGTCAAATGTATCTGTTGTAAGTCGCTTTGGAATAAGGCGTCTGATAAATGCCAAACAGGTAAATGTGAACGTGTGTGTGTGTGTTAAATGTAAACGTGTGACTCACCAGCTGTCTCTGTTTGGGCGGCAGGGCGGGGGGTGGCAGGGCGGGGGTGGGGGGGGGGAGGGGCTCGGTGAAGCCGTAGGTCTCCTGCAGGGCGCGGTGGCGCTGCTCGTAGACGGAGCTGCTCTGGGCCGTCTGGTAGAACAGCCAGGGGAGCGGCGAGGAGTAGTCCTCTACGTACGCCATGTAGGCCTGGACTACACACACGCACACGCACACGCACACACACACACACGCACACACACACGCGCACACACACACGCGCACACACACACACACACACAGAGGTTAGAGGTCAGGGTCAGGGTCAGTGTCAGAGTTAGGGGTCAGGGTCAGAGTTAGGGGTCAGGGTCAGAGTTAGGGGTCAGGGTCAGAGTTAGGGGTCAGGGTTAGGGGTCACTCACTGTGGCGACTCTTCTTCTCTGGCAGCGGGGGCGGGCTCTGAGGGTCGGGGGGGGCGTGGTCTGGCCCGGGGCTGAACTCTGACCCCCAGCCGCCCGTCAGCAGGGGGAAGGGGGGGGTGGGGGGCGTGGCCTCAGACTCCTCCTCCTCCGTCATGTTGTCGTAGAAGGACGGACGGCGGTCCAGGGTCAGGCGATCTCCTCTGCTGTCGTCATGGCTGCGGCGCTTCTTCTTCTCCGGCAGGGCAGGGGGCGTGGCCACGCGGGGGGGGGAGGGGCCAGGGTTAGGCCCCTCCCCCCTGGACAGGTCCTGGAGCAGGAAGTCGTAGTCTGGGTCGTACTGGTCTGGGGAGGGAGGAGGAGGGGGGGTTTGTGTTTAATCATAACTGCTGCAAAACTAGATTTTAATATTTGTAGGGTTTGGGCCTGTTTTGTGATTTGTGATTTGTATGTGAAGTGAAACTTTATTTATATAGCGCCTTTCGTACATTAACGCAACTCAAAGCGCTTTACAATAAAAAACAAGATTACAAGATTACAAAAAGAGGGGGAGATGGGGGGGGGACACGAGACAAGGGGAGGGAGGGGTGGGGGAAGGGAGGGGAGGGAGGGGTGGGGGAAGGGAGGGGAGGGAGGGGTGGGGGAAGGGAGGGGAGGGAGGGGTGGGCGAAGGGAGGGGAGGGAGGGGTGGGGGAAGGGAGGGGAGGGAGGGGTGGGGGAAGGGAGGGGAGGGAGGGGAGGGAGGGGAGGGGAGGGAGGGAAGGGAGGGGAGGGAGGGGAGGGGAGGGGAGGGAAGGGAGGGGAGGGAGGGGAGGGGAGGGGAGGGAGGGGAGGGGAGGGAAGGGAAGGGAGGGGAGGGAGGGGTGGGAGGGGAGGGAGGGGAGGGAGGGTGGGATTTATGTTGTGTCCCAATGGAAGCATGGAGAGATTGAATAGAAGGGGGCCAAGTATTGACCCTTGGGGAACCCCACGTGTCATTTTAATTTGGTCGGACACAAAGTTGTTGATGGAGACATAATAGCGTACTATGAGTGTGTGTGTGTGTGTGTGTGTCTCACCCAGAGTCTCACAGCTGGTGTTGCGTGAACACTGTCCGCTGTCCAGCGCGTCCAGCTGTCCCTCTGATTGGCTGAGCTCGGCCAGGCTGTTGCTAGGAGACAGACAAGGAGACTCCCCCCCACACGATTGGCTGCCCCCGGAAAACCTCCGCTGCACACGCTCACAGTCCTGCCAATCACAGGCCACCATGAGCCAGGGTGTGTGTGAGTGTGTGTGTGTGAGTGTGAGTGTGAGTGTGAGTGTGAGTGTGAGTGTGAGTGTGAGTGTGAGTGTGAGTGTGTGTGTGTGTGTGTGTGTGTACCTGGTTCCTGTGTTCTGGTCTGCAGGGGGAGGCCTGACGCTTCTTAGGAGGCAGAGCTGGAGGGCTGAGAGAGACAGGTAGGAGGAGGGGGAGACAGGTGAGAGTGAGACAGGTGAGAGTGAGACAGGTGAGAGTGAGACAGGTGAGAGGAGAGTGAGACAGGTGAGAGGAGAGTGAGACAGGTGAGAGGGAGACTGGTGAGATTGAGACAGGTGAGAGTGAGACATGTCAGAGTGAGACAGGTGAGAGTGAGACAGATGAGAGTGAGACAGGTGAGAGGAGGAGAGGGAGACAGGTGAGAGGGAGACAGGTGAGAGGAGGAGAGTGAGACAGGTGAGAGTGAGACAGGTGAGAGGGAGACAGGTGAGAGGGAGACAGGTGAGAGGGAGACAGGTGAGAGTGAGACAGGTGAGAGGGAGACAGGTGAGAGGGAGACAGGTGAGAGGAGGAGAGGGAGACAGGTGAGAGTGAGACCTGAGGTCGGCCATCTTGGCTCCGGGGAGGGGGGGTTTGGGTGGAGCCTCCTCCTCTTCCTCCTCTTCCTCAGCAGACTGGACGGAAGCTGATGTCTCCTTCACACCTTCATCTTTCTCCTCCTCCTCCTCCTCCTTCTGTTTCTCCTCCTTCTGTTTCTCCTCCTCCTCCTCCTGACCAGGCAGTTCCACAGTGCTGGAGACACAGGCCGTCCCAGAGAAAGGCTCAACAGTTAGCCATATCTGCTGCTATCACTAGCCTAGCCCTAACCCTGTGTTACAGTAATGTACCTTAGAGTAGATAGCCCTAACCTTGTGTTACAGTAATGCTGTTGTATCTGTTAACCCTCATCTGAAACATCTTCTGTGTTAGTATTGTATGTGTAGGATGGTTGTGTTAGTATGTGTGTGAGTGTGTGTGTGTGTGTGTGTGTGTGTGTGTGTGTGTGTGTGTGTCTGACCTGGTTGGGGTTGTTGGTGACGGATGTTCGCGCTTCTCTGCAGTCAGTCTCACCAGCTCCTGTAGCCAATCACACGCCTCAGAGTCAACACTGGACAGCCAATCACACACCTCAGAGTCAACACTGGACAGCCAATCACACGCCTCAGAGTCAACACTGGACAGCCAATCACATGCCTCAGAGTCAACACTGGACAGCCAATCACACGCCTCAGAGTCAACACTGGACAGCCAATCACACGCCTCAGAGTCAACACTGGACAGCCAATCACATGCCTCAGAGTCAATACTGGACAGCCAATCACACGCCTCAGAGTCAACACTGGACAGCCAATCACACGCCTCAGAGTCAACACTGGACAGCCAATCACACGCCTCAGAGTCAATACTGGACAGCCAATCACACACCTCAGTCAACACTGGACAGCCAATCACACGCCTCAGAGTCAACACTGGACAGCCAATCACACACCTCAGTCAACACTGGACAGCCAATCACACACCTCAGTCAACACTGGACAGCCAATCACACGCCTCAGAGTCAACACTGGACAGCCAATCACACGCCTCAGAGTCAACACTGGACAGCCAATCACATGCCTCAGAGTCAACACTGGACAGCCAATCACGTTTCAGGAAACAACTGAGTTAACCCTGACACCTGAGAGCTGAGATGTGACTGGCTGCGTTCGTAGTTTCGAGTTTTTAAATGATAAAAAAAGGAAAAGGGCCCTGTGCAAACGTTTGGGAACCCTTTTGGATTATTCTTTGTTACCTTTTGAGAAGATGACTACTAAGGCCCAGACCAAGGTGATTCACTCGTTAGGGCTTCAATGAGTCAGGTGAATATAATTCCAGGGTTGAACTATATATTCTGAAGTAACTCCATGCCTTCTTAAGTATTCGACTGCAGTGGCTGTTGTGTCTGGTGTTAAAAACCTCCTGGGTTCCTCAGTTGTCCAAGGATGTCAGAATCAAGATAGTTTACTTCCACCATCAAGGAGAAGGTTACAAAAAACTCTTGCAATGTTTAAAACTACACATTGCCACTGTCAGAAACATCATCAGAAAATTGAAAATAAATGGAACAACTGAAGTCAAGGCAGATCTGGAAGACCAAGAACATGTTCAGATAGAATGACTCTGAGGCGTGTGATTGGCTGATAGAATGTTCAGATAGAATGGCTCTGAGGCGTGTGATTGGCTGATAGAATGGCTCTGAGGCGTGTGATTGGCTGATAGAATGGCCCGAGATCTGGTGATGCTCAGAAGAAGCCACAGCCCTAACCCTAACCCACACATCACTGCAGAAGAGCTGGTCCCTAACCCTAACCCTAACCCGGTCCCTAACCCTAACCCTAACCCACACATCACTGCAGAAGAGCTGCAAAACAGAGTAGAAGACACCGGTCTAGTTGTTCACAACAATGCAGCGTACCTTAAACAACAAAGACCTACATGGCAGAGTTGCCAGAAAGAAGCCTTTCCTACGACCTCAACACTAAAGGCGTCTGAAGGATGCAAAAGAAAACCTTGAGAAACCTGAAGCCTATTGGAACAATGTGCTTTGGACTGACGAAACCAACATTTAACTTTTTGGCCACAACCAAAGAAGGTTTGGAGAAAAAATAGGAAGAATAATTTGTAGAGAAGAACACCGTGTTAAGCATGGAGGTGGATCCATTATGCTTTGGGGTCGTGTAGCAGCTGGGGCCACAGGCAATATTATGCGGGTGGCAAAAGATACCAAATATCAAAACATTCTAGAGGCTAATGTTCGAAGGTCAGTCCAGAAATTGAAGTTGAAGAGAGGTTGGGTATTCCAGCAAGACAATGACCCGAAGCGTACCTCAAAATCAACCATGAAGTACCTCCAGGAAAGACGGATGAAGGTTTTGGAATGGCCATCTCAGTCCCCAGACTTGAATATTATTGACAATCTGTGGAGAGATCTCAAACATGCCGTGCACGCAAGAAGGCCGAAGAATATTTCTGAGCTAGAGGTGTTCTGCCAGGAAGAATGGGGAAAAATCCCCAAAACAAGAATTGAAAGACTCTAAACTGGCTACAGGAAGCGTTTGCAAGCTGTAGTAGTTAGTTAGATAGTTTCCTGAGGGCAACCCTAGTTGACAGGGTTCCCAAACTTTTGCACGAGGCCTTTTTCCTTGTTTTATTATTTTGAAACTGTAAAAAGTTAAAAACAAAAATGAATCTTGCTTTAAAATGTGATGAAATGTGTCATGTTTAACTTTGTACAATTTAGAGGTTAGGTTTGCTTCTTTTCACTTAGACATTCATTGTAAAAGGCATTTTTCAGGAGTTCAGAGCGGGTTAGGGGTCTATGGTGTTGAAAGCAGTCTGCTCTGAATGCACCCGTCGTGTTCTCAGGGGGTATTATGGGATGTTGACGTTACCTTGACACCGTCCAGAACAGCCTTGATCACCGTGGTGACGGTTACCATGGTTTCCTTGTCGTCCAGGTTGACGCCCTCCAGTAACACGTGATCAGACCAGCCAATCAGCTCGGCCAGACTCTGGTAGACACGCTGCAGACAGGAGCCCACTGACCTGCTACACACACACACACACACACACACACACACACACACACACACACACACACACACACACACACACACACACAGAGGCAGACAGACAGACAGGTCAGACAGACAGACAGACTCTGGTAGAGACAGACATAAAGAAAGACAGGCAGACAGACACACAGACAGGCAGACAAACAGGCAGACAGACAGACAGACACACATACACACACACACACACACACACACACACACACAGACAGGCAGACAGGCAGACAGTCTGACAGACAGACAGACACACAGACAGACAGACACACAGACAGACAGACAGGTCAGACAGACAGACAGACAGACAGACAGACAGACAGGCAGACAGACAGACAGGCAGGTCAGACAGACAGACAGTCAGGCAGACAGACAGACAGGCAGACAAGCAGACACACAGACAGGCAGACAGACAGACAGACAGACAGGCAGACAGACAGACAGACAGGCAGACAGACACAGACAGGCAGACAGACACAGAGACAGTCATACAGGCAGACAGACAGACAGGCAGGCAGACAGACAGGTCAGACAGGCAGGCAGACAGGCAGGCAGACAGGCAGACAGGCAGGCAGACAGACAGGCAGACAGACACACAGACAGGCAGACAGACAGACAAACAGGCAGGCAGGCAGACAGACAGGTCAGACAGACAGGTCAGACAGGCATGCAGACAGACAGACAGACAGACAGACAGGCAGACAGGCAGACAGACAGGCAGGCAGACAGACAGATAGGCAAACAGACAGACAGACAGACAGACAGACAGACAGGCAGACAGGCAGACAGGCAGACAGGCAGACAGACAGACAGACAGGCAGACAGGCAGACAGACAGGCAGACAGACAGGCAGACAGACAGACAGATAGGCAAACAGACAGACAGGCAGACAGGCAGACAGACAGGTCAGACAGGCATGCAGACAGACAGACAGGCAGACAGGCAGACAGGCAGACAGACAGCCAGACCGGCAGGCAGACAGACAGACAGGCAGACAGGCAGACAGACAGACAGACAGGCAGACAGACAGACAGACCTGTGCTGTAGGCGGGCCTCTAGCTGGACCAATGGGAGGACGGCCTCCAGCACCTTGGAGGCGGAGCCTGGCAGCAGCTCCACAACCTTCTTATCCACCAGCGTCTTAAAATACCTCAGAGCAGAGACCACCTCCTTCTCCTACACACACACACACACACACACACACACACACACACACACACACACACATCAGAGACCACCTCCTTCTCCTACACACACACACACACACACACACACACACACACACACACACAGACAGGCAGACAGGCAGGCAGGCAGACAGACACACAGACAGTCAGACAGACACACAGACAGACAGTCAGACAGACACACAGACAGACAGTCAGACAGACACACAGACAGGCAGAGAGGTCAGACAGGCAGACAGGCAGACAGACAGGCAGACAGGCAGACAGACAGGCAGACAGACAGGCAGACAGACAGGCAGACAGACAGGCAGACAGACAGGCAGACAGACAGACAGGCAGACAGACAGGCAGACAGACAGACAGACAGACAGGCAGACAGACAGACAGGCAGACAGACAGGCAGACAGACAGACAGACAGACAGGCAGACAGACAGACAGGCAGACAGACAGACAGGCAGACAGGCAGGCAGACAGGCAGAGAGGTCAGACAGACAGGCAGACAGGCAGACAGACAGACAGACAGACAGACAGACAGGCAGACAGGCAGACAGGCAGACAGACAGACAGACAGACAGGCAGACAGACAGACAGGCAGACAGGCAGAGAGGTCAGACAGACAGACAGGCAGACAGACAGGCAGTCAGGCCACACACACACACACACACACACTCCCACCCACCTTGTTGGGAGGCTCCTCTGTGGTGAAGGTGTGTGGGGGTGGGGTCGGGGCTGGGGGGGGTCTGGGGGTCTTGGAGGACCTCTTCATCTTAGGAGAGTGAAACCTCTCCTTCAGCTTCATAGTGAAGGAGGCCAGGTGGGACCTG
>NC_137690.1:274540-314540 GCF_963989245.1 Nansenia antarctica
CACACACACACACACACACGCACACACAGCCGGGCAGGGACCAGATGACAGCGTGGTTGTGGAATGACGCTTCACACACGGGACACTTTAGATTTAGGGTGTTACCATGTTGATCTCAACTACAGGCGGCTCCTCAACAACAGGGTTACCATGGTTACCAACCCTAACCCCAATGCCAAGACTACTGACCACACCATCACCACGGTTACCATCCCTACTGACTAGACTAGACTAGTACACACCATCACATCTCAACTTGGTTAGGGTTAAGGTTACCATGGTTACTGTGTGTTAGGGTTAAGTTTGCAGATCTTATCTAGGAGCTAACACTGGTGTGGGAACGCCCAGACATCACACACACACCCTCACACCCTCACACACACACACACACACACCCTCACACACACACACACACACACACACACACACACACACACACACACACACACACACACACACACACTGCCTGCCTTAGGGTTACTGGCTGACAGAGACCTAGCAGCAAGCTAGCTAACATTATTACAACACAGGTAGCTAGCTCCCACAGCTGATGTTGTTGTTATATTTCTATGTTGTTGTATGACGAACAGCGGCAGAAACACTGACAGTGTGGTAGCTAATGTGGCTAGGCTAGCAGGGCTGCTGCTCCTAACTTAACCCAGCACCCGGACGAACTAACAGCAGCTGCTGGACTGAAAAAATCAGGTGTAGTGCTGAGGCACAAACATGTACATTTCAAGCCTGCAAACTGTGACACTTTAAATAACGTGAAAAAATACTATTGTGCAATATGACAACCCTAGTCGTCTATCTGTGCAGTATAGTACAGTGGATTGTGTACATAGCCTTTATTTATGTAAACCAGCTCCTTCCCTTCTTGTGATTTTTTTTTAAAAGTGTTTTTTCTTCCCTTTCCTAACACCAGGGGAGCCACCCCTCCTAAATTTCGTTGTTTGGTACCTGTACTGTAGCAATGACAATAAAGTCCATTCATTCATTCAACTAACAGTAACTAACAGTAATAACTAACAGTAACTAACAGTAACTAACAGTAACTAACAGTAACTAACAGTAACTAACAGTAGTAACTAACAGTAACTAACTGTAACTAACAGTAACTAACAGTAACTAACAGTAGTAACTAACAGTAACTAACAGTAACTAACAGTAATAACTAACAGTAACTAACAGTAACTAACAGTAACTAACAGTAACTAACAATAACTAACAGTAACTAACAGTAACTAACAGTAGTAACTAACAGTAGTAATTAACAGTAGTAACTAACAGTAGTAACTAACAGTAACTAACAGTAACTAACAGTAACTAACAGTAACTAACAGTAATATTTAACAGTAACTAACAGTAACTAACAGTAACTAACAGTAATAACTAACAGTAATTAACAGTAATAACTAACAGTAACTAACAGTAACTAACAGTAACTAACAGTAGTAACTAACAGTAGTAATTAACAGTAGTAACTAACAGTAACTAACAGTAACTAACAGTAACTAACAGTAATAATTAACAGTAACTAACAGTAACTAACAGTAACTAACAGTAACTAACAGTAATAACTAACAGTAACTAACAGTAACTAACAGTAGTAACTAACAGTAACTAACAGTAACTAACAGTAACTAACAGTAATAATTAACAGTAACTAACAGTAACTAACAGTAACTAACAGTAACTAACAGTAATAACTAACAGTAACTAACAGTAACTAACAGTAGCTAACAGTAACTAACAGTAGTAACTAACAGTAACTAACAGTAACTAACAGTAACTAACAGTAATAACTAACAGTAACTAACAGTAACTAACAGTAACTAACAGTAATAACTAACAGTAACTAACAATAACTAACAGTAACTAACAGTAACTAACAGTAATAACTAACAGTAACTAACAGTAACTAACAGTAACTAACAGTAACTAACAGTAATAACTAACAGTAACTAACAGTAGTAACTAACAGTAACTAACAGTAACTAACAGTAACTAACAGTAATAACTAACAGTAACTAACAGTAATAACTAACAGTAACTAACAGTAACTAACAGTAACTAACAGTAACTAACAGTAACTAACAGTAATAACTAACAGTAACTAACAGTAACTAACAGTAACTAACAGTAACTAACAATAACTAACAGTAATAACTAACAGTAACTAACAGTAACTAACAGTAATAACTAACAGTAATAACTAACAGTAACTAACAGTAACTAACAGTAACTAACAGTAGTAACTAACAGTAATAACTAACAGTAACTAACAGTAACTAACAGTAACTAACAGTAATAACTAACAGTAACTAACAGTAACTAACAGTAACTAACAGTAATAACTAACAGTAACTAACAGTAACTAACAGTAACTAACAGTAACTAACAGTAACTAACAGTAACTAACAGTAACTAACAGTAACTAACAGTAATAACTAACAGTAATAACTAACAGTAACTAACAGTAACTAACAGTAACTAACAGTAGTAACTAACAGTAATAACTAACAGTAACTAACAGTAACTAACAGTAACAACTAACAGTAACTAACAGTAACTAACAGTAACTAACAGTAATAACTAACAATAACTAACAGTAATAACTAACAGTAACTAACAGTAACTAACAGTAACTAACAGTAATAACTAACAGTAACTAACAGTAGTAACTAACAGTAACTAACAGTAACTAACAGTAGTAACTAACAGTAACTAACAGTAACTAACAGTAACTAACAGTAATAATTAACAGTAACTAACAGTAACTAACAGTAACTAACAGTAATTAACAGTAACTAACAGTAACTAACAGTAACTAACAGTAATTAACAGTAACTAACAGTAACTAACAGTAACTAACAGCAATAACTAACAGTAATAACTAACAGTAGTAATTAACAGTAACTAACAGTAACTAACAGTAACTAACAATAACTAACAGTAACTAACAGTAGTAACTAACAGTAACTAACAGTAACTAACAGTAACTAACAGTAATTAACAGTAACTAACAGTAACTAACAGTAACTAACAATAACTAACAGTAACTAACAGCACCGTAGTAGGTTAGTAACTCACCGTGTTTACTGTCTATCTTCGCCGACATGTCCAGCGGGACTCTGTCCCAGGTATATAGTATGTAGATGTCCTCTGGTCTGGGTTGATTCCGCATAGAACAGTATAGATATAGATATATCATATAACATAGAACAGTATATAGATATAGAGTGTATTGCTGATTAATTTAATGTTATCTTCATTGAAAAAAACGGTGCTTTTCTTTCAAAAATAAGGACATTTCTAAGTGACCCCAAACTTTTGAACGGTAGTGTACATAATATAATAATATATATTTTATTATAATACTATACTATAGTATTACTATACTGTTCCTAATCAAATGTTCTATCACCGTTTCAACACATATATCTATCTATCTATCTGTCTGTCTGTCTGTCTGTCTATCTGTCTGTCTGTCTGTCTGACATCTGAGCTGCTGTGTTCAGGACAGTTCCGCCTCCTCCTCCCCTCCTCCAGAGTTGCCAGATCGGAAGCTCCGCCTCCTCCTCTCCTCCTCCAGAGTTGCCAGATCGGAAGCTTGAGTTGACGTTACGCTCGACGCAGCAGGCACGTCACGGCGTCGACAACAAAATGTATCGATGCTTGCGTCAATTGACCCGCCCATAGTCCCGCCCTCCTAGGCTACTGTTGCTAGGTGGAACAAGCCTCTAGCCTCGTGGGGGTTCACTTCCATTGGACATTATAGAACACGTTGTGGTGGTTAATGAGAGTAGTATATACATGAGAGGTTATATGACATGACATGATATTACATTACATTACATTACATTATATTATATTATATTATATTATATTATATTATATTACATTATATTATATTACATTATATTATATTATATTATATTATATTATACAACAGTTAGTTCCGACCAAGTAATTTGATTGTACAAGAGGCATTCCATGAGTGCTGATATACAGTATAACAGCACTGGGACTTTTAACTATATGTATCACTCCGCCGCACAGATGTTCTACTAAATGACCGTTAATTAGACGACATGTTTGTGTTCAGGTTACTAGGCAACAGTCCATTTGAAGTTCAGTTGCGGAACTATTTTTTGTTTCTTTTTATGATTAAATAAACAAACAAATCATAATCTGTTGTCGCTTATTACCGTTAACTAATAAATGGCGCTGTAGAACTGTTGTATAAAAGCAATATCACACTCGAGGTCGTGCTGTTATACTGAATATCAGCACGGCTGTGATTGTCTCAATATTGATCACAGCCGTGCTGATATTCAGTATAACACACTCCCTCTCGTGTGATATTGCTTAATTATATTATATTATATTATACAGTATTATATTATATTATATAGACGTTGTGGTGGTGAGTGTGTGTGTGTGTGTGTAAAGTGGGGTACACACATAAGGATTTTCAAAATCTTAACCGAAATCTTATCTGAGACAGACCCCACACATGAAGATAAAAATCTTGGATTGAACAGCCTTGATCGTATTGTGTGTGGTGTGCGGTGATTTCCCCATTTCAGCACCCCACAGACATAAAGATCGTTACGACAGACTCCAGACTCTCTTGAGAGTCTCGTTCCCCAAGCCAGAAATCTCGCGTGAACCCATCCTTTTAATATTACCTTTAAATTACAAAATAATTAAATTAAGATTATATAATGATTAAAGCACTTTGAGCCGCAACGTTTGCAGGAAAAGCGCTATACAAATAAAGTAATTATTATTATTATTATTATTATTATTATTATTATTATCTAACGTAGTACCCTGACTGACCTGTACGAGACAACCATGTGCGACAGGGCAAATAAAGTGCTGAATAACGAAAAGAAGAAGTCAGCTCGCTTCTTGATTGGCTACGTTATAGTTTGACTCGCGAGCAGGGTTGCCAGATGGAAATGACATTTTCCACCCTAACCACAGTCTAAAACCGCTAATTCCACCCAAAAATCTGGCAACCCTATGATTTCTGGTCGTAAGTATTGAACACATTTGACATTTACGATTGCCGGCCACGCCCATTTTCCGAGCAGGTTGTCGGGAGAGACAATTGACAATTGACAATTGATTGACTCTTAACACACCTCACACTCCAGGATTCTGTTATAGGAAAATGTTAAGAGCCATCTGATAATCGGGCGTTTTCTGTCGTTTTCAGCCATCCGAAAATCGGGCCAAAATCGGCCAGAAAATCCTTAAGTGTGTACCCCGCTTAAGAGTGTGTGTGTGTGTGTGTGTGTGTGTGTGAGTGTGTGTGACAGGGTTAGGTGGTAAATGTGTTGTTGTTAGGACATGACCTTTGTACTGGATTTTATATTACTGTGTGTTTTCTTGTGCTATACTGCTGCACACGCACGCACACACAGTATAATTCTGCTTGTGACCCTTGAACAGTGAGACTCATACCTTATCTGAAGCTCCACCCTCAGTGGAGAGCAGAAGTGAACCACACAGAAGGCTAACATTCAGCTCTCTTGTGCTGCCGTTCACTAGCATGACCCACAACATCACATATGTATGACTCTCTGAAGGACTTTACACTCATTTACCACCAACATTCAAAACAACCACCGAGGAAGAAGCAACACCGTCTCAATCTGGATTTTACTTCCTGCTGAATTCAACGCAGTGAGTTTTCAGAAGTGAACTTTCACCTCAGAAGCCATTACAGGGGAGACGGAGGTGGTGAGAGAATGGCGTCTAAACCCTCTCTCTCTGAGGAGAATCTCTCCTGTCCTGTGTGCTGTGACGTCTTCAAGGATCCTGTCCTCCTCCGTTGTAGCCACAGCTTCTGTAAAACCTGTCTGCAGGAATTCTGGAAACAGAAAGAGACTCAGGAATGTCCAATGTGCAGGAAAAGATCATCCAAGGATCCTCCTTGTAACCTGGTGTTAAAGAACCTGTGTGAGGACTTCTTACAGGAGAGAAGTCAGAGAGCTGCAGCCGGGTCTGAGGTGCTCTGCAGTCTGCACAGTGAGAAACTCAAGCTCTTCTGTCTGGAGGATAAACAGCCCATCTGTGTGATTTGTCAGACTTCAAAACAGCATAAAAAACATGACTGTTGCCCAGTAGATGAAGCTGTACTGGACCATAAGAGTGAACTCCAGACTGCACTGAAACCCTTAAAGAAGAAGCTGAAGACCTTTCAAAAGGTTAAACTGACTTGTGATGAAACAGCTAAACATCTTGAGAGCCAGGCCCAGCGCACAGAGAGGCAGATGAAGGAGGAGTTTGAGAAGCTTCACCAGTTTCTACGAGATGAAGAGAGAGTCAGGATCGCTGCACTGAGGGAGGAAGAGGAGCAGAAGAGTCAGGTGATGAAGGGGAAGATTGAGGGGCTGAGAGGAGAGATATCATCACTTTCAGACACAATCACAGCCATGGAGGAGGAGCTAAAAGCTGATGACATCACATTCCTGCTGAACTTCAAGGCCTCCATGGACAGAGCCCAGAGCACACTGCCGGATCCAGAGAAGGTTTCAGGAGCGCTGATAGACGTGGCAAAGCACCTGGGCAACCTGCAGTTCAGAGTCTGGGAGAAGATGCAGGGAATAGTGGAATACACTCCTGTGATTCTGGACCCCAACACTGCCAACCCACGTCTCATCCTGTCTGAGGATCTGACCAGTGTGACATTCAGAGTAGAGGAACAGCAGCTTCCTGACAACCCAGAGAGGTTTGACTCCTATGCTAGGGTCCTGGGCTCTGAGGGCTTTGACTCAGGGTCACACAGCTGGGACATTGAGGTGGGGGGGAATACACGCTATACCCTGGGTGTGGTGGCAGAGTCTGCAGACAGGAAGGGAGACTCAGGCTTTTTGGATAGATTCTGGTGGCTTGAGTTTTTTGATGGGAAGTTTTATACAGTTGTTCCATGTGGTCCAGGTGTTCCATTCACTCCCCTCACAGTGAGCCAGAACCCCCAGAGGGTCAGAGTGCAGCTGGACTGGGACAGAGGAGAGCTGTCATTCTCTGACCCTGACACTAACACACACCTACGCACACTCACACACACCTTCACTGAGAAAGTCTTTCCATTAATCTGCAATTATTCTAACCTTCCTCCTCTGAGGGTGTTACCAGCGAAGGTGTCTGTATCCATGGTCACTCCCTCTGTCTGAATCAATGATGAACTAACTTACAGTACTTAGACCTTAGTGTTCCTCTGAGACAATCAAACATCAATAACACTTAATGTCCTTAAAGCCAGTCAGCAATGTAAAAGATGAATAAACCCTTTGATTATGATGTACAACTGTCTGACCTCATCATAACCTGTTACGACCCCATATGTGGTCTAGGAGATATGGGGTGTAACGTCTGACCTTATCATCACCATAACAGACAGGTGGAAATTATTTGTCTTCACTTTTTGATTCTGTCTGTTTGTATAACTGATGTTTGTGTCCCAATACAGATGGACTTCTTGATTTAAAGAAAACAACAATGATTCAATAGCAGCAGATAAACATGTTCATCTGAATCACATTTATATCAACGGTCAGTTGAATATGAATAAATAAATCTAAACTTTAACAGACTAACCAGACCACCCCTGTGTGTTGGTGTTTAACCTGTGTGTCCTGTACTTTTTGTCTTGCCTTTATACCAAAAAAGGTCCTTATGTCCATTTTGCTTTTTTTCCCTGCCATACTTTGTGTTACCAGCTCACCAAGGCTGTGTTCGTAAATTCGCTCTGAGAGCGCCGGAGTGCACACTGCGTTCAACGTCATAAAGGGACTAAGTAATTTGACTGGACAAGAGGATCAGATTTCCAGAGCGTATTTACGAACGCAGTTTTTTTTACACACAAAAGAAAGTTCCTACTACCATCAAGAAGAAAGCAGAGACAGTTCTCCAAAACGTTTTTTTTTATTATTATTATTATTACAATTCAAAAGACCAAACAAAGATTCACAAACAAAAGATATGGATGAGTCTATCGTTACCACTACCATCACCTGGTCTCTGGGTTTAACCACTACCATCACCTGGTCTCTGGGTTTAACCACTACCATCACCTGGTCTCTGGGTTTAACCACTACCATCACCTGGTCTCTGGGTTTAACCACTACCATCACCTGGTCTCTGGGTTTAACCACTACCATCACCTGGTCTCTGGGTTTAACCACTACCATCACCTGGTCTCTGGGTTTAACCACTACCATCACCTGGTCTCTGGGTTCTGGTCTGACCTCTCTGGTCTGGTCTGACCTCAGCTCTCTGGTTGAGCTTAACTCTGGTGGACCATCAGCTCAGGGCAGCAGTAACGTGCCAGCTATCATACTCTCTCTAACTTAAACAGGTTCGTATTAATTTCAAATACATCTAGAAATCAAACGTCAGAAGGATGATGCCGTTGAGAAGGGCCTCTAGAGAGGAGAGGAGAGGAGGAGGAGGGTGTGGGTGAGGAGGAGGAGAGGAGAGGAGGATGATGCCGTTCAGAAGGGCCTCTCGTTCTGTCTGGGATTCTACATCTACGTCTCAGACACACAAGTGATGAAATGTTCGCAAAATACTAAAAGGGGGAAAAAACAAACGCAGTCTAAAAGTTTTTTTTGTTAATAATAATAATAAAAATAATAATAATAATAATAATAATAATAATAATAATATGCATATAGCAGTTGGCTTCTGATCTTTTTTGTGATATAATCAATTAAAATTATTTGTGTAAAATATATTTGGTTATTTAGAAACATTAATACTTGCATAGTTTATGATATGTGTCAATAGTGCAAGGGAGAGAGAGGGGGGACAATAAACAATGTTTATAGAACATGAATAAACAATGTTTATAGAACATGAATAAACAATGTTTATAGAACATTAATAAACAATGTTTATAGAACATTAATAAACAATGTTTATAGAAGCGCATGGTTTGTCTTGTATCAGGTACAGGTTGGTGTCCAATCAGCATGAAGGAATGTTGAAGTTTTGTAAGTTTTACAGCCAATCAACAAAGACAACACTACAACTGTCTGTCTGTCTGTCACATGTGTGTGAGTGTGTGTGTATGTAGGTATGTGTGTGTGTGTGTGTATGTGTGTGTGTGTGTGTGTGTGTGTGTGTGTGTATGCGTGTGTGTATGTGTGTAGGTAGGTAGGTAGGTATGTGTGTGTGTATGTGTGTAGGTAGGTATGTATGTGTATGTGTGTAGGTAGGTAGGTATGTGTATGTGTGTGTGTGTGTGTGTGTGTGTATGTGTGTGTGTAGGTAGGTAGGTATGTGTATGTGTGTGTGTGTGTGTGTGTAGACATCTTTTGATATTGAAAGAGCATAAGTTACAGTAGTGACACACACACACACACACACACACACACACACACACACAGGGGTATCATCTACAGAAGCAACACAGACATGTTAAACGAGTAAAAAAAATGTAGTTATGCTGTGATTGGCTGAGCTAGGCAGGGGGGGCGGGGTCAGGTGGTCAGTAGGGGGCGTGGTCAGTAGATCAGGTGGTCAGTAGGGGGCATGGTCAGTAAAGGGGCGTGGTCAGTAGGGGGCGTGGTCAGTAGGGGGCGTGGTCAGTAGGGCGTGGTCAGCAGGTCAGGTGGACAGTCTGTCAGGTGGTCAGTAGGGGGCGTGGTCAGTAGGGCGTGGTCAGTACGGGGTGTGGTCAGTAGGGCGTGGTCAGTAGGGCGTGGTCAGTAGGGTCCGTGGTCAGTAGGGCGTGGTCAGTAGGGTCCGTGGTCAGTAGGGCGTGGTCAGTAGGGCGTGGTCAGTAGGGCGTGGTCAGTAGGGTCCGTGGTCAGTAGGGCGTGGTCAGTAGGGCGTGGTCAGTAGGGCGTGGTCCCCTCCCACTCCAGCAGGTACTGGACCACACCCTGGGGCGTGACGCGCCGGGCCAGCACCTGGTAGCGCTCCCCGCAGGTCAGCCGGCCCGCGGCGCCGAAGTAGCTGGTGATGGACGACTTCAGCAGGGACAGGGAGGGGCGGTCCTCCAGCATCCCAGAATGCACCTCCATCTCCCCGTCCTCCTCCTCCATCATCATCTCCTCCTCCTCCCCGTCCCCGTCCTCCTCGTCTCCGGGCAGGCCCATGGCGACCAGGTCCGTGTCCATGGCGACCAGGTCTGTGCCCATGGCGACCAGCAGGGGCGGGTCCTTCTTGGCCGCGGCGGGCAGCGCGGCGTAGTTAACGCTCGGGAACTTCCTCTTACGGCTGCCCACGCTCTTCCTGCAGTGACATCATCAACAACGTCATCATCAACAACATCAACAACAACAATCCTGGATTTGGCATTAGAGCCGGCGTCGAATGATTGCAAGGTCGGCAGATCGGCGGTTCGAGCCCCGGCTGGCCACATGTCGAGGTGTCCTTGAGCAAGACACTGAACCCCAAATTGCTCCCAGTGAGCGGGCCGGCGCCTTGCATGGTAACTTGCCACCATTGGTGTGTGAATGTGTGTGTGAATGGGTGAATGAGAGGCCGTTGTAAATCGCTTTGGATAAAGGTGCTATATACTGTAAGTCAGTCTATATAAGTCATCTATATAAGTCATCTATATAAGTCAGTCTATATAAGTCATCTATATAAGTCAGTCTATATAAGTCATCTATATAAGTCATCTATATAAGTCAGTCTATATAAGTCATCTATATAAGTCATCTATATAAGTCATCTATATAAGTCATCTATATAAGTCATCTATATAAGTCAGTCTATATAAGTCATCTATATAAGTCAGTCTATATAAGTCAGTCTATATAAGTCATCTATATAAGTCAGTCTATATAAGTCATCTATATAAGTCATCTATATAAGTCATCTATATAAGTCATCTATATAAGTCATCTATATAAGTCAGTCTATATAAGTCAGTCTATATAAGTCAGTCTATATAAGTCAGTCTGTATAAGTCATCTATATAAGTCAGTCTATATAAGTCATCTATATAAGTCAGTCTGTATAAGTCAGTCTATATAAGTCAGTCTATATAAGTCATCTATATAAGTCAGTCTATATAAGTCAGTCTATATAAGTCAGTCTATATAAGTCATCTATATAAGTCAGTCTATATAAGTCATCTATATACAGTAAGTCTATATAAGTCAGTCTGTATAAGTCTATAAAAGGGCAGTCCCTTTACCATTTCTCATGATTACTGATGATAGATGATTCACTCCCTTAGACAAATGTATTTGTTGTAAGTCGATTTGGATGAAGGCTGGGGGGAAGGAGTGAAAGAGGGGAGGGGTGTGTGTGTGTGTGTGTGTGTGTACCTGAAGTCGTAGGAGACGCAGGTGTGGGGGGGCGGAGATGCTGGTGGTGTGTGTGTGTGTGTGTGTGTGTGTGTGTGTGTGTGTGTGTGTACCTGAAGTCGTAGGAGACGCAGGTGTGGGGGGGCGGAGATGCTGGTGGTGTGTGTGTGTGTGTGTGTGTGTGTGTGTGTGTGTGTGTGTGTACCTGAAGTCGTAGGAGACGCAGGTGTGGGGGGGCGGGGGGGTGGAGTTGCTGGTGGTGTGTGTGTGTGTGTGTGTGTGTGTGTGTGTGTGTACCTGAAGTCGTAGGAGACGCAGGTGTGGGGGGGCGGGGGGGTGGAGATGCTGGTGGTGGCGGAGCCGGAGGTGCTGACGGCGTCTGTGGAGTCCAGGTCCAGACTGACGGTCCTGCCTGAGCTGCTGCTGAGAACACACACACACACACACGCGCACAGACACACACACACACACACACACACACACACACACAGACACAGAGACACACACACACACGCACGCACAGACACACGCACACACACACACACACACGCACACGCACAGACACAGAGACACACACACACACACACAGCAGAGGGTCAGGACCAAGGGTAGGGTACGTGTGTGTGTGTGTGTGTGTGTGTGCGTCTGTCTATCTGTCTGTCTGTCTGTGCGTGCGTGCGTGTGTCTGTGTCTGTCTAGAGTGTCTGTAGAGTTATCTGATTGTGTGTGTGTGTGTGTGTGTGTGTGTGCATGTGTGTGTACCTCTTTAAGCTCTGCAGCTCGTCCAGGGTGAAGTCAAAGATGTTGGCCATGTGGTGGTTGGTGCTCCAGGAGGACGTCAGCTCGTTCTGCAACAGCCAATCAGATCACAGCCCTCACCACAAACAGCCAATCAGATCACAGCCCTCACCACAAACAGCCAATCAGATCACAGCCCTCACCACAAACAGCCAATCAGATCACTCTCCAGCAGGGGTCACGAACTCCATTTGTCCAAGGGACAGAACTGTGGGGGCCGGACTTATATATATTTATATATATATTTATTTTATTTAGGCATAATTTGCGTATTATTGTTTAATATTTTCACTTTCTTACCAAATTAATGTTATTAATGGCTTATTACGGGTGTTAACAGACTCCTGACACCTATACTGCAGCCAGCCACCAGGGGGCGATCACAATATTTTGGCTTCACTTCATTATAATAACTTTAAGTTATCAATCAAGCAAAATGTCACTAACCCTAACCCTCAAACAACCTGAAGCGTAAAATTGACGTGGAAAACCGCAGCTTTAACGAGGACTGGACTGACAAGTACGCATTCATCTGCCAACATTTAGTAACGCAAAACCTGTAGCCTCATCTGCACTGAAACGGTAGCTGTTGAAAAACAATACAATCTTCATCGTTACAATTATACACGGCATGCAGCTTTCAGAGAATCAGACCCTGAGGAGTCATACTCTGAGGAGTCATACCCCGAGGAGTCATACCCTGAGGAGTCATACCCTGAGGAGTCATACTCTGAGGAGTCATACTCTGAGGAGTCATACTCTGAGGAGTCATACCCTGAGGAGTCATACTCTGAGGAGTCATACCCTGAGGAGTCATACCCTGAGGAGTCATACTCTGAGGAGTCATACCCTGAGGAGTCATACTCTGAGGAGTCATACTCTGAGGAGTCATACCCTGAGGAGTCATACTCTGAGGAGTCATACTCTGAGGAGTCATACCCTGAGGAGTCATACCCTGAGGAGTCATACTCTGAGGAGTCATACCCTGAGGAGTCATACTCTGAGGAGTCATACCCTGAGGAGTCATACCCTGAGGAGTCATACTCTGAGGAGTCATACTCTGAGTCATACCCTGAGGAGTCATACCCTGAGGAGTCATACCCTGAGGAGTCATACTCTGAGGAGTCATACCCTGAGGAGTCATACTCTGAGGAGTCATACCCTGAGGAGTCAGACCTTAAGGAGTCATACTCTGAGGAGTCATACCCTGAGGAGTCATACCCTGAGGAGTCATACTCTGAGGAGTCATACCCTGAGGAGTCATACCCTGAGGAGTCATACCCTGAGAGCTCATACCCTGAGGAGTCATACCCTGAGGAGTCATACTCTGAGGAGTCATACCCTGAGGAGTCTTACCCTGAGGAGTCATACCCTGAGGAGTCATACTCTGAGGAGTCATACCCTGAGGAGTCAGACCTTAAGGAGTCATACTCTGAGGAGTCATACTCTGAGGAGTCATACCCTGAGGAGTCATACCCTGAGGAGTCATACCCTGAGGAGTCATACCCTGAGGAGTCATACTGTGAGGAGTCATGCCCTGAGGAGTCATACCCTGAGGAGTCATACTGTGAGGAGTCATACTCTGAGGAGTCATACCCTGAGGAGTCATACTCTGAGGAGTCATACCCTGAGGAGTCATACTCTGAGGAGTCATACCCTGAGGAGTCATACCCTGAGGAGTCATACCCTGAGGAGTCATACCCTGAGGAGTCATACTCTGAGGAGTCATACTCTGAGGAGTCACACCCTGAGACCCATCGCAGAAAAATTGCAAACTTAAAAGCTGCACATGGACATGCTGCATATGGACATGCTGGATATGGACATGCTGCATATGGACATGCTGGATATGGACATGCTGGATATGGACATGCTGGATATGGACATGCTGCATATGGACATGCTGGATATGGACATGCTGGATATGGACATGCTGCATATGGACATGCTGCATATGGACATGCTGGATATGGACATGCTGCATATGGACATGCTGGATATGGACATGCTGGATATGGACATGCTGGATATGGACATGCTGGATATGGACATGCTGGATATGGACATGCTGCATATGGACATGCTGGATATGGACATGCTGCATATGGACATGCTGGATATGGACATGCTGGATATGGACATGCTGCATATGGACATGCTGGATATGGACATGCTGGATATGGACATGCTGCATATGGACATGCTGGATATGGACATGCTGGATATGGACATGCTGGATATGGACATGCTGGATATGGACATGCTGCATATGGACATGCTGGATATGGACATGCTGCATATGGACATGCTGGATATGGACATGCTGGATATGGACATGCTGGATATGGACATGCTGGATATGGACATGCTGCATATGGACATGCTGGATATGGACATGCTGGATATGGACATGCTGTATATGGACATGCCAGTGGAACTATTAGCAGAACGTTATCTGAACGAGAGGGCAGCTGGTGCATCTCTCTGTCTGGGTTCTACAAGCATAACAAGCCATTTACATCATTCATGTTTTGACTGAGAAGTTAGTTGTTATTTAAGTCACTTAAATAATTAATTAATGTAATTGAATACAATAAAATGTTAATTTAAAAAAAACATAACAATAAATAATTTAATCCTTTTAATATTGCATTTAAGTTACAAAATAATTAAATTAAGATTATATAATGATTAAAGCACTTTGAGCTGCAACGTTTGCAGGAAAAGCGCTATACAAATAAAGTTATTATGATTATTATTATTATTATTATTATAATTATTATTATTATTATAATTAGATCTATGAGTTTGTCCCCATTCTTGCATGGGAATAGGCGCTACGTCTGCCGCATTCCATTTAAAAGACGGGAATTAGTTTCAGCTTTGCTACTATACTATACTATTATATACTAGCATACTATACTACTATACTATACTATTATATACTAGCATACTATACTACTATACTATACTATTATATACTACTATACTATTATATACTACTATACTATACTACTATACTATACTATTATATACTATTATATACTACTATACTATTATATACTACTATACTATACTACTATACTATACTATACTATACTATTATACTATACTATTATATACTAGCATACTATACTACTATACTATAATATACTACTATACTACTATACTATTATATACTACTATACTATTATATACTACTATACTATACTATTATATACTACTATACTATACTATTATACTATTATATACTATTAAACTATACTACTATATACTACTATACACTACTATACTATACATACTACTATACTATACTACTATACTATTAAAATCTACTATACTATACTACTATACTATTATAATCTACTATACTATACTACTATACTATTATAATCTACTATACCAGCATGTCCACACACACACACACACACACACACACACACACACACACACACAGCCAATCAGCAGCCAGAGCAGAGAGGGGCGGGGCCTACATTGGGGATGGCGTCCTCCAGCAGCCATTTCGACCTCTTCTTCCTCCTCTTCTCCGCCGGCAGAGAACTAGACAGGAAGGGGAGGAGTCAGATAACCCAGAGGACATGGTTCCTCTCAAGGTGGCTTCCAGCCAGGGAGCGTTCTGTCTGTTACCTCACACTGTTCTTTACTCTCTCTCTCTCTATCTGCCTCCTCTCCTCTCCTCTCCTCCTCCATCCCTCCCTCTACCTGTTTTTCTTCTCCTCTCCCCTCCTCCCCTCCACCCTTCTACCTGTTCCTGCCCCCTCCTCTCCTCTCCTCCTCCTCTCCTCCCCCCTTCCTCTCCTCCCCCATCCCTCCCTCTACCTGTTTTTCTCCTCCTCCCTCCCTCCATCCTTCTACCTGTTCCTCCCTCCTCTCCATCCCTCCGTCTACCTGTTCTTCCCCCCTCCTCTCCTCCCTTCATCCCTCCATCCCTCCGTCTACCTGTTCTTCCCTCCTCCTCTCCTCCCTCTCCATCCCTCCGTCTACCTGTTCTTCCCTCCTCCTCTCCTCCCTCTCCATCCCTCCATCTACCTGTTCTTCCCTCCTCCTCTCCTCCCTCTCTATCCCTCCGTCTACCTGTTCTTCTCTCCTCCCTCTCCATCCCTCCATCTACCTGTTCTTCCCTCCTCCTCTCCTCCTCTCCATCCCTCCGTCTACCTGTTCTTCTCTCCTCCCTCTCCATCCCTCCGTCTACCTGTTCTTCCCTCCTCCTCTCCTCCCTCTCCATCCCTCCCTCTACCTGTTCTTCCCTCCTCCTCTCCTTCCTCTCCATCCCTCGTTCTCAGGGAACAGTTTGGAGGGGGGGTTGGGGGGGACCCGCGTCCGCAGCCTGAAGATGCACTTCCTCTTCTTCATCTCCTTCCCACAGAGGAACCTGCACACACACACACACGCACACGCACGCGCACACGCACGCGCACACGCACACGCACACACATTTTAAATGCTTTATTTATGTCCACATACATGTACAATTCTAAAGGACATAAATACTAACAGTGCATTTTGATATCATGGAAACAATCTGTTACAGTAATGCTGAGCCAACAACCAGTTATGCTACACACAGGATGTTATTCACACCAGATGATACTGGGTAGAGCAGCCATTTGAAGGCCTCTAACAACAGACTTATGAACATGGCCCAGGCTGCCAAATATGAAAACTACAAGTTGACATCTGTAGCCCAGTTGTGATATGGCCTGCTCCAGCTGTTGGTATTTCAAGATTTTGGTTAAAAAGGCTTCCCTCCTCTAGGCTATGGTCAAAGGTGCAGCCAACTTCTAGAATCAGCACCTCTCTGTGATTTCCATTGACAATTACAGCATCAGGGGTGTTTGCTGAAATATTAGAGAACACTCTTAATGACTCTTCGTCACTACACAGACTGAACATGCTAGGCTTTACAGACTGAACATGCTAGGCTTTACAGACTGAACATGCTAGGCTTTACAGACTGAACATGCTAGGCTTTACAGACTGAACATGCTAGGCTTTACAGACTGAACATGCTGGGCTTTACAGACTGAACATGCTAGGCTTTACAGACTGAACATGCTAGGCTTTACAGACTGAACATGCTAGGCTTTACAGACTGAACATGCTAGGCTTTACAGACTGAACATGCTAGGCTTTACAGACTGAACATGCTAGGCTTTACAGACTGAACATGCTGGGCTTTACAGACTGAACATGCTAGGCTTTACAGACTGAACATGCTAGGCTTTACAGACTGAATATGCTAGGCTTTACAGACTGAACATGCTAGGCTTTACAGTGGAGTGCTTGTACAGCGTTGCGGCAGGCCTGAATATGGAAAAGACACCCTCTGAAATCAGAACCACACACACACACACACACACACACACATGAAACCATGCCCCACATTCTGAATGGTTGTCATGCATATAAAGGGCTCTGCATATGTAGGCATGATGGAATTGTGGATCTGATTTCAGAGGGTGTCGTTTCCATATGCAGGCCTGCCGCAACGCTGTACAAACACTCCACTGTAAAGCCCAGCATGTTCAGTCTGTAAAGCCTAGCATGTTCAGTCTGTAAAGCCTAGCATGTTCAGTCTGTAAAGCCTAGCATGTTCAGTCTGTAAAGCCTAGCATGTTCAGTCTGTAAAGCCTAGCATGTTCAGTCTGTAAAGCCTAGCATGTTCAGTCTGTAAAGCCTAGCATGTTCAGTCTGTAAAGCCTAGCATGTTCAGTCTGTAAAGCCTAGCATGTTCAGTCTGTAAAGCCTAGCATGTTCAGTCTGTAAAGCCTAGCATGTTCAGTCTGTAAAGCCTAGCATGTTCAGTCTGTAAAGCCTAGCATGTTCAGTCTGTAAAGCCTAGCATGTTCAGTCTGTAAAGCCTAGCATGTTCAGTCTGTAAAGCCTAGCATGTTCAGTCTGTAGAGCCTAGCATGTTCAGTCTGTAAAGCCTAGCATGTTCAGTCTGTAAAGCCTAGCATGTTCAGTCTGTAAAGCCTAGCATGTTCAGTCTGTAAAGCCTAGCATGTTCAGTCTGTAAAGCCTAGCATGTTCAGTCTGTAAAGCCTAGCATGTTCAGTCTGTAAAGCCTAGCATGTTCAGTCTGTAAAGCCTAGCATGTTCAGTCTGTAAAGCCTAGCATGTTCAGTCTGTAAAGCCTAGCATGTTCAGTCTGTAAAGCCTAGCATGTTCAGTCTGTAGAGCCTAGCATGTTCAGTCTGTGTAGTGACGATTCAGAAGTGTTCTCTAATATTTCATCAAACACCCCCGATGCTGTAATTGTCAATGAAAATCACAGAGAGGTGCTGTGTGTGTGTGTGAGTGTATGTGTGTGTGTGAGTGTGTGAGTGTGTGTGTGAGTGTGCGTGCGTGCGTGTGAGTGTGCGTGTGCGCGTGTGTGAGTGTGTGTGTGAGTGTGCGTGCGTGTGCGTGTGTGTGTGTGTGTGTGTGCGTGCGTGTGTGTGTGCGTGTGTGTGTCTTACTTGCTCTTGTAGTTGTTCAGGGCGTCCAGCAGGTGTTGACCTCTCTCTGCCGGCACGGTGCTGGAGAGCTGAGGACACACAACTACACACTCAACACACACACCTGTACACAACTACACACTCAACACACACACCTGTACACAACTACACACTCAACACACACACACACACCTGTACACAACTACACACTCAACACACACACCTGTACACAACAACACAACTACACACACCTGTACACAACAACACAACTACACACTCAACACACACACCTGTACACAACACAACTACACACTCAACACACACACCTGTACACAACAACACAACTACACATTCAACACACACACCTGTACACAACAACACATCTACACACAACAACATTGTTGGACACAACAACCACACTATATAAGGGTGTTATAAACTTTCCTAGTTGGAACCCGAAGAGATGGGTCTTCAGTCTACGACGGAAGATGAGTCACTACCCATGAGTCACTACCCATCTTCCGTCGTAGATTGAAAACCTCCATCTCTTCAGGTTACCTTAACTGCTCCTCCTGAGACATCGACTGCCCCCCAGCACTGCGTCTCCTGAAGACACCCGCTTTTCCCCTCTACTGCGTCCCTAAAAACGTCTATTGCCCCCTTGTACTGTTTCTCTGTTTCTCCAGTGTCTAAATATTATTTAATTTTTAAAAATAAAAAACCTAGGTTTAGTAATCCAGCTCAGGCCCGGGGTCACTGATAGAGGAAAAACCTTCTTCTATCACCTTCTTACTCTTCCTGCTACGACTGGTGGACTGATGATTCACTTGCTTAGTCAAATGTATCGAGTCGCTTTGGAATAAGACGTCTGCTAAATGCCAAAAATGTAAAAATGTAAGTGTTGTTAAGGGTGTTCTAACCTTGCCCAGTTGGAAGTGGTGTTATACGGGTGTTATACGGGTGTTATAAGGGTGTTATAAGGGTGTTATACAGGTGTTATAAGGGTGTTATACAGGTGTTATAAGGGTGTTATTAAGGTGTTATACAGGTGTTATTAAGGTGTTATACAGGTGTTATACAGGTGTTATACAGGTGTTATAAGGGTGTTATACAGGTGTTATACAGGTGTTATACGGGTGTTATACGGGTGTTATACGGGTGTTAGTAGGGTGTTAGTAGGGTGTTAGTAGGGTGTTAGTAGGGTGTTAGTAGGGTGTTAGTAGGGTGTTAGTAGGGTGTTAGTAGGGTGTTAGTAGGGTGTTGGTAGGGTGTTGGTAGGGTGTTGGTAGGGTGTTGGTAGGGTGTTAGTAGGGTGTTAGTAGGGTGTTAGTAGGGTGTTAGTAGGGTGTTGGTAGGGTGTTATAAGGGTGTTATAACCTTGCCCAGTTGGAAGTGCTCCCAGTTGTTGGAGACGAAGGTGAGGATCTCCTCCAGCTCAAAGTATTTCTTCTTACTCTGGACGCCCAGGTTATACAGCGCCAGGTGCACCACGTCTACCCTGAGGGGCGACAACACGGTAATAACACTGTAATAACACGGTAACACGGTAATAACACTGTAATAACACTGTAACACGGTAACAACACTGTAATAACACTGTAATAACACTATAACAACACTGTAATAACACTGTAACACGGTAATAACACTGTAATAACACTGTAATAACACGGTAACAACACGGTAACACGGTAATAACACTGTAACACGGTAATAACACTGTAATAACACTGTAACACTGTAATAACACTGTAATAACACTGTAATAACACTGTAATAACACTGTAATAACACTGTAATAACACTGTAATAACACTGTAATAACACTGTAATAACACTGTAACACGGTAACAACACTGTAATAACACTGTAATAACACTGTAACAACACGGTAACAACACGGTAACAACACTGTAATAACACTGTAACACTGTAATAACACTGTAATAACACTGTAATAACACTGTAACACTGTAATAACACTGTAATAACACTGTAATAACACTGTAATAACACTGTAACACGGTAACAACACAGTAATAACACTGTAACACAGTAATAACACGGTAATAACACTGTAACACGGTAATAACACTGTAACACGGTAATAACACTGTAACACTGTAATAACACAGTAATAACACTGTAACACAGTAATAACACTGTAATAACACTGTAACACGGTAATAACACTGTAACACTGTAATAACACAGTAATAACACTGTAACACAGTAATAACACTGTAATAACACTGTAACACGGTAATAACACTGTAACACGGTAATAACACTGTAACACTGTAATAACACTGTAATAACACTGTAACACGGTAATAACACTGTAATAACACTGTAACACGGTAATAACACTGTAACACAGTAATAACACTGTAACACTGTAATAACACTGTAACACGGTAATAACACTATAATAACACTATAACCAGGGGTGCACATAACTGGTGCGCCAGTGCGCATGCGTCGCCAAAATGCATGCTGCGCGGCAGATCAGCCGCATGAACGCGCTCTTGCACACCAACAGCTGGAAGCGCTGGGAGAGGAATTTACTTCCTCAAAATCCACCTGCTGACTGCTGCATCACTGAGGCCCCACTAAGTAACTATTTGCCGTCCCTCAGCCGAAGGCCCGACGAGTAATCCATCACAACAGTCGACAGACGACGACCACGGCGACTCCCCTCACGAAAACATTCGGAAAGTATCGTAACTCGTACTTTCATTCCGCGTATCGCACGGTTATCACGGTTATCACGCCGCCACATGAAAATTCAGTCCCGAACGACTTGTCGCTAAAAGGAAAAACAACACCAAGGGACACGTTTCTTTTCTCTGAAGCTTTCAAACGTTCAGACGTTTGTTTTACAGCTTCATTATCGCACCTCGACCCCTGACCCAGGGAATATGGTTGGGAATTCTATTAGAAAAAAAAGGCTTTGTTGCACAATCAAAATAATGAGCTATTTAAAGTGATAGCCTACTACATTCTCTACCATGGTTGAAATTGAGGACAGTATTAACAGCAGTCAAGAGAGCAGTGATGATGATGATGATTAAGCTTGTAGCATAAATAAATGAACTTTTTGTTGAAAAGTTGATTTCAGTGTTTACAGAACAGAGCAGTGCTTAAAGAGATGTCAGTTGATTTCATTGTGTTTAAAGAACAGACATTCAGTTAGTGCTTAAAGAGATGTCAGTTGATTTCATTGTGTTTAAAGGAGTCTGACAGACTTTCATGCTTAAAGAGCAGTCATTTGATTTTGCATTTGTTTCTTTTGTTTTGCACACAATCATTTGTTCGTTCATCTTTATTTATGAACAAATGTCGTTTTGCTAATATAAGTTATCCATGTATCCCTTTTTTATCCATCCTGTGGGACGGGTCGTGACTCGCGAGCTCGGGGAGCACCAAGCAGCATCCCTAGGTGCTCCTCTGAGCACTGGCCCCAAAAAGTTATGTGCACCCCTGTATATAACACTGTAACACACTAATAACACTGAAATGTTACCATCTGAGCGGCAGGCGTTTGATGTATTCCACTCCTTTATTACAAACTGAACAGATGAACAGATAGAACCTGGAGGAGAGAGGGAGGGAGGGGAAGAGGGAGGGAGGGAGGTAGGGAAGGAGGGGAGGGAGGTAGGGGAGAAGGGAAGGAGGGTGGAGAGGAGGGAGGGAGGAGGGAGGGGGGGAGGGAGGAGGGAGGAGAGAAGAGGGAGGGAGGGTGGAGAGGAGGGAGGGTGGAGAGGAGGGAGAGAGGGAGGGAGGGATCAGATTAGAGGTGGATACTGACCAACCACAGCATTCTGAACAGTAAGTCAACAGCCAATCATAATCCTCCATGTTGACATGTCAGAGCACAGTGTGTGTGTGTGTGTGTGTGTCCAGGTGTTGGGAGGTGTGTGTGTGTGTGTGTTTGTGTGTGTGTGCGTGTGTGTCCAGGTGTGTGTGTGTGTGTGTGTGTGTGTGTGTGTGTCCAGGTGTGGGGAGGTGTGTGTGTGTGTGTGTGTGTGTGTGTGTGTCCAGGTGTGGGGAGGTGTGTGTGTTACCTGTCTCCGAACATCATGCTCTCCTGCAGACACTGGGTACAGGCCTCGTGGAACCACTGCTCACACCGGAAACACTGGAGCATCTTCAAATACCACCTACACACACACACACACACACACACACACACACACACACACACCAGATCAGCACCTATTTATTTTATTGTTATTTATTAGTTTATTTATTAGTCCCTGAGTTAGCTGGGCAGCTGAATGACATCAGCATCCCTGGGCAGGTAAACACACAGGGGAAACACGGCCTCAGGTGTTATTAACTATTTAAAACAGAACTACAGGTCATCACATCAAACAGAAGAAGTAGAAAGAGATATCGATATAGAAACACACGCTAGGTCAGACTAGGAACACGCTAGGAACACGCTAGGAACACGCTAGGTCAGACTAGGAACACACCTACAGTTCGGGGCCAGTAAGCTGAGAAGGTAACATTCCCTATGTGCCATAAGGGCCTCCGTACTGCGTATATAAGGTAACCGCAGTCTAGTCTGGTGTCAGTCTGGTGTGTGTGCGTGTGTGTGTGGGACGTACTCCCCCGGGCCTCCACAGTAGCAGTAGGCCTGGTGTGTGTGTGTGTGTGTGTGTGTGTGTGTGTACGTACTCCCCCGGGCCCCCGCAGTAGCAGTAGCTGTGTTGGTGGTTGGTGCGGTGCAGCGCGTCCCAGGTCAGCTCCTCGGGCCGGTAGGCCAGCACCTGCTTCATGGCCTGCAGGGCCTTCGCTATGGGGCCCTTCTTCAGGGCGCCCCCTTTCTGTGGAGGACCGAATTACACACACATTACACACATTACATTACACACATGACATTACACACATGACATTACACACATGACATTACACACATTACACTACACACATTACACTACACACATTACATTACACACATTACATTACACACACATTACATTACACACATGACATTACACACATGACATTACACACATGACATTACACACATTACACTACACACATTACACTACACACATTACATTACACACATTACATTACACACACATTACATTACACAGATTACATTACACACACATGACATTACACACATTACACTACACACATTACATTACACACATTACATTACACACATTACATTACACACATTCAGGGTTCGACAGTAACGCTTGGCCGGAGCAAGTAAAGCATTCTCCGGGTGTGTTTGCGCCCGACGACGCTGCTGGATGTTTACCTGTGTGCAGGAAGAACAACAGACGGCGCAGGCGCCAGACCAGACTAGATGATCGTGAGTGAAGATATTATTATAGCGTACGCGCCTGTCGATCACCCGTCACATCGCGTACGCTTTTGATAATATCTTCACTCCACGATCGTCTAGTCTGGTCTTACTTGCTCCGGGCAAGCGGGCAAGCGTTACTTTCGAACCCTGTACATTACATACATACACACACACACACACACACACACACACACAGGGTCATGTGACTCACCCGAACAGCGAGGGCGAAGATGCAGCGTCGGCAGAACCAGGGAGATGAGCCAGGGTCTGCAGCACCCTCTACCTGGGGGAGGTGGCACTGCTGGTGGTAGCCTGCACACACACACACACACACACACACACACACACACACACACACACACACACACACACACACACACACACACACACACACACACACACACAGTTCATTGGGAGACATTCAGTTACGTTTGTAGCTGTACAGCAACCATCCTACACACACATACTAACACAACCATCCTACACACACATACTAACACAACCATCCTACACACACATACTAACACAACCATCCTACACACACATACTAACACAACCATCCTACACATCCAATACTAACACAACCATCCTACACACACATACTAACACAACCATCCTACACACACATACTAACACAACCATCCTACACTAGGGCTGCAACGATTAGTCGACATAATCGACGACGTCGATCATAAAAACTCGTCGACGTGGAATTTTAGTGTCGACGCATCGTATAAATAAATAAAATAAAATAAATTAAAAACTTTTTTTTTTTCTTTTTTTCTTTTTAAACGGGAGCCATGCAAGAATCAGCTGGGTAAGTTTTAGCTAACGTTGTTAGCCAACTGGCTAACATTATATTGTTAGGGTCGTAATGTTTATGTTAGCTTTACTGTTACGTGTTGGAAAACAACGTCTCATGGACAGGGCTGTACATGCTATGAGCGTTTGTGCTATTAATTTATTTGCCCTGTGGCACGCGTGTGACAGACAGAGGCGCTTGTATGTAACGTTACGTAGCAGGGGTTTTCCATGTTGAAGCCAGGAGAACGCGAGATGAAATGAAGTGAGGGGTGGTCGCTATTAAAATACCAGGTAGTCATGGTGGATGATCATGAATGATGCTTGATAAGTGAATGCTATTTCAATTATGTTGAGTCCACCAGCGAGCTGTCTGTAAGATAAACAGCGCCAAGCGTAGCCTACTAACGTGAGCTGTCTGTAGTCTAGCCAGCAATGCTAGCTAGCCAATCAACTAGCTCTGTGAGCAGCTGTAGCTTGGCGTAACGTTAGGTTAGATAGCTAGTTAAGCCGGATTTATGCTTCTGCGTCGCCATTTACGCGCAGCGAAAAGCCACACGACTAATCGCGACTAATCTGGAAAATAATCGACAGATTAGGCGACTACCAAAATAATCGTTAGTTGCAGCCCTATCGTACACATCCGATACTAACACAACCATCCTACACATCCAATACTAACACAACCATCCTACACATACAATATTAACACAGAGGATGTACAGATGAGGGTTAACAGATACAACAGCATTACTTAGTGATGCTCCGATCTGATCGGCGCCGATCGGTATCGGCCGATATGACCTTGATCGGTTTTGATCGGAGTTCTCAAAACGGCCGATCAAACATGACCGATCAGTTTACAAAATGGCGTCGCCAGTCTGGAAATATTACACAGTGTCGGAAAGAGACAACAAATATGCCGTTTGTAATGTCTGCTCAAAAGAAATACCTCGCGGAGGAACGCACGCAAGGTCTTTCAATACCACGAATATCATACGGCATTTGCTGCGTTCGTCGATTCGCTCAGAGAGCGCCGAAGCGCACACTGGGCTCGACGTCATAAAGGGACCGAGTGCTTTGATTGGACGAGAGGCGTTCCACGAGTGCTGGTCAGAGTTCCAGCGCGACTTCACGAGCGTAGTGTAGGTAGTGTTCACCGACGTCATGTGACCCCGCGAGCAGGAAGTCACTTGGCCCATAGCAACAACAACTATTAGCGCGTGAGTTTTAGGTCTTCCTCTGTGCCCCTTGCACAAGTGTAGATAGCGAGCGACTTTTCAGCAGCAGGACATATTTTAGATGATAAGAGGAACAGGCTGAGTGCCAAAAACGCTGAGATGCTTGTATTTCTCAAGGCTAATCTGCCAGTGATGCTGCTTAATCAGAAGTAAGGTTTGAGTCTGAAATCTCCTTAGGTGCAATGTTTTGTTTTTTTGTTTTATTGATTATTGCTGACTTGCTGTCTTATCTCCTCCTAAATATGACTTGAAACTGACTGACTTGAAACAGTATTTTATATTTGGCTATAGCCTGTTTATGTTGCAGTTTAGTTTGGGTATGTTTATTGTTCCTCAGGAAAGCTACAGTTACAGTATAAGCTCCAAGTTCTCTAAGAGCCCCTAGTTCCTCTCATTCGAGTGGAATGTTGCACATTTGATGTGACAGTGTACATTTTATTTATTATGATTTTTATTTTCACATTTTATTTGTTTTTCCTGAAGTAAGCTACAGGTGGTTGTGAATTCAATAAAACAGATGGTCGTCAATTCATGATACTTTCTCATCTCCTAATTTCATTTAAATACTTAATATACAATGTCAATGGTGTTAAGAATAATTTAAAACATAAATAATGCTACACAATAAATAGAATGCTTCAATTGCCATTTTCGACGCTGTGATCGGTGATCGGTGATATCGGATCGGCAGATCACTGATTCCAGTGATCGGTGATCGGCACCAAAAACCCTGATCGGAGCATCTCTAGCATTACTGTAAAACTATATCTACTCACACACACACACACACACACAGACACACACACACACCAGACACACACACAACACACCACACACACCTCTCCAGTTTGTCTTTCAGTGACAGAGACACCTCTAGTGTAACCATGGTTACTGTGCCCGTCGATTACACACCCCGATATTAACCAGCGACGGTAACCGTGGTAACTCACCTATGCCACACTTGCCACAGATGAGGATCTCGTTGTCGGAGTCCAGGACCGCCTCGGAACACACAGAACACCTAGGCTCCTCCCCCGGAACGCCCGCTGAGGACCAATCAACAACCTTCAAACTGTCATCATCAACAACCTTCAAACTGTCATCATCAACAACCTTCAAACTGTCATCATCAACCTTCAAACTGTCATCATCAACAACCTTCAAACTGTCATCAACAACCTTCAAACTGTCATCATCAACCTTCAAACTGTCATCAACAACCTTCAAACTGTCATCATCAACCTTCAAACTGTCATCATCAACCTTCAAACTGTCATCAACAACCTTCAAACTGTCATCATCAACCTTCAAACTGTCATCATCAACCTTCAAACTGTCATCAACAACCTTCAAACTGTCATCAACAACCTTCAAACTGTCATCATCAACCTTCAAACTGTCATCATCAACCTTCAAACTGTCATCATCAACCTTCAAACTGTCATCAACAACCTTCAAACTGTCATCATCAACCTTCAAACTGTCATCATCAACCTTCAAACTGTCATCATCAACCTTCAAACTGTCATCATCAACCTTCAAACTGTCATCATCAACCTTCAAACTGTCATCATCAACCTTCAAACTGTCATCATCAACCTTCAAACTGTCATCATCAACCTTCAAACTGTCATCATCAACCTTCAAACTGTCATCATCAACCTTCAAACTGTCATCAACAACCTTCAAACTGTCATCATCAACAACCTTCAAACTGTCATCATCAACCTTCAAACTGTCATCAACAACCTTCAAACTGTCATCATCAACCTTCAAACTGTCATCATCAACCTTCAAACTGTCATCATCAACCTTCAAACTGTCATCATCAACCTTCAAACTGTCATCATCAACCTTCAAACTGTCATCAACAACAACCTTCAAACTGTCATCATCAACCTTCAAACTGTCATCATCAACCTTCAAACTGTCATCATCAACCTTCAAACTGTCATCATCAACAACCTTCAAACTGTCATCATCAACCTTCAAACTGTCATCAACAACCTTCAAACTGTCATCATCAACCTTCAAACTGTCATCATCAACCTTCAAACTGTCATCATCAACCTTCAAACTGTCATCATCAACCTTCAAACTGTCATCATCAACCTTCAAACTGTCATCATCAACCTTCAAACTGTCATCAACAACCTTCAAACTGTCATCATCAACCTTCAAACTGTCATCATCAACCTTCAAACTGTCATCATCAACAACCTTCAAACTGTCATCATCAACCTTCAAACTGTCATCAACAACCTTCAAACTGTCATCATCAACCTTCAAACTGTCATCATCAACCTTCAAACTGTCATCATCAACAACCTTCAAACTGTCATCATCAACCTTCAAACTGTCATCATCAACCTTCAAACTGTCATCATCAACAACCTTCAAACTGTCATCATCAACAACCTTCAAACTGTCATCATCAACCTTCAAACTGTCATCAACAACCTTCAAACTGTCATCATCAACCTTCAAACTGTCATCATCAACCTTCAAACTGTCATCATCAACCTTCAAACTGTCATCATCAACCTTCAAACTGTCATCATCAACCTTCAAACTGTCATCATCAACCTTCAAACTGTCATCATCAACAACCTTCAAACTGTCATCATCAACCTTCAAACTGTCATCATCAACCTTCAAACTGTCATCATCAACCTTCAAACTGTCATCATCAACCTTCAAACTGTCATCATCAACCTTCAAACTGTCATCATCAACCTTCAAACTGTCATCATCAACCTTCAAACTGTCATCATCAACCTTCAAACTGTCATCATCAACCTTCAAACTGTCATCATCAACAACCTTCAAACTGTCATCATCAACCTTCAAACTGTCATCATCAACAACCTTCAAACTGTCATCATCAACCTTCAAACTGTCATCATCAACCTTCAAACTGTCATCATCAACAACCTTCAAACTGTCATCATCAACCTTCAAACTGTCATCATCAACCTTCAAACTGTCATCATCAACCTTCAAACTGTCATCATCAACCTTCAAACTGTCATCATCAACCTTCAAACTGTCATCATCAACCTTCAAACTGTCATCATCAACCTTCAAACTGTCATCATCAACCTTCAAACTGTCATCATCAACCTTCAAACTGTCATCATCAACCTTCAAACTGTCATCATCAACCTTCAAACTGTCATCATCAACCTTCAAACTGTCATCAACAACCTTCAAACTGTCATCATCAACCTTCAAACTGTCATCATCAACCTTCAAACTGTCATCATCAACCTTCAAACTGTCATCATCAACCTTCAAACTGTCATCATCAACCTTCAAACTGTCATCATCAACCTTCAAACTGTCATCATCAACCTTCAAACTGTCATCATCAACAACCTTCAAACTGTCATCATCAACCTTCAAACTGTCATCAACAACCTTCAAACTGTCATCATCAACCTTCAAACTGTCATCATCAACCTTCAAACTGTCATCATCAACCTTCAAACTGTCATCATCAACCTTCAAACTGTCATCATCAACCTTCAAACTGTCATCATCAACCTTCAAACTGTCATCATCAACCTTCAAACTGTCATCATCAACCTTCAAACTGTCATCATCAACCTTCAAACTGTCATCAACAACCTTCAAACTGTCATCATCAACCTTCAAACTGTCATCATCAACCTTCAAACTGTCATCATCAACCTTCAAACTGTCATCATCAACCTTCAAACTGTCATCATCAACCTTCAAACTGTCATCATCAACCTTCAAACTGTCATCATCAACCTTCAAACTGTCATCATCAACAACCTTCAAACTGTCATCATCAACCTTCAAACTGTCATCATCAACCTTCAAACTGTCATCATCAACCTTCAAACTGTCATCATCAACCTTCAAACTGTCATCATCAACCTTCAAACTGTCATCAACAACCTTCAAACTGTCATCATCAACCTTCAAACTGTCATCATCAACCTTCAAACTGTCATCATCAACCTTCAAACTGTCATCATCAACCTTCAAACTGTCATCATCAACCTTCAAACTGTCATCATCAACCTTCAAACTGTCATCATCAACCTTCAAACTGTCATCATCAACAACCTTCAAACTGTCATCATCAACCTTCAAACTGTCATCAACAACCTTCAAACTGTCATCATCAACAACCTTCAAACTGTCATCATCAACCTTCAAACTGTCATCATCAACCTTCAAACTGTCATCAACAACCTTCAAACTGTCATCAACAACCTTCAAACTGTCAATCATCAACAACCTTCAAACTGTCATCATCAACCTTCAAACTGTCATCATCAACCTTCAAACTGTCATCATCAACCTTCAAACTGTCATCATCAACCTTCAAACTGTCATCATCAACCTTCAAACTGTCATCATCATCAACCTTCAAACTGTCATCAACAACCTTCAAACTGTCATCATCAACCTTCAAACTGTCATCAACAACCTTCAAACTGTCATCATCAACCTTCAAACTGTCATCATCAACCTTCAAACTGTCATCATCAACCTTCAAACTGTCATCATCAACCTTCAAACTGTCATCATCAACCTTCAAACTGTCATCATCAACCTTCAAACTGTCATCATCATCAACCTTCAAACTGTCATCAACAACCTTCAAACTGTCATCATCAACCTTCAAACTGTCATCAACAACCTTCAAACTGTCATCATCAACCTTCAAACTGTCATCATCAACCTTCAAACTGTCATCATCAACCTTCAAACTGTCATCATCAACCTTCAAACTGTCATCAACAACCTTCAAACTGTCATCATCAACCTTCAAACTGTCATCATCATCCTTCAAACTGTCATCATCAACAACCTTCAAACTGTCATCATCAACAACCTTCAAACTGTCATCATCAACCTTCAAACTGTCATCATCAACCTTCAAACTGTCATCAACAACCTTCAAACTGTCATCATCAACCTTCAAACTGTCATCATCAACCTTCAAACTGTCATCATCAACCTTCAAACTGTCATCATCAACCTTCAAACTGTCATCATCAACCTTCAAACTGTCATCAACAACCTTCAAACTGTCATCATCAACCTTCAAACTGTCATCATCAACCTTCAAACTGTCATCATCAACCTTCAAACTGTCATCATCAACAACCTTCAAACTGTCATCATCAACCTTCAAACTGTCATCATCAACAACCTTCAAACTGTCATCATCAACCTTCAAACTGTCATCATCAACCTTCAAACTGTCATCATCAACCTTCAAACTGTCATCATCAACCTTCAAACTGTCATCATCAACCTTCAAACTGTCATCATCAACCTTCAAACTGTCATCATCAACCTTCAAACTGTCATCATCAACCTTCAAACTGTCATCATCAACCTTCAAACTGTCATCATCAACCTTCAAACTGTCATCATCAACCTTCAAACTGTCATCATCAACCTTCAAACTGTCATCATCAACCTTCAAACTGTCATCATCAACAACCTTCAAACTGTCATCATCAACCTTCAAACTGTCATCATCAACAACCTTCAAACTGTCATCATCAACCTTCAAACTGTCATCATCAACCTTCAAACTGTCATCATCAACCTTCAAACTGTCATCATCAACCTTCAAACTGTCATCATCAACCTTCAAACTGTCATCATCAACAACCTTCAAACTGTCATCATCAACCTTCAAACTGTCATCATCAACCTTCAAACTGTCATCATCAACCTTCAAACTGTCATCATCAACCTTCAAACTGTCATCATCAACCTTCAAACTGTCATCAACAACCTTCAAACTGTCATCAACAACCTTCAAACTGTCATCATCAACCTTCAAACTGTCATCAACAACCTTCAAACTGTCATCATCAACCTTCAAACTGTCATCATCAACCTTCAAACTGTCATCATCAACCTTCAAACTGTCATCATCAACCTTCAAACTGTCATCATCAACCTTCAAACTGTCATCATCAACCTTCAAACTGTCATCATCAACCTTCAAACTGTCATCAACAACCTTCAAACTGTCATCAACAACCTTCAAACTGTCATCATCAACCTTCAAACTGTCATCATCAACCTTCAAACTGTCATCATCAACCTTCAAACTGTCATCATCAACCTTCAAACTGTCATCATCAACCTTCAAACTGTCATCATCAACCTTCAAACTGTCATCATCAACCTTCAAACTGTCATCATCAACCTTCAAACTGTCATCATCAACCTTCAAACTGTCATCATCAACCTTCAAACTGTCATCATCAACCTTCAAACTGTCATCATCAACCTTCAAACTGTCATCATCAACCTTCAAACTGTCATCATCAACCTTCAAACTGTCATCATCAACAACCTTCAAACTGTCATCATCAACCTTCAAACTGTCATCATCAACCTTCAAACTGTCATCATCAACCTTCAAACTGTCATCAACAACCTTCAAACTGTCATCAACAACCTTCAAACTGTCATCAACAACCTTCAAACTGTCATCATCAACCTTCAAACTGTCATCATCAACCTTCAAACTGTCATCATCAACCTTCAAACTGTCATCATCAACCTTCAAACTGTCATCATCAACCTTCAAACTGTCATCATCAACCTTCAAACTGTCATCATCAACCTTCAAACTGTCATCATCAACCTTCAAACTGTCATCATCAACCTTCAAACTGTCATCAACAACCTTCAAACTGTCATCATCAACCTTCAAACTGTCATCATCAACCTTCAAACTGTCATCATCAACCTTCAAACTGTCATCATCAACCTTCAAACTGTCATCATCAACCTTCAAACTGTCATCATCAACCTTCAAACTGTCATCATCAACCTTCAAACTGTCATCATCAACCTTCAAACTGTCATCATCAACCTTCAAACTGTCATCATCAACCTTCAAACTGTCATCATCAACCTTCAAACTGTCATCAACAACCTTCAAACTGTCATCATCAACCTTCAAACTGTCATCATCAACCTTCAAACTGTCATCATCAACCTTCAAACTGTCATCATCAACCTTCAAACTGTCATCATCAACAACCTTCAAACTGTCATCATCAACCTTCAAACTGTCATCATCAACCTTCAAACTGTCATCATCAACCTTCAAACTGTCATCATCAACCTTCAAACTGTCAACATCATCAACCTTCAAACTGTCATCATCAACAACCTTCAAACTGTCATCAACAACCTTCAAACTGTCATCATCAACCTTCAAACTGTCATCATCAACCTTCAAACTGTCATCATCAACCTTCAAACTGTCATCATCAACCTTCAAACTGTCATCATCAACCTTCAAACTGTCATCATCAACCTTCAAACTGTCATCATCAACCTTCAAACTGTCATCATCAACCTTCAAACTGTCATCATCAACCTTCAAACTGTCATCAACAACCTTCAAACTGCCATCATCCCCCTGACCTCTGACCTCTGACCTCTGACCTCTGACCCACCATGCTGTATGTCCTTCCAGAGGACCCAGAACATGGAGTTGTCTTCAAACGTGACGAAGCAGCTCTGCTTGGAGGGGCTGACCTACACACACACACACACACACACACACACACACACACACACACACACACACACACACACACACACACACACACACACACACACACAGAGCGATCAGACAGGTGGTAAAGATGACTAGCCACCACTTCATCAAGTCATTACTTGTTATAACTAAGTTATTAATATTGATTTGTATTTCTGAGAGTCCAGACAGCGCAGGGGAGGCTGGTGGAGGTGGGGCCAGGAGCATACCCTCTGCATATTCCCCAGGTTAGAGGTTAGAGGTTAGAGGTTAGAGGGTAGAGGTTAGAGGGTAGAGGGTAGAGGGTAGAGGTTAGAGGTTAGAGGTTAGAGGGTAGAGGTTAGAGGGTAGAGGTTAGAGGTTAGAGGGTAGAGGGTAGAGGTTAGAGGGTAGAGGTTAGAGGGTAGAGGGTAGAGGTTAGAGGTTAGAGGTTAGAGGGTAGAGGTTAGAGGGTAGAGGTTAGAGGTTAGAGGTTAGAGGTTAGAGGGTAGAGGGTAGAGGGTAGAGGTTAGAGGGTAGAGGTTAGAGGTTAGAGGGTAGAGGGTAGAGGTTAGAGGTTAGAGGGTAGAGGTTAGAGGGTAGAGGGTAGAGAGTAGAGAGTAGAGGTTAGAGGTTAGAGGTCAGGGGTCAGGGGTCAGGGGTCAGGGGTCATACCCTCTGTATCTTGCCCAGGTAGTAGAGTCCGTCAGACCAGCAGCAGAGGACGTACTGGCCCAGGGTCAGGCTGCTCTCCAGCACGCTGCTGCGCCCGCGCTTCTGAGGGCTGCGCTGGGGCTGCAGGTCCTCAGGCTCCGAGCCGCAGTACTCCTCTCTGTAGGCCGACTCCAGCATGCTGCAGACGCTCTCTCTCTCTCTGGGACACTTCCTGGTGTCTCTCTCTCTGGGACACTTCCTGGTGGGACACAGCGACAGACTCAGAGTTAGTTAATGAAGCGTTATGGAAGGAGAAGTCCTGGTATGTCGTGGATATTGATTGATTGAGAATGTTTATTTTGGTCCCCTATACAATTCACAATACAGATATAAAAAAAATGTACACAGTCACAATGCATCCACCATACACCACGGCTTCTCATTCCATAACGCTTCTATACAACGGTTACCACATCTATCTGTCAATATTTCACAAAAGAAAGACAAGACAAACTTTTAATTAATGTATTTTAATGGAACTATGTTTTATTTTAAGTGTATTCATCCGCTGAACAGTTGTTTATCGGTTGCTAAGCAACGGTAAGAATGTAACTTCGCTGTAACGCAAACTGACCAATAGAGACGATGGACCAGTTACCCTAACCCTTAGTTAACACCCTCTAACCAGACCAGACTGGTTTGATTGATTGAAAACTTTATTAGAATGTTTGCAGAAGTAGGTACATGAAAGTACATATTACATACAAGGTCAACTAACAGGATAAAAACCCAAGAAAGCCACTGGCTTATTTCAATTGGGGTCCTTGATTTTCAATTCATCGTTACATGTAAGACAGACATAAGAAAAAAACTAGTACTATCTACAAGATAATACAGACAAATAACTATTACTATCTACAAGATAAAAATACATCCATCATGGGAAGAACAATACAACAAAACATAAGGTATGTACAGCGGGTAGGACAGGTGGGGACATACACCACAGGTGGGGGCGGGGGACAAAACACAAAGTATGTACAGTGGGTAGTTCGGGTCTTTTAATCTGATTTTTGATTTAGAGGGTCCAGTTACGGATTGCAGCCTCCTGTAAATGTTTTTTGAGAGTGGTTTTGAAGGTGGGCTAGTTAACACTCTCTAACCAGACTGGTTAGTTAACACACTCTAACCAGACTGGTTAGTTAACACACTCTAACCAGACTGGTTAGTTAATAAGTAGTTAACATAAGGTGGCAGACAGTATTAGGTTTCATTGATCTGGAGGGATGGTGACTCTATATCTAAACTAAAGACAAGCAAATATAAATATACAGTTCTCTGTATAGCAGGGCTGGGGCTAGCATGGTTAGGGCTAGCAGGGTTAGCATGGTTAGGGCTAGCAGGGTTAGCATGGTTAGGGCTAGCAGGGTTAGGGTTAGCAGGGTTAGCATGGTTAGGGCTAGCAGGGCTGGGGTTAGCAGGGTTAGCATGGTTAGGGCTAGCAGGGCTAGCAGGGTAAGGGTTAGCATGGTTAGCATGGTTAGGGCTAGCAGGGTTAGGGCTAGCAGGGCTGGGGTTAGCAGGGTTAGCATGGTTAGGGCTAGCAGGGCTGGCATGGTTAGGGCTAGCAGGGCTGGGGTTAGCAGGGTTAGGGCTAGCAGGGTTAGGGTTAGCAGGGTTAGCATGGTTAGGGCTAGCAGGGCTGGGGTTAGCAGGGTTAGCATGGTTAGGGCTAGCAGGGCTGGGGTTAGCAGGGTTAGGGTTAGCATGGTAGGGCTAGCAGGGCTGGGGTTAGCAGGGTTAGCATGGTTAGGGCTAGCAGGGCTGGGGTTAGCATGGTTAGCATGGTTAGGGCTAGCAGGGCTGGGGTTAGCATGGTTAGGGCTAGCAGGGCTGGGGTTAGCAGGGTTAGCATGGTTAGGGCTAGCAGGGCTGGGGTTAGCAGGGTTAGCATGGTTAGGGCTAGCAGGGCTGGGGTTAGCAGGGTTAGGGTTAGCATGGTAGGGCTAGCAGGGCTGGGGTTAGCAGGGTTAGCATGGTTTAGGCTAGCAGGGCTGGGGTTAGCATGGTTAGGGCTAGCAGGGCTGGGGTTAGCATGGTTAGGGCTAGCAGGGCTGGGGTTAGCAGGGTTAGCATGGTTAGGGCTAGCAGGGCTGGGGTGTGTATGTGGCTGATATGAGTCAACATGAAGGTGAAACTGAGACGACCAGCGGTGTGACTCATATGAGACTGAGACGGTTGGCGAGGCGGGGATCACGTCTCTACACAACACTGGAGACTGGCCCCACCTCCTCTACACAACACTGAACACTGGCCCCACCTCCTCTACACAACACTGAACACTGGCCCCACCTCCTCTACACAACACTGGAGACTGGCCCCACCTCCTCTACACAACACTGGAGACTGGCCCCACCTCCTCTACACAACACTGGACACTGGCCCCACCTCCTCTACACAACACTGGAGACTGGCCCCACCTCCTCCACACAACACTGGAGACTGGCCCCACCTCCTCTACACAACACTGGAGACTGGCCCCACCTCCTCTACACAACACTGGAGACTGGCCCCACCTCCTCTACACAACACTGGAGACTGGCCCCACCTCCTCTACACAACACTGGAGACTGGCCCCACCTCCTCCACACAACACTGGCCCCACCTCCTCTACACAACACTGGAGACTGGCCCCACCTCCTCTACACAACACTGGAGACTGGCCCCACCTCCTCTACACAACACTGGACACTGGCCCCACCTCCTCTACACAACACTGGAGACTGGCCCCACCTCCTCTACACTACACTGGACACTGGCCCCACCTCCTCTACACAACACTGGAGACTGGCCCCACCTCCTCCGATCACGTCTCTTCACTACACTGGCTCCCCGCTGGTGGAATGAGCTCCCCACGGCTGTCAGAACGGCAGAGTCACTACCCATCTTCCGTCGTAGACTGAAGACCTCCATCTCTTCAGGTTACATCTTAACTGCTCCTCCTGAGACATCTTCTGCCCTCACCACTACGTCTCCTAAAGACACCTGCTTTCCCCTCTACTGTGTCCCTAAGAACTTCTATCGCCCCCTCTGTTCCTCCAGTATTTATTTCGATTTTTATTTTTTTAATAAATAAATAAATAAAAAGTTTTAGAAGAAGGTGATAGGAGAAGGTTTTTCCTTCTATCAGTGGCCCCGCGCCTGAGCTGGATTACTCTTCCTGCTACGAATGGTGGACTGATGATTCACATGCTTAGCATTCAAATGTATTGATTGTAAGTCGCTTTGGCTGATAAGACGTCTGCTAAATGCCAAACATGTAAATGTAAATGTAACCCGGGAGGTTTTTCTTACTGGGAATCTCAGCTGCTGAGCGCAGTCTCAGGGCTGCGTTCGTAAATACGCTCTGGAAATCTGATCAGCACTCGTGGAATGCTTCTTGTCCAATCAAATGACTTGGTCTCTCTATGAGCTGAACCCAGTGTGCGCTCCGGCGCTCTCAGAGCGAATTTACCAACGCAGCCTGTGTGTGACGCGGTTAACGTAGCTTGGTTGGCATGGTAACAGGGTAAGGGCTAGCATGGTAACAGGGTCAGGGTTGGCATGGTAACAGGGTAAGGGCTAGCATGGTAACAGGGTTGGCATGGTAACAGGGTCAGGGTTGGCATGGTAACAGGGTAAGGGTTGGCATGGTAACAGGGTTGGCATGGTAACAGGGTCAGGGCTAGCATGGTAACAGGGTCAGGGTTGGCATGGTAACAGGGTCAGGGTTGGCATGGTAACAGGGTCAGGGTTGGCATGGTAACAGGGTAAGGGTTGGCATGGTAACAGGGTCAGGGTTGGCATGGTAACAGGGTTGGCATGGTAACAGGGTCAGGGTTGGCATGGTAACAGGGTCAGGGCTAGCATGGTAACAGGGTCAGGGTTGGCATGGTAACAGGGTTGGCATGGTAACAGGGTTGGCATGGTAACAGGGTCAGGGTTGGCATGGTAACAGGGTTGGCATGGTAACAGGGTAAGGGTTGGCATGGTAACAGGGTTGGCATGGTAACAGGGTCAGGGCTAGCATGGTTGGCATGGTAACAGGGTAAGGGCTAGCATGTTAGATACTGAATGTAACAACGTTAGCTTAGCCGCAGCGTTAGCTAGCTGACTGTGTCCCAGACAGATGACGTGTAAGCTAGCCGTTTTAATAAAAGTGGTTTTCTATTACGATACAGAGGCTGCGTTCGTAAACTCGCTCCGACAGCGCCGGAGCGCACACTGGGTTCAACTCCATAGAGCGACCAAGTCATCTGATTGGAAGAGAGGCGTTCCACGAGTCCTGGTCAGATGTCCAGAGCGAGTTTACGAACGCAGCCTGAATGTAACAACGTTACAATGTGACTGGAGGCTTCAGACTGGGGCTTCTAACCTGAGATAACATGATGAAGGCTAATATATATATAATATAACTGTATCACTATTCAGATAGTTATAACATGATGTCACTGTATCATTATTCAGATAGTTATAACATGATGTCACTGTATCATTATTCAGATAGTTATAACATGATGTCACTGTATCATTATTCAGATGGTTATAACATGATGTCACTGTATCATTATTCAGATAGTTATAACATGATGTCACTGTATCATTATTCAGATAGTTATAACATGATGTCACTGTATCATTATTCAGATAGTTATAACATGATGTCACTGTATCATTATTCAGATAGTTATAACATGATGTCACTGTATCATTATTCAGATAGTTATAACATGATGTCACTGTATCATTATTCAGATAGTTATAACATGATGTCACTGTATCATTATTCAGATAGTTATAACATGATGTCACTGTATCATTATTCAGATAGTTATAACATGATGTCACTGTATCATTATTCAGATAGTTATAACATGATGTCACTGTATCATTATTCAGATAGTTATAACATGAAGGATGTCACTGTATCATTATTCAGATAGTTATAACATGATGTCACTGTATCATTATTCAGATAGTTATAACATGATGTCACTGTATCATTATTCAGATAGTTATAACATGAAGGATGTCACTGTATCATTATTCAGATAGTTATAACATGATGTCACTGTATCATTATTCAGATAGTTATAACGTGAAGGATGTCACTGTATCATTATTCAGATAGTTATAACATGATGTCACTGTATCATTATTCAGATAGTTATAACATGATGTCACTGTATCATTATTCAGATAGTTATAACGTGATGTCACTGTATCATTATTCAGATAGTTATAACATGATGTCACTGTATCATTATTCAGATAGTTATAACATGATGTCACTGTATCATTATTCAGATAGTTATAACATGAAGGATGTCACTGTATCATTATTCAGATAGTTATAACATGAAGGATGTCACTGTATCATTATTCAGATAGTTATAACATGATGTCACTGTATCATTATTCAGATAGTTATAACATGAAGGATGTCACTGTATCATTATTCAGATAGTTATAACATGATGTCACTGTATCATTATTCAGATAGTTATAACATGATGTCACTGTATCATTATTCAGATAGTTATAACATGAAGGATGTCACTGTATCATTATTCAGATGGTTATAACATGAAGGATGTCACTGTATCATTATTCAGATAGTTATAACATGATGTCACTGTATCATTATTCAGATAGTTATAACATGAAGGATGTCACTGTATCATTATTCAGATAGTTATAACATGATGTCACTGTATCATTATTCAGATAGTTATAACATGATGTCACTGTATCATTATTCAGATAGTTATAACATGAAGGATGTCACTGTATCATTATTCAGATGGTTATAACATGAAGGATGTCACTGTATCATTATTCAGATGGTT
>NC_137690.1:319540-332040 GCF_963989245.1 Nansenia antarctica
AACACTAGAACAGCCGTGTCTATGTTACCTACTATAAGAGTTTAACACTAGAACAGCCGTGTCTATGTTACCTACTATAAGAGTTTAACACTAGAATAGCCGTGTCTATGTTACCTACTATAAGAGTTTAACACTAGAACAGCCGTGTCTATGTTACCTACTATAAGAGTTTAACAGTAGAACAACCGTGTCTATGTTACCTACTATAAGAGTTTAACACTAGAACAGCCGTGTCTATGTTACCTACTATAAGAGTTTAACACTAGAACGGCCGTGTCTATGTTACCTACTATAAGAGCCGCCTCGGTGGTCAAATGACCATAGTCTTTACAATGGGAAGCTGCTACTTACACACAACGACCACTAGTTGGCCGCCTTGTAAATTAGCCTGCCTTCTACTTAGAAAAACTGCAAAATAGCTTCATACTAGCTTATCCTGATGTGATTTAGAACATGTAAGGATACTGGGTGGTAGAACGCACATATCTAGGAAAAGTCCTGAAATTTGATCAAGTGCAAAGATATAAAAAATGTTTTACTCACAGGGTCAAATGACCCCACCCACGGCTGTTCTAGTGTTAATGACCCCACCCACGGCTGTTCTAGTGTTAATGACCCCACCCACGGCTGTTCTAGTGTTAATGACCCCACCCACGGCTGTTCTAGTGTTAATGACCCCACCCATGGCTGTTCTAGTCTTAATGACCCCACCCATGGCTGTTCTATTGTTAATGACCCCACCCATGGCTGTTCTAGTGTTAATGACCCCACCCATGGCTGTTCTAGTGTTAATGACCCCACCCATGGCTGTTCTAGTGTTAATGACCCCACCCATGGCTGTTCTAGTGTTAATGACCCCACCCATGGCTGTTCTAGTGTTAATGACCCCACCCACGGCTGTTCTAGTGTTAATGACCCCACCCACGGCTGTTCTAGTGTTAATGACCCCACCCATGGCTGTTCTAGTGTTAATGAATCCACCCATGGCTGTTCTAGTGTTAATGACCCCACCCATGGCTGTTCTAGTGTTAATGACCCCACCCATGGCTGTTCTAGTGTTAATGACCCCACCCATGGCTGTTCTAGTGTTAATGACCCCACCCACGGCTGTTCTAGTGTTAATGACCCCACCCATGGCTGTTCTAGTGTTAATGGCCCCACCCACGGCTGTTCTAGTGTTAATGACCCCACCCACGGCTGTTCTAGTGTTAATGACCCCACCCAGGGCTGTTCTAGTGTTAATGACCCCACCCACGGCTGTTCTAGTGTTAATGACCCCACCCATGGCTGTTCTAGTGTTAATGACCCCACCCACGGCTGTTCTAGTGTTAATGACCCCACCCACGGCTGTTCTAGTGTTAATGACCCCACCCATGGCTGTTCTAGTGTTAATGACCCCACCCATGGCTGTTCTAGTGTTAATGACCCCACCCATGGCTGTTCTAGTGTTAATGACCCCACCCACGGCTGTTCTAGTGTTAATGACCCCACCCATGGCTGTTCTAGTGTTAATGACCCCACCCATGGCTGTTCTATTGTTAATGACCCCACCCATGGCTGTTCTAGTGTTAATGACCCCACCCATGGCTGTTCTAGTGTTAATGACCCCACCCATGGCTGTTCTAGTGTTAATGACCCCACCCACGGCTGTTCTAGTGTTAATGACCCCACCCATGGCTGTTCTAGTGTTAATGACCCCACCCACGGCTGTTCTAGTGTTAATGACCCCACCCATGGCTGTTCTAGTGTTAATGACCCCACCCACGGCTGTTCTAGTGTTAATGACCCCACCCACGGCTGTTCTAGTGTTAATGACCCCACCCACGGCTGTTCTAGTGTTAATGACCCCACCCATGGCTGTTCTAGTGTTAATGACCCCACCCACGGCTGTTCTAGTGTTAATGACCCCACCCAGGGCTGTTCTAGTGTTAATGACCCCACCCACGACTGTTCTAGTGTTAATGACCCCACCCATGGCTGTTCTAGTGTTAATGACCCCACCCATGGCTGTTCTAGTGTTAATGACCCCACCCATGGCTGTTCTAGTGTTAATGACCCCACCCATGGCTGTTCTAGTGTTAATGACCCCACCCATGGCTGTTCTAGTGTTATAGAAACGATAACATGATCAGCTTAAGTGGGGGAAATAAGTATTTGATCCCCTGCCTGATTTTGTAAGTTTGCCCACTGCCAAAGAAATTAACAGTCTGTCATTTTAATGGTAGGTTTATTTTAACAGTGGGAGACAGAATATCAACAAAAAAATCTAGAAAAACACATTATATAAAAGTTATAATTTGATTTGAATGGAGGGAAATAAGTATTTGATCCCCCAGCAAAACATGACTTAGAACATGGAGGAGAAAGCCTTGTTGGCAGCACACAGGTCAGAGGTCACACACAGGTCACACACAGGTCACACACAGGTCAGACGCTTCCTGTAGTTGGTCACCAGGTTTGTTCACATCTCAGGAGGGAGTTTGGTCCTCTCTGCAGATCCTCTCCAGATCCTGAAGGTTTGGAGGCTGTCGCTTGGCAACTCAAAGCTTCATCTCCTCCACAGATGTCCTATAGAAGCTTCAGCTCCTCCACAGATGTCCTATAGAAGCTTCAGATCCTCCACAGATGAAGGTCCGGAGACTGACTAGGCCTCCATGACCTTCATGTGCTTCTTCTTCAGCCACTCCTTTGTTGCGTTGGCCGTATGTTTTGGGTCATTGTCGTGCTGGAAGACCCATCCACGTAGATGCAGGGTCAGGGGTCAGGTCCAGGGTCAGGGGTCAGGGGTCAGGTCCAGGGTCAGGGGTCAGGTCCAGGGTCAGATCCAGGGTCAGGGGTCAGGTCCAGGGTCAGATCCAGGGTCAGGGGTCAGGTCCAGGGTCAGGGGTCAGGGGTCAGGTCCAGGGTCAGGGGTCAGGTCCAGGGTCAGATCCAGGGTCAGGGGTCAGGTCCAGGGTCAGATCCAGGGTCAGGGGTCAGGTCCAGGGTCAGATGCAGGGTCAGATCCAGGGTCAGGGGTCTGAGCTTAGGGGTCAGATGCAGGGGGGTCAGGGGTCAGGATGGTGACCTTGCGTCCCTTCCTGAAGTAGTTCTCTATCTCCTCCAGCGAGCGCCCGCGGGTCTCGGGGACACACACGGCCGTGAACAGGATGTTGACCACACACACCACGCTGAAGAACAGGAAGGGCAGCCACACCCCGTACGCATCCTGCACACACACACACACACACACACACACACACACACACACACAGACACACACCACACACACACACACACACACACACACGCACACACCTAATTTGTCTGCAATCTCATTTTGTTTAACAATATCTTGAGAAAATCGTGTCGTGAGTTGAGTGCATTGTGACATCCCTGCCGTGTGTGTGTGTGTGTGTGTCTCACCACAAGGTGGATGAACAGGTGTGTGTGTGTATGTGTACCAGCAGGTGGATGAACAGGTGTGTGTGTGTGTGTGTACCAGCAGGTGGATGAACAGGTGTGTGTGTGTGTGTGTGTGTGTACCAGCAGGTGGATGAACAGGTGTGTGTGTGTGTGTGTGTACCAGCAGGTGGATGAACAGGTGTGTGTGTGTGTGTGTGTGTACCAGCAGGTGGATGAACAGGTGTGTGTGTGTGTGTGTACCAGCAGGTGGATGAACAGGTGTGTGAGCAGGAAGGCGGTGAGCCAGCTGACGGCCACACACAGCCCAGAGGCCACGCCCCTCTCTGCCAGGGGGAGGAGTTCCGACATCAGCAGCCACGTGATTGGTCCCCAGCCCAGCGCATACCCTGGAGGAGGGAGGGGGGGATAGAGATAGATGGAGGGAGGGAGGAGGGGGAGGGGGGGTAGAGAGATGGATAGATGCTATATTAATGCTATAGTAATGCTATATTAATGCTATAGTAATGCTATAGTAATGCTATATTAATGCTATAGTAATGCTATATTAATGCTATATTGATGCTATATTAATGCTATAGTAATGCTATATTAATGCTCTATTAATGCTATATTAATGCTATATTAAAGCTACAGTAATGCTATAGTAATGCTATATTAATGCTATAGTAATGCTATAGTAATGCTATAGTAATGCTATAGTAATGCTATATTAATGCTATATTGATGCTATATTAATGCTATATTAATGCTATATTAATGCTATATTAATGCTATAGTAATGCTATAGTAATGCTATAGTAATGCTATATTAATGCTATATTAATGCTATATTAATGCTATAGTAATGCTATATTAATGCTATAGTAATGCTATATTAATGCTATATTAATGCTATAGTAATGCTATACTAATGCTATATTAATGCTATAGTAATGCTATATTAATGCTATAGTAATGCTATAGTAATGCTATATTGATGCTATAGTAATGCTATATTAATGCTATATTAATGCTATACTAATGCTATATTAATGATATAGTAATGCTATAGTAATGCTACATTAATGATATAGTAATGCTATAGTAATGCTATACTAATGCTATATTAATGCTATATTAATGCTATACTAATGCTATATTAATGATATAGTAATGCTATAGTAATGCTATATTAATGCTATAGTAATGCTATACTAATGCTATATTAATGATATAGTAATGCTATAGTAATGCTATAGTAATGCTATATTAATGATATAGTAATGCTATATTAATGCTATAGTAATGATATAGTAATGCTATAGTAATGCTATAGTAATGCTATACTAATGCTATATTAATGATATAGTAATGCTATATGAATGCTATATGAATGCTATAGTAATGCTATATTCGACGACATCAGCAGCACCTTTCTCCCCCCACCACTCCCTCCTCCCACTAACAATGCTAACACTGTTCCCACTAACAATGCTAACACCCCTTCCAAACTCTCTCCTCGACACTCGATCTCTGGATTGTCATCTTTTTCCCCCCTCTCCCCCGATGAGATTCTCACACTTATCACATCAAAGCGGGCAACCACATGCCCTCTTGACCCCATCCCCTCCCCTCTTCTCCAATCCATTTCCGCCGACATCCTTCCTTACCTTACCACCCTAATCAACTCCTCCCTATCCACTGGATCTGTCCCAGCGGCCTTCAAAATAGCCAGAGTCAAGCCTCTCCTCAAGAAACCTACCCTTGACCCATCATCTGTCCACAATTACAGACCGGTATCCCTTCTCTCCTTCCCTTCCAAAATCCTTGAACGCGCGGCATCTAAACAACTGACTGACTATCTCCGGAAGATGGATCACTTAGACCCCCACCAATCCGGCTTCAAGGCTGGGCATTCCACTGAGACTGCGCTCCTTGCTGTCACGGAAGCCCTCCACTCTGCCCAAGCTTCCTCCCTCTCCTCTGTTCTCATTCTCCTTGACCTGTCTGCTGCCTTCGACACAGTCAATCACCAGATCCTTCTCTCCATCCTCTCAGACCTGGGCATCTCTGGCACCGCACACTCCTGGTTTTCTTCCTACCTGGCGGGCCGCTCCTACCAGGTGACCTGGAGAGAATCGCTATCTTCTCCACGAACCCTCTCCACTGGAGTTCCCCAGGGTTCCGTCCTAGGGCCCCTACTCTTCTCCCTCTACACCAAGTCTCTTGGCTCGGTAATCTCTTCACATGGGCTCTCCTACCACAGCTACGCAGACGACACTCAACTCTTCCTGTCCTTCCCCCCGTCTGATGTACACGTGGCAACCCGTATCTCAGTATGTCTCGCTGACATTTCAACTTGGATGGCTGACCACCATCTCAAGCTCAATCTTAACAAGACCGAGCTCCTCTTCATCCCCGGGAAAGCCTGCCCTCTCCAAGACTTCTCCATCACAGTGGAGAACTCTACTGTAACCCCCTCCCTGACAGCCAAGAACCTTGGAGTGATCCTGGATAACCGACTATCCTGTGCGGAGAACATCGCAGCAACGGCTCGCTCCTGCAGATTCCTCCTCTACAACATCAGAAGGATACGACCATTCCTTACCAGAGGCAGCGCAACTCTTGACCCAGGCACTGGTCATCTCCCGCCTGGATTACTGCAATGTACTCCTGGCCGGGCTCCCCGCTTCAGCCATTAGACCTCTGCAGCTCATCCAGAATGCTGCTGCCCGGCTGGTATTCAACCTCCCCAAATACTCGCATGTCACCCCTCTCCTTCGCACCCTGCACTGGCTCCCGATAGCAGCTCGCATCAGATTCAAGACCCTGGTGCTTGCATACCAGGCAGCTAAAGGGACAGCCCCTGCCTACCTGAAGGAAATGGTAACCCCCCAAACCCCTGCCCGCTCACTCCGTTCCTCCACCTCGGCTGGCCGACTGGCCCCACCTCCTCTACACAGCAGTCGGGCTGCCCGATCACGTCTCTTCACAACACTGGCTCCCCGCTGGTGGAATGAGCTCCCCACGGCTGTCAGAACGGCAGAGTCACTACCCATCTTCCGTCGTAGACTGAAGACCCATCTCTTCAGGTTACATCTTAACTGCTCCTCCTGAGACATCTTCTGACCCTCACCACTACGTCTCCTAAAGACACCCGCTTTCCCCTCTACTGTGTCCCTAAGAACTTCTATTGCCCCCCTTGTACTGTTTCTCAGTTTCTCCAGTAATATAAAAAAAAAATATATATATAGTAGAAGGCGATAATAGGGAGAAGGTTTTTCCTTCTATCAGTGGCCCCGGGCCCGAGCTAGAGTACTCTTCCTGCAACGAATAGTGGACTGCTGATTCACATGCTTAGTATTCAAATGTATTGATTGTAAGTCGCTTTGGAATAAGGCGTCTGCTAAATGCCAAAAATGTACAAATGTAAATATTAATGCTATAGTAATGCTATATTAATGCTATAGTAATGCTATATTAATGCTATATTAATGCTATAGTAATGCTATATTAATGCTATAGTAATGCTATAGTAATGCTATATTAATGCTATATTGATGCTATATTGATGCTATAGTAATGCTATATTAATGCTTTACTAATGCAATAGTAATGCTATATTAATGCTATATTAATGCTATATTAATGCTATAGTAATGCTACATTAATGCTATATTAAAGCTACAGTAATGCTACAGTAATGCTATATTTTAAGCTACAGTAATGCTATATTAATGCTATAGTAATGCTATATTAATGCTATATTAAAGCTACAGTAATGCTACAGTAATGCTATATTAATGCTATATTAATGCTATAGTAATGCTATATTAAAGCTACAGTAATGCTATAGTAATGCTATATTAAAGCTACAGTAATGCTACAGTAATGCTACATTAATATTCCTACCAAATATGTAGATCATGGTGCTGATGAGGGGAAGGAGTGAGAGGGGGGCGGAGCCTTGCAGGAGGTCAGGAGGGGTCAGGGTGACGTTGTCATGGGGACGGGGGGGCGTGTGGGAGTACAGGGTCATTGCTAGGGTGGAGACGAACATCAGGAAGCCTGGGAGAGGAGGAGGAGGAGGAGAGGAGGAGGAGGAGGAGGAGGAGAGGAGGAGAGGAGGGGGAGGAGGAGGAGATGAGGAGGAGGAGGAGGAGGAGGAGATGAGGAGGAGGAGAGGAGGAGGAGAGGAGGAGGAGGAGGAGGAGAGGAGGAGGATAGGAGGAGGAGGAGGAGGAGAGGAGGAGGAGGAGGAGAGGAGGAGGAGAGGAGGAGGAGGAGGAGGAGAGGAGGAGGAGGAGGAGGAGAGGAGGAGGAGAGGAGGAGGAGAGGAGGAGGTGGAGGAGGAGGAGGAGGAGGAGGAGAGGAGGAGGAGAGGAGGAGGAGAGGAGGAGGTGGAGGAGGAGGAGGAGGAGGAGAGGAGGAGGAGGAGGAGAGGAGGAGGAGGAGGAGAGGAGGAGGAGGTGGAGAAGGAGAGGAGGAGGAGGTGGAGGAGAGGAGGAGGGGGAGGAGAGGAGAGGAGGAGAGGAGGAGAAGGAGAGGAGGAGGAGGTGGAGAAGGAGTGGAGGAGGAGGTGGAGGAGAGGAGGAGAAGGAGAGGAGGAGGAGGAGAGGAGGAGAAGGAGAGGAGGAGGAGGTGGAGGAGAGGAGGAGAAGGAGAGGAGGAGGAGGAGAGGAGGAGAAGGAGAGGAGGAGGAAGAGATTAGAAAACCAGTCATGAATATAGAGACACACACACACACACACCACACACACCACACACACACACACACACACACACATACATACACACACACACACATACACACACACACACACACACACACACATACACAGACACACACACACACACAGACACACACACACACACACACACACACAGACACACACACCTGAGGTGTAGAGGAGGGGCTTCCTGCCCGCCTTGTCCATCAGGCTGGCTGCCATGGCAACGGACAGCAGACGCACCGCCCCCACCATGGCTGCCTCGTACCTGGGCTCCTGCAGCAACGTGATTGGTTGATTATTATCATCAAGCTTCATTCTAATAATAATAAACGTTACTTACTGCACATGTGACACGTTCTAGTCTTTTGGTCCGCATGTCAGCAACCAAACCAAACCCTAACCCCAATGCTACCTAGTTAACTACAACACTACTTTACATTGTTACCTAGTTAACTACAACACTACTTTACATTGTTACCTAGTTAACTACAACACTACTTTACATTGTTACCTAGTTAACTACAACACTACTTTACATTGTTACCTAGTTAACTACAACACTACTTTACATTGTTACCTAGTTAACTACAACACTACTTTACATTGTTACCTAGTTAACTACAACACTACTTTACATTGTTACCTAGTTAACTACAACACTACTTTACATTGTTACCTAGTTAACTACAACACTACTTTACATTGTTACCTAGTTAACTACAACACTACTTTACATTGTTACCTAGTTAACTACAACACTACTTTACATTGTTACCTAGTTAACTACAACACTACTTTACATTGTTACCTAGTTAACTACAACACTACTTTACATTGTTACCTAGTTAACTACAACACTACTTTACATTGTTACCTAGTTAACTAGAACACTACTTTACATTGTTACCTAGTTAACTACAACACTACTTTACATTGTTACCTAGTTAACTACAACACTACTTTACATTGTTACCTAGTTAACTACAACACTACTTTACATTGTTACCTAGTTAACTACAACACTACTTTACATTGTTACCTAGTTAACTACAACACTACTTTACATTGTTACCTAGTTAACTAGAACACTACTTTACATTGTTACCTAGTTAACTACAACACTACTTTACATTGTTACCTAGTTAACTACAACACTACTTTACATTGTTACCTAGTTAATTACAACACTACTTTACATTGTTACCTAGTTAACTAGAACACTACTTTACATTGTTACCTAGTTAACTAGAACACTACTTTACATTGTTACCTAGTTAATTACAACACTACTTTACATTGTTACCTAGTTAACTACAACACTACTTTACATTGTTACCTAGTTAACTAGAACACTACTTTACATTGTTACCTAGTTAACTAGAACACTACTTTACATTGTTACCTAGTTAACTAGAACACTACTTTACATTGTTACCTAGTTAACTACAACACTACTTTACATTGTTACCTAGTTAACTAGAACACTACTTTACATTGTTACCTAGTTAACTACATCACTACTTTACATTGTTACCTAGTTAACTAGAACACTACTTTACATTGTTACCTAGTTAACTACAACACTACTTTACATTGTTACCTAGTTAACTACAACACTACTTTACATTGTTACATAGTTAACTACAACACTACTTTACATTGTTACCTAGTTAACTACAACACTACTTTACATTGTTACCTAGTTAACTACAACACTACTTTACATTGTTATGTGTGTGTGTGTGTGTGTGTGTGTGTGTGTATGTGTGTGTGTGTGTGTATGAGTGTGTGTGTGTATGTGTGTGTGTGTGTGTGTGTGTGTGTGTGTGTGTGTGTTACCAGGGAGACGGCAGTGAGGGTGAAGATGGGCTGCAGGTAGACCAGGACGGGCGTGATGCCGCTGAGCTGTTGCAGGAAGCGCATCGTCACGGCAACCAGGATGGGGCGGTAGTAGAACGGCGTCCGTAGCTCCGCCCAGCTGACCCTGCCCTGAGACCACACCCCCATGAGACCACACCCCCATGAGACCACACCCCCATGAGACCACACCCCCATGAGACCACACCCCCATGAGACCACACCCCCATGAGACCACACCCCCATGAGACCACACCCCCATGAGACCACACCCCCATGAGACCACACCCCCATGAGACCACACCCCCATGAGACCACACCCCCATGAGACCACACCCCCATGAGACCACACCCCCATGAGACCACACCCCCATGAGACCACACCCCCATGAGACCACACCCCCATGAGACCACACCCCCATGAGACCACACCCCCATGAGACCACACCCCCATGAGACCACACCCCCATGAGACCACACCCCCATGAGACCACACCCCCATGAGACCACACCCCCTAAGACAAAGTGACTAGTTCACATGGCTAGTTAAGATGGCTAGTTAATGTGGCTAGTTAACATGCTAGTTAACATAACTAGTTAATGTGGCTAGTTAAAATGGCTAGTAAACATGCTAGTTAATGTGGCTAGTTAACATGGCGTACCTAGGTGTGTATGCTGTGTGTGTGTGTGTGCGTGTACCTGTGTGTGTGTGTACCTGTGTGTGTGTGTGTGTGTGTACCTGTGTGTGTGTGTGTGTACCTGGGTGTGTGTGTACCTGTGTGTGTGTGTGTGTGTACCTGGGTGTGTGTGTGTACCTAGGTGTGTGTGTGTGTGTGTGTGTGCGTGCGTACCTGGGTGTGTGTGTGTGTGTACCTGTGTGTGTGTGTGTGTGTGTGTGTGTACCTGTGTGTGTCTGTGTTTGTGTGTACCTGTGTGTGTGTGTGTGTGTGTGTGTGTCCCTGGGTGTGTGTGTGTGTGTGTGTGTGTGTACCTGTGTGTGTGTCTGTGTTTGTGTGTACCTGTGTGTGTGTGTGTGTGTGTGTGTCTGGGTGTGTGTGTGTGTGTGTGTGTGTACCTGGGTGTGTATGCTGTGTTCAATGGTGCTGAGCTCGGCCAGGTAGTCAGACTCCGCCCCTCTGAGCCAGGCCAGGGCGCTGATGGCGTCGTCACGGCGACCGCGGCTGAGGAGGTGGCGGGGGGAGTCTGGCACCAGGAGCAGCAGCAGCAGCATCACCACCGCAGGCCCCTCCCCCACCACCGCCAGCCATCGCCACGGCAACACCAGGCCTGCACACACACACACACACACACACACATACACGCACACACACACACACACACACACACATGCACACACACATACACGCACACAGACACATACATACACGCACACACACACACACACACACACACACACATGACCAGTTAGTTAACATGGCTAGCTAGTTAACATGGTTAGTTAACATGGTTAGTTAACATGGCTAGTTAACATGGTTAGTTAACATGGCTAGTTAACATGGTTAGTTAACATGGTTAGTTCACATGACTAGTTAACATGGTTAGTTAACATGGTTAGTTAACACGGATAGTTAACATGGTTAGTTAACATGGCTAGTTAACACGGATAGTTAACATGGTTAGTTAACATGGTTAGTTAACACGGATAGTTAACATGGCTAGTTAACACGGATAGTTAACATGGTTAGTTAACATGGTTAGTTAACACGGATAGTTAACATGGTTAGTTAACACGGATAGTTAACATGGTTAGTTAACATGGCTAGTTAACACGGATAGTTAACATGGTTAGTTAACATGGTTAGTTAACACGGATAGTTAACATGGTTAGTTAACACGGATAGTTAACATGGTTAGTTAACATGGTTAGTTAACACGGATAGTTAACATGGCTAGTTAACATGGTTAGTTAACATGGTTAGTTAACATGGTTATTTAACATGGTTAGTTAACATGGTTAGTTAACATGGTTAGTTAACATGGTTAGTTAACATGGTTAGTTACCCACCCAGGGCGTAGAGTGTGAGGGCTCCGGCCACGGCGGTGACCTGAGGACAGGAGCCCAGCGACCCCCGCAGCCCCGGGGGGGACACCTCCGAGATGTACACCTACACACACACACACACACACACACGCATGCACACACACACACCACACACACGCACACATGCACACACACACCACACACGCATGCATGCACACACACACACACACACACCACACACACGCACGCATGCACACACACAGACCACACACACGCACGCATGCACACACACACACACACACACACCACACACTCATGCACACACACACACACACATGCACACACAAACACACACAAACACACACACACACACACGGCAAGGCAAGGCAAGTTTATTTGTATAGCACATTTCATACAACAGGGGCAATTCAAAGTGCTTTAAATACATTATTAAAATACAGCAAGAGGAGCATAGTAAGAAAATAAAAATTACAATGAATAAAAGCAAATATAAGAAGTAAATA
>NC_137690.1:336948-341948 GCF_963989245.1 Nansenia antarctica
TCCACCTCTCTCCTCCTCCTCTCCCTCCCCCTCCTCCTCCTCCTCCCCCCTCCTCCTCCTCCTCTCTCCTCCTCCTCCTCCTCCTCCTCCCCCTCCTCCTCCTCCTCCTCTCTCCTCCTCCCCTCCTCCTCCTCCTCTCTCCTCCTCCTCCTCCTCTCTCCTCCTCCTCCTCTCTCCTCCCCCCCCCTCCTCCTCCTCTCTCCTCCCCCCCTCCTCCCCCCCCTCCTCCTCTCTCCTCCTCCTCCTCTCCTCCTCCTCCACCTCTCTCCTCCTCCTCTCTCCTCCTCCTCCCTCCTCCTCCCTCTCCTCCTCCTCCCTCCTCCTCCACCTCTCTCCTCCTCCTCCTCCTCCTCCCCCCCCTCCTCCTCCTCCTCCTCCTCTCTCCTCCTCCACCTCTCTCCTCCTCCTCTCTCCTCCCCCTCCTCCTCCTCCTCCTCTCTCCTCCTCCTCTCTCCTCCCCCCCCTCCTCCTCCTCCTCTCTCCTCCCCCCTCCTCCTCCTCCTCCTCTCTCCTCCCCCCCCTCCTCCACCTCTCTCCTCCTCCTCTCTCCTCCCCCCCCTCCTCCTCCTCCTCTCTCCTCCCCCTCCTCTCTCCTCCCCCCCCTCCTCCTCCTCTCTCCTCCCCCTCCTCCTCCTCCTCCTCCTCTCTCCTCCCCCTCCTCCTCCTCCTCCTCCTCTCTCCTGGGGAGGGATCTGCCAGTATTGTCAGACCTAGTGGGGTCTGCAGGTAGTCAGCAGATAGCATTACAACAGCCTGATGTGCACTGCCTAGCAGTTACCCGGTCACAGACAAAGGCAGGGTTAGAACCCTTGCCAGACTTATGCAGTAGTCTATGCGAGGGTGGAACCAAGGGGCCTAGGAAGTCACGCAGACAAAGGCGACTGGAGAAAATGGTGGGATCTCCAGATGCTGTGGAAGGATTGCCAGTGACATGGGAACTACCAGAGGACCTTGGGGCCCTGCAAAAGATCGACCCCTCTGTGTGTGATTTGTACTCAAAAGCACTAGCTGGGCTGAACCAGACGGTGTCCGTGGGGAGAGAGGTATACAGTCTGGAGAATGGTCTGTTGTACAATGGTGTGAGCCCAGAGCACAGGAAGTTAGTGGTGCCCTCTAGCTGCCGGCAGCTGGTACTTAACCTTGCCCACACCATTCCATGGGCAGGCCATTTAGGCCGTCACAAAACCTACCTGAGGTTAGAGTCACGGTTTTTACTGGCCTTCTATGTACACTGATGTGCTCACTCATTGCAAAACATGCCCCATCTGTCAGCGCACAAGTCCCGCCCGCAGGTCCGACCGAGCGTTCCTCCATCCACTCCCGGGGATCTCGACCCCTCGCCCACTGGAGAAGAGCAGCTCTGGGTACCAGTACATCTGGGTGATATGTGACTATGCCACCCGGTTCCCTGAAGCTTTTCCACTGCGATCCGTAACCACCCCCAAAGTGATCAGTGCTCTTGTACAGTTGTCCTCCCGTGTAGGCATCCCAGAGGAGATCCTGACCGACCAGGGGACCAGGGGACCAGGGGACCAGGGGACCAGGGGACCAGGGGACCAGGGGACCAGGGGACCAGGGACCAGGGGACCAGGGGACCAGGGGACCAGGGGACCAACTTCACGTCCAAGCTGATGGAACAACTCCACAAACAACTGGGGATAAAGGGCGTGAGGACAACTCCCTAACATCCCCAGACGGACGGCCTTGTGGAGAGATTCAACCAAACGCTGAAGCGGATGTTGAGGAAGTTTGTGTCCGACACTGGTAAGGACTGGGACAAGTGGCTGCCGTTTCTGCTCTTTGCCTACAGGGAGGTGCCACAGGCGTCCACAGGCTTCTCACCTTTTGAGCTTCTCTACGGCTGGCCGGTGCAGGGACCTCTGGACCTACTGAAAGGACGATGGGAGGCGCCATTGGTACATCGACTGGACAAGGAGTGGTCCAGTATGTCCTTCAGATGCGAGACCGTCTCGAGAGGTACAGGGATGAGGCAAAAGTCAACCTCCAGGAAGCCCAGAGGACACAGAAAACCTGGTATGACAAGCAGGCCCGCCAGCGGGAGCTCCAACCAGGCCAGAAGGTCCTGTTACTGCTTCCCTCCTCCACCAGCAAGCTCCTCGCCAAGTGGCAGGGCCCATACACAATCAGCAGGAAGATGGGGCCTGTCACTTATGAAGTAATAATTAATAATAATAATTAATTAGATTTATATAGCGCTTTTCCGAGGCTCAAAGACGCTGACAATATGGGAAAAACGGAAAACACAGAAACAACAAGCAACAGATAACATGAGCACATAGAACACAGAGTTAACGAACGGGGAAGTACTGCATCCAGAGAGGGGAAAGGCCAAACAGACTTACCATGTAAATCTCCTGAGGGCCTGGAAGGAGCACCCAGAGACCTCTAAGGGGACCTGCCTCTTCATACACCATGTCGAAGAGGAGGATGACTCCGAGGGGGTCGTTGAGGCATGTAAAGGACTGGGTGAGTTGAATTTGTCTCATCTCTTTGAAACCCAGCAGGCAGACCTTCATCAGGTGTTTGAGTGTTCTCCAGCATTGTTCCGGCAGAAACCAGGGAGGACTCAGGTGTTAGAGCATGCTGTGCGGCTGAGGCCAGGCGAGGTTCCAGTGCGGCAACGTCCCTACCGTGTTCCAGAACGTCTGGTGGGGGCGCTGAGAGAGGAGATTCGAACCATGAGAGAGATGGGGGTCATTGAGCCCTCGGACAGTGAGTGGAGCAGCCCCATTGTAATTGTCCCTAAGAAGGATGGATCTCTCCGGGTATGTATCGATTTCAGAAAACTGAATGCCAGTTCCCAGTTTGATGCCTACCCTATGCCTAGGATTGATGACCTGCTGGAGAAGATCGGCAGGGCCACCTTCATTACCACCTTGGACCTCTGCAAGGGGTACTAGCAAGTCCCTCTGGAGGAGCGGTCGAGGCCCCTGACAGCCTTCAGGACTCCACTGGGAGTGTTCCAGTTCACTGTGATGCCCTTCGGACTGCATGGGGCCCCGGCGACCTTCCAGCGGCTCATGGACCGGGTGCTGCTGGACTGCGAGGACTGCTGTGCGGCCTATTTGGATGACGTGGTCATCTACAGCCACACCTGGAAAGACCATCTGATGCACTTACACCGGGTCCTGGGAAAGATCGCTGGCGCAGGCCTCACCCTGAACCTCCAAAAGTGTGAGTGGGCGAGGGGGGAGGCTCGTTAGATAGATAGATAGATAGATAGATAGATAGATAGATAGATAGACTTTATTTGTCATTGCTACAGTACAGGTACCAAACAACGAAATTTAGGAGGGGAGGCTCCCCTGGTGTTTAGGAAAGGAAAAAGAAACACATTTTAGAAAAAGCATAGATGCATAAAATCACAAGAAGGTAAGGAGCTGGTTTACATCAATAGAGGCTATGTACACAATCCACTGTACTATACTGCACAGATAGTCAACTAGGGTTGTCATATTTCACAAGAAAGTATTTTTTCACATTATTTTAAAGTGTCACAGCACTAGCTGCCATACAATCCGTCCGGACTGTCCTGGGCCCAGAACTTAGGCCTTTTCTGTGTTCAGGGCCTTGACGGCCCTGTGGTAGAAGCTGTCCTTCAGTCTGTTTGTCTTAGCGGCCGGGGTCCTGTACCTCCTGTTCGAGGGCAGCTTGACAAAGTGTTCGTGCCCAGGGTGGGTCGGGTCCTTGGAGATCTTGGAGGCCCTCCTGAGACAGCGTGTTTTGTACAGCTCCTCCAGAGAGGGGAGGGGGGCGCCGGTGATCTTCTGTGCTGTTCTCACGACTCTCTGTAGATCGCTTCTCTCCGCTGCCGTGCAGCTGTGGAACCAGTTGGAGATGCCGAAGGTGAGGATGCTCTCCACTGCGCCGTGGTAGAAGGCCACCAGCATCTCCTTCTTGCTGTGTTGTTTCTTGAGGCATCTCAGGGTGTATAGCCGCTGTTGTGCCCTCTTGATGGTGCCTTTAGTGTTGTCCTTCCAGGCCAGGTCATCCCGCATGTTGTGTCCCAGGAATCGGAGGTTTGAGACTATCTCCACGCTCTCTCCGTCGATGAGCAGGGGCAGGATCTCGGACTTTTTCCTCCTGAAGTCTACGATGAATTCCTGGGTCTTTGACTTGTTTAGCAGCAGGTTGTTAACCTTGCACAGCTTGCTCAATTGCTCTACCTCATCCCTGTACGCCGCCTCGTCCCCCCCCGAGATACATCCCACCACGGCAAACTGCAAACTTTACGATGTAGTTGCTGGGGTGGATGGGGGTGAAGTTGTGGGTGTAGAGGTCGTTACCTCGGTTACCAGCTGGGCAAAGGTGAGGTCCGACCTCAGGTGGACAAGGTGGAGGCCATCCGGAGCAGCGCTCGACCGAGGACCAAGACCCAGGTGAGGTCTTTCCTTGGCTTGATGGGGTGGTATCGAAGGTTCATCCCTCAGTTTACTAGCATGGCTGTCCCTTTGACCAACCTTACAGCCAAGGCAGCCAGCAACCCGGTGCAGTGGACAGAGGAGTGTGAGGCTGCATTCCAGGCACTCAAGGCCCACCTGTGTGAGGAGCCGGTCCTCCAGAGTCCGGATTTCGAGAGGCGGTTTCTGGTCGAGGTGGATGCCTCTGGGGTTGGCATTGGGGCGGTGCTGGCCCAAGGAGAGCCAGGAGATGAGCAGCCTGTCCTCTACCTTAGCCGGAAGCTCCTACCTCGTGAGACCAGGTACTCGACCATTGAGAAGGAGTGTCTCGCCATCAAGTGGGCTCTCGATAGCCTGCGCTATTACCTCCTGGGCAGAGAATTCGACCTGCACACCGACCATCGAGCCTTGACCTGGATTCAGACAATGAAAGACCGGAATGCCAGGGTGACCAGGTGGTATCTGGAGCTGCAGCCATTCAAGTTCTGTGTCCGGCACAAGCGAGGGAAGGATAATGTCACGGCGGATTACCTTTCCAGGCTTCCGAACCTCGTCGCCTCTGGAGAGGAGGGTGGTGAT
>NC_137690.1:349448-351948 GCF_963989245.1 Nansenia antarctica
CTCCCCTCCTCTCCCCTCCCCTTCATACTAGCTTATCCTGATGGGATTTTAAAAAATGTTTTAAGGATACTGGGTGGTAGAACGCACATATCTAGGAAAAGTCATGATCCTGAAATATGATCGAGTGCAAAGATATAAAACATTGTTCTTTTACTCACAGGGTCAAATGACCCCACCCAGGGCTGTTCTAGTGTTAGGGCCAATCCCAATTCACCCCTAGCCCTTCGTTTTCACCCCTATGGCTCGATTTGCGCGTTCACATTTAGGGCGAGGGCTGTCCCAATTCATATTTCATCGAGGGCTAGGGGTAAGGGGGAGGGCTAACTATTACTTCGTTTCGAGCGATTTCAGGACCAGACTAGCTTTGAAGGGATAGGGGTACGCTACCCCTTGATTCCAGGATGCATTGCGAATCATCTACAGAAATCTTATGTCGCTCTATTCAATGCGGAAATGTCATTTTAATTCTCTGTAATTACTTATTAATAAAGATTTGAAAAATTATGATAACCATCTTATTGTCTTAGTTTAATGTCATTACAATGCATTATAGACCTTTTATTTATAACACGCATAACCCAAAAATCGCTTTTATGTCGTTGCTGTGTCTAACGTTACAGTAACGCAACGCTGCATGACAGTCGAGCATTTCAGAGATGTACAATCATAAATCAATTATTACCTGTGGCGTTTGACAGTGGATTATGGTACATATGTAAAGTTATCTATCAAACGTTCGGCTGACTTGTACATGATGCGCATTTTGACCTATTTCCACCCGCAATCTAATCCGAGCAGTTGTTATTATGTAATATTATTAATGGGTTATATCATTCATTTCAATGCATTATAGACCTTTTCTTTATAACAAGCACAACAACAACAAAACGTTATCATGCCGATATAAGTGTGTCTAACGTTACAAGCTGATTTGTGCATGACAGCCGCGCATTGACATATTTCCATGTCTGATGGCATATGACACGCGAAATGTAACAGTTAAGGATACGCGTAAAGGATGATGATCTATCACCGTTCGACTCTACTGAGAAATGTTTCCGCTTATTTGTCATCTCTCCTTCACGGGCAAATGTGGCCGTGTCCCCAAGAGATCCTCTTTCTACGTTTTTGACCACCACTATGATGGATTGATTTTTGGATTCTAGACGACGAATTGTTCTGAGAAAGGCGCTTGGTAACGTGATTTTTGGACAACGCTTTATGACTACTGATGGACTCGTGTGTATGTGGTGGCTGAGGATTGAGTCACGGGTATCTTTGGAGGAACATTGTGCGCTGACAGATGGTTAATACTTGGTTGGAGTCATTCATTGTCATTATTGCGATGTCCACAAAAAACACATCTCTGACGGAAGAGACTAAAAAAGGAACGTCTAACTACAGTGTGTTGATAACAAACGAAAAAAGATCCTTATAGCACACGCAACAGAAATAAACACAGCTGAAGAAGGCATTGCGAGATGTGAGAATTCGCCGGCAACACAACGCGTCACCCGTACCGCGTGATGACGTAGGCGCCGTGAAGGGCTGTCCCAATTCATAGGGCTTAGATTTCAAGGGGTAGGGCTTGTGACGTGTTCGAAGGCCTTGCCTTCGAATCGAGTGACACTCGAAAACGAGCCATAGGGGTAGAAAAGGGAATTGGGATTGGCCCTTAATGACCCCACCCAGGGCTGTTCTAGTGTTAATGACCCCATCCACGGCTGTTCTAGTGTTAATGACCCCACCCATGGCTGTTCTAGTGTTAATGACCCCACCCATGGCTGTTCTAGTGTTAATGACCCCACCCACGGCTGTTCTAGTGTTAATGACCCCACCCATGGCTGTTCTAGTGTTAATGACCCCACCCATGGCTGTTCTAGTGTTAATGACCCCACCCAGGGCTGTTCTAGTGTTAATGACCCCATCCACGGCTGTTCTAGTGTTAATGACCCCACCCATGGCTGTTCTAGTGTTAATGACCCCACCCACGGCTGTTCTAGTGTTAATGACCCCACCCACGGCTGTTCTAGTGTTAATGACCCCACCCATGGCTGTTCTAGTGTTAATGACCCCACCCAGGGCTGTTCTAGTGTTAATGACCCCACCCAGGGCTGTTCTAGTGTTAATGACCCCACCCACGGCTGTTCTAGTGTTAACTCCGCCCCCCCCCCCAGGTACACGTGGTGCCGGGCGTTCCTGCTGACCCTGGGGGAGCTGGCCGTGCAGGCGGGGCAGCATGAGGCCGTGGCCGAGGGCCTGGCCTCCTCCCTCACCTCCCTCACCTGCTACACCCTGGAGCTGAAGGGCCAGCGCAAGGCTGTGAGACCCTACATACACACTACATACACACTATATACACACTATATACACACTATATACACACTATATACACACTATATACACACTATATACACACTACATACACACTACATACACACTACATACACACTATATACACACTATATACACACACTATATACACACTATATACACACTA
>NC_137690.1:361948-364448 GCF_963989245.1 Nansenia antarctica
GATAGTGAGTACACCTGCCAGATAGTGAGTACACCTGCCAGATAGTGAGTACACCCTGCCAGATAGTGAGTACACCTGCCAGATAGTGAGTACACCCGCCAGATAGTGAGTACACCTACTGGGGGTAGCGGTGGTCTAGTCAGTGGATAGTGAGTTGGACTTGTGATCGGAAGGTTGTGAGTTCAAATCCCGCCTGAAACCACACCACTACTAGTGTGCCCTTGGGTAAGGCACTTAGCCCTCAGTTACTCCAGGGGGAATGTCCCTGTAATTCGTAATTGTAAGTCGCTTTGGATAAAAGCGTCTGCTAAATGGCAAAATTATTATTATTATTATTACACCTGCCAGATAGTGATAGACCCTGACAGATAGTGAGTAGACCCTGCCAGATAGTGAGTACACCTGCCAGATAGTGAGTAGACCCTGCCAGATAGTGAGTAGACCTGCCAGATAGTGAGTACACCTGCCAGATAGTGAGTACACCTGCCAGATAGTGATAGACCAGAAGGTTCCAGATAGTGAGTACACCTGCCAGATAGTGAGTAGACCTGCCAGATAGTGAGTAGACCTGCCAGATAGTGAGTAGACCTGCCAGATAGTGAGTAGACCAGAAGGTTCCAGATAGTGATAGACCCTGACAGAACCTGCCAGATAGTGAGTAGACCTGCCAGATAGTGAGTAGACCTGCCAGATAGTGAGTAGACCAAGCTGACAGGACCAGCTGAGGAGGTAGAGCAGGTGTCTAATGTTCGCAAGGTTTGGCATATCGGCGGTTCGATCCCCGGCTGGCCATGTGTCGAGGTGTCCTTGGGCAAGACACTGAACCACTGAAGCAAGGCAGAAGACTGAACTAGAGAGTCTGTAGGTGAATCATCTGGACTAGAGAGTCTGTAGGTGAATCATCTGAACTAGAGAGTCTGTAGGTGAATCATCTGAACTAGAGAGTCTGTAGGTGAATCATCTGAACTAGAGAGTCTGTAGGTGAATCATCTGAACTAGAGAGTCTGTAGGTGAATCATCTGAACTAGAGAGTCTGTAGGTGAATCATCTGAACTAGAGAGTCTGTAGGTGAATCATCTGAACTAGAGAGTCTGTAGGTGAATCATCTGAACTAGAGAGTCTGTAGGTGAATCATCTGAGGTCTACAGCGGTTAAAGGGTTAACCCCCTCTGGAACGCACCAACCAGCAGATGAATTATTAACACCTTGAATAGTGCTGACTGTGCTGGTGGCTGCCCCACTTACACGCTAACGAGCTGGCCGCGTTGCTAGGCAACCACACAGGTAGTATTATAGGATGTTTCACAGGTCCTGAGAGCTGAGCGTGGTTTAACACTAGAACAGCCGTGTCTGTGTTACCTACTATAAGAGTTTAACACTAGAACAGCCGTGTCTGTGTTACCTACTATAAGAGTTTAACACTAAAACAGCCGTGTCTATGTTACCTACTATAAGAGTTTAACACTAGAACAGCCGTGTCTATGTTACCTACTATAAGAGTTTAACACTAGAACAGCCGTGTCTATGTTACCTACTATAAGAGTTTAACACTAGAACAGCCGTGTCTATGTTACCTACTATAAGAGTTTAACACTAGAACAGCCGTGTCTATGTTACCTACTATAAGAGTTTAACACTAGAACAGCCGTGTCTATGTTACCTACTATAAGAGTTTAACACTAGAACAGCCGTGTCTATGTTACCTACTATAAGAGTTTAACACTAGAACAGCCGTGTCTATGTTACCTACTATAAGAGTTTAACACTAGAACAGCCGTGTCTATGTTACCTACTATAAGAGTTTAACACTAGAACAGCCGTGTCTATGTTACCTACTATAAGAGTTTAACACTAGAACAGCCGTGTCTATGTTACCTACTATAAGAGTTTAACACTAGAACAGCCGTGTCTATGTTACCTACTATAAGAGTTTAACACTAGAACAGCCGTGTCTATGTTACCTACTATAAGAGTTTAACAGTAGAACAGCCGTGTCTGTGTTACCTACTATAAGAGTTTAACACTAGAACAGACGTCTATGTTACCTACTATAAGAGTTTAACACTAGAACAGCCGTGTCTGTGTTACCTACTATAAGAGTTTAACACTAGAACAGCCGTGTGTGTGTTACCTACTATAAGAGTTTAACACTAGAACAGCCGTGTCTATGTTACCTACTATAAGAGTTTAACAGTAGAACAGCCGTGTCTATGTTACCTACTATAAGAGTTTAACACTAGAACAGCCGTGTCTATGTTACCTACTATAAGAGTTTAACAGTAGAACAGCCGTGTCTATGTTACCTACTATAAGAGTTTAACAGTAGAACAGCCGTGTCTATGTTACCTACTATAAGAGTTTAACACTAGAACAGCCGTGTCTATGTTACCTACTATAAGAGTTTAACAGTAGAACAGCCGTGTCTATGTTACCTACTATAAGAGTTTAACACTAGAACAGCCGTGTCTATGTTACCTACTATAAGAGTTTAACAGTAGAA
>NC_137690.1:374448-459448 GCF_963989245.1 Nansenia antarctica
TTTTTGTGCTTTTTTGTGCTTTTATTTTTTCTGATTGCAGATTCCTAAAAGTGGCTGAACAGGGATGGCATGGCTGAGCTTTGGTCCACCCCCCCCCGCCCCCCTCCCTCTCCCTCCCTCCCTCCCCCCCTCCCTCCCTCCCTCCCTCCCCCCCTCCCTCCCTCCCCCCCTCCCTCCCTCCCTCCCCCCTCCCTCCCTCTCCCTCCCTCCCTCCCCCCCTCCCTCCCTCCCTCCCTCCTACAGAGAGACAACAGAAAGAGAGAGAGGAGACAACCGCTATACAGACAACCCCCCCCCACAAGGACATGGACCCCCCCCCCCACACACACACACACACACACAGGGTTAGGGACCTGCAGCTGGTCCAGGTACACACACACACACACACACACACACACACACACACACACACACAGGGTTAGGGACCTGCAGCTGGTCCAGGTAGATACAATTCAATCAAATCCTGACTGCGCTCTGTTGTGAATAAGAAACTGTTTACAGTTCAGTCTGAGGTTAGTTAAAGGACAGATCAGTCTGAGGTTAGTTAAAGGACAGAACTATAGTAGATGAATGTTACGTATGATAATAATGTAGCAGGCTAGCTACATTCAAAGATCATGCTACTGCTACCTAACCCTAACGTCAGTTAGCTAACCAATCACAGCCTGCCAGCCCTTGGGCCCTGCGATGGTGGGTCTGGTTAATAAACAGGCTAAACTCAACATTCGCTAACAGTTTGGTGTTGAGATCCCACCTCAGAGAGACCCCACCTCAGAGAGATCCACCTCACAGAGATCCCACCTCAGAGAGCGGTGTTCATTGCGAGCTTTCGGTCTCCAGGCTCTGGGACCAAACAACAGCAGTTTGACGAGATCGACGAGACGCGTGATGCATTTTGGGGAAGTTTGAGTGTATAATAAAAAAATAAATAAAAATAATAATAACTTCAATTTATATAGCGCCTTACAAAAAGCCCAAGGACGCTTTACAAGGGAATGGTCGGACAGACGAAACAGAAAACAAACAAAGCAAAACTGAAACAGTGACTAGGGGCCAAAGGCCTTGGAGAACAGATGGGTTTTGAGGGCTAGTTTGAAGGAGTCCAGGGTGGGGGCGTTGCGGATCAGTATGGGGAGGGAGTTCCAGAGGGTAGGTGCGGCCACGCTGAAGGCTCTGTCCCCAAAGGTCCGTAGGTTGGTGCCGGGGGGGGATAGCAGGCCCATGCCCAGGGACCGCAGGTTCCGGGAAGGGGTATGCTGGGGGAGGAGGTCAGTTAGGTACTGGGGGGCGCAGGCGTGGAGGGATTTGTAGGTGAGGAGGAGGATTTTGTAAGTGATGCGGGACTTGACCGGGAGCCAGTGGAGGTGAATGGTATCCTCACGCCGCATACGCTAGTATACATACTATACACATACTAGTATACACACTACATTTACATACTCAAATCTACGTCATACCTAGTATGAATAGTACACTAGGATGCTATTCCTGCTAGCCGTCTGTAGCTAGCCTCCGTAGCTAGGAGACGTTGAAAGGGAGCTGTCAATCAAGCTTCTAAAGGCCACGCCCACACAGCCCTCAGAACTGTCCGACCAGGAAGTTCAGCCTCACAGGAAGTTGAGTGGGGCGGCTGTGTCTCAGGAGGTAGAGCCGCCGTCTAATGATCGCAAGGTTGGCAGATCGGAGGTTCGAGCCCCGGCTGGACACGTGTCGAAGTGTCCTTGGGCAAGACACTGAACCCCAAATTGCTCCCAGTGAGCGGGCCGGCGCCTTGCATGGCAGCTTGCCGCCATTGGTGTGTGAATGTGTGTGTGAATGTGTGAATGAGAGGCCGTTGTAAAGCGCTTTGGATAAAGGCGCTATATAAGTCAGTCTATATAAGTCCATTTACCATTTTGAGTGTCACAGGAAGTTCACTAGCCTCACTAGAAGCTCGGTGTCATCAGACTTATTGAAGTTTTTATTTTATTCAAATGTTGGTGGATGTTTAAAAGGATACTCAACTTTGATACAAAACACAATTGGAAGCCTTTAAATGTGGACAGACCTGTACTACCCTCTGAGACCACTAGGAGCAGCACAGACATGCTCTCGTTGTTTGCAGGAAAAGTGCTATACAAATAAAGGTTATTATTATTATTATTATTATTATTCATGAACACACAGACAGGTGATGTCACACAGACAGGTGATGTCACACAGACAGGTGATGTCACACAGACAGGTGATGTCACACAGACAAGTGATGTCACACAGACAGATGATGTCACACAGACAGGTGACCACACCTGCACCAATCCGTCCTCTCTTCTTCACTCACCTGCACCCTGTCCCGTTGTCATAGCAACACTCACACGAGCGACAGCTCCTCTCTCTGGCCACACCCACTCAGGCCGTAGCCATGGCGATTGTCTCACAACTCTCTTCTTCTTTCTCTGTCTCTCTCTCTCTCTCTCCCCTTCTCTTTCTCTCTCTCTCTCTCTCTCTCTCTCCCCTTCTCTTTCTCTCCCTCTCTCTCTCTCTCTCATTGGCTATGGTATATCTTTCAGCATGCATGCTTGCCCTGTCTGTCTGTCTGCCTGCCTGTGTGTTTGTCCTCCAGACTGACTGACTGACTGTCTGACTGGCTGACTGAGTGACTGGCTGACTGACTGATTGATTGATTAGACAGACGATGTTCCTTTCTCCATACTGTAGTGTGTCAGACTCTCCACTAGAGGGCGCTAGTGTGTCAGCCTCTCCACCAAGCTGACCCTTGACCCTGTCCTCTACTCTGTGGGTCCTGTGACTTCCAACACGTATTTACTTCTGTTTTTTTGTTTGTTTTTTTTGTTTTTTGTTAATGCATGATCACTCCTCCCTCTCTCCTCTCTCCCTCCTCCCCTCCCTCCCTCCCTCCCTCCCTCCAACACGTCCACAGACCACGCCCACTGCAGACACACTGACAGAGTCAGCCTCAACCTTGTTATCAGTCAGGGGGTGGGGGGGGAGGGAGGGTGATCTGTTCCAGAGGGTGGGAGGGGTGTGGGGAGGGGTCAGGGGTGAGGGGTGGTGTTAGAGTGGGTTAGGTCAGCTGATGTCCAACTCTAACTGACATGTTCCATATTTGAGGTCCGTCCCTGTTTCCTGTTCCTCTAAACTACCTGTAACTACTTCCTGTCTGCTACCTGTAACTTCCTGTCTGCTACCTGTACACGCCAGGAGGCCCGTGGTGCTAGGTGGGACGCCTGGGAGGGATGAGAGGACTGATGATGTCACCTGAGGGGTTATGGTTAAGGTTAGGGGTCAGATTAGGGTTAAGGTTAGGAGTTAGATTAGGGTTAAGGTTAGATTAGGGTTAAGGTTAGGGGTCAGATTAGGGTTAGGGGTCAGATTAGGGTTAGGGTTTAGATTAGGGTTAGGGTTAAGGTTAGGGTCTAGGGTTAGGGTTAAGGTTAGGGTTAGGGTTAGGGTCTAGGGTTAAGGTTAGGGGTTAGGGTTAAGGTTAGGGTTAGGGTAGTTAGGGTTAGGGTAGTTAGGGTTAGGGTAGTTAGGGTTAAGGTTAGGGTCTAGGGTTAAGGTTAGGGGTTAGGGTTAAGGTTAAGGTTAGGGTTAGGGTTAGGGTTAGGGTTAGGGTAGTTAGGGTTAGGGTTAGGGTAGTTAGGGTTAAGGTTAGGGGTTAGGTTGTCCCAAGGATCCCACTCAGCACCGACCAGACCAGAAGTGATGGAGAGTCTCTGTCTTGGCTGTTGATGATGATGATGATGATGATGATGATGATGTAATAATAATGATGATGATGTAATAATAATGATGATGATGATGTAATAATGATGATGATGATGATGTAATAATGATGATGATGATGATGATGATGTAATAATGATGATGATGATGATGATGTAATAATGATGATGAAGGTGATGTGATAATGATGTCTGCTAGGATGTGGTGCATATCGCAAGCTTGGAATCATGTCTTTATTTTCATTGATTTTAAAAATAAATAGATGAATAATGCTTGTTTATTTACTAGTTTATTTACTAGTTCATTTACTAGTTACCCTGACAACGGTCTGTGATCTGGGGGGTATGTCTTTAATGTTGCTAAAGGAAAACCCAGACTTATTTAGATCAGAAAGTTTTCAGAATAAGCCTGGAGTGTCCTTTAGCAACATGAATGAATACCACCCAGAAGTCTGATATTAAAGGGGGGAGAGGAAGAGGGGGGGGGAGAGGGGAGGGGAGAGGGGGAGAGGGGAGGGGGGGGAGGGAGGGGAGGGGGGTAATTACTTGAGCAGGTGATGAATGCTGAGTCCAGATAAAATGCGAGACCTCTGACATCACTTCCTGTGACATCACTTCCTGTGTTTGTCCTGGGGAATGCAACTCTGCACAACAACACCAGGAACACGACGGGTGTGGAGGGGGGGGGTCTGTGTGTGTGTGTGTGTGTGGAGGGGGGGTCTGTGTGTGTGTGTGTGTGTGGAGGGGGGGTCTGTGTGTGTGTGTGTGTGGAGGGGGGGGGTCTGTGTGTGTGTGTGTGTGTGTGTGGAGGGGGGGGGTCTGTGTGTGTGTGTGTGTGTGTGTGTGGAGGGGGGGGGCCTGTGTGTGTGTGTGTGTGTGTGTGGAGGGGGGGGGCCTGTGTGTGTGTGTGTGTGTGTGTGTGTGTGTGTGTGTGTGTGTGTGTGTGGAGGGGGGGTCTGTGTGTGTGTGTGTGTGTGTGTGGAGGGGGGGGTCTGTGTGTGTGTGTGTGTGTGTGTGTGGAGGGGGGGTCTGTGTGTGTGTGTGTGGAGGGGGGGTCTGTGTGTGTGTGTGTGTGTGTGGAGGGGGGGTCTGTGTGTGTGTGTGTGTGTGTGGAGGGGGGGTCTGTGTGTGTGTGTGTGTGTGTGGAGGGGGGGTCTGTGTGTGTGTGTGTGTGTGTGGAGGGGGGGGTCTGTGTGTGTGTGTGTGTGTGTGTGTGTGTGTGTGTGTGTGTGTGGAGGGGGGGTCTGTGTGTGTGTGTGTGTGGAGGGGGGGTCTGTGTGTGTGTGTGTGGAGGGGGGGTCTGTGTGTGTGTGTGTGTGTGTGGAGGGGGGGTCTGTGTGTGTGTGTGTGTGTGTGTAGGGGGGGGTCTGTGTGTGTGTGTGTGTGGAGGGGCGGTGTTAGTCCTGAATCAAGCGGTCAAATGTGGCAGCACCCCAGAACAGACGGACACAGAGACTAGGGTAATAACAAAGGATATTTATTAAAGGGCTTAGGGTACTTAGGCAGGTAGGCAGGCAGGCAGGAGGAGTAGTCGTTAGGCAGGCAGGAGGGCAGTTAGGCAGGCAGGAGGGCAGGAGGGTAGGCAGGGCAGGCAGGCAGGGCAGGTAGGCAGGAGGAGGGTAGGCAGGGCAGGTAGGCAGGCAGGCAGGAGGGTAGGCAGGCAGGAGGGTAGGCAGGCAGGAGGGTAGGCAGGGCAGGCAGGCAGGAGGAGTAGTCGTTAGGCAGGCAGGAGGGTAGGCAGGGCAGGCAGGAGGGTAGGCAGGAGTGGACTGGTGGAGGAGAGAAAACAAACATAGGTGAAAATAATAAAACGACTGAGAAAAATACAGTATAATAACGGATCTATAACACACTGGAGACAAACGAGGGAGCGAGACGACTAACCACAGGGGATCGGATTGATCAAGCATCAGACGGCAGGTTGTGGGGCCTTTTATGCAGGTCTCTCCTCCTGAGATTGTAGACACCTGCTGGAGCCGATTGGGCCTGATTGGTCTCAACGAGCGGCGCCGAGGTGGGATCCACAACAGGCGGGGGTCTGTGTGTGTGTGTGTGTGTGTGTGTGTGTGTGTGCCTCCCCTGGTGTTCTACCTCCCCCAGCCTCCCCTGGTCAGAGGTATGCGGGCCGTGTGACGCAAGTCATCTTCCTGAGGGGGCGTGGCTTCCTGGGGGGGCGTGGCTTCCTGGGGGGGGCGTGGCTTTATTGTTCCAGAGGAGCCAGGCACCACTATCACCTTCCTGCATTCTCTTCCTGTTTCCTGCCTGACAGGAAGTGCTGCGTTGCTGTTCTGCTGCTAACCAGCCAGATTTAACTAACCTGCAGAGAGGCCTGCCACCACACACACACTCACACACACACACTCACACACACACACACACACACACACACTCACACACACTCACACACACACACACACACACACACACTCACACACTCACACACTCACACACACACACACACTCACACACACTCACACACTCACACACTCACACACACACACACACACACACACACACACACTCACACACTCACACACACTCTCACACTCACACACTCACACACACTCACACACACACACACACACACACACACACACAGACTCACACTACTACACACAGACTCACAATACATAGAATAAAGAAATGGCGTCTCGTAGATGTGTTCATATGCCTCATTCCTCTGGTGGTTTACAGAGCAAAACAACATTTATTTGTCATATCAGCCCAATAGAGCTCTCAGGTCTTCTGCTAGCATATCAGCCCAATAGAGCTCTCAGGTCTTCTGCTAGCATATCAGCCCAATAGAGCTCTCAGGTCTTCTGCTAGCATATCAGCCCAATAGAGCTCTCAGGTCTTCTGCTAGCATATCAGCCCAATAGAGCTCTCAGGTCTTCTGCTAGCATATCAGCCCAATAGAGCTCTCAGGTCTTCTGCTAGCATTATCAGCCCAATAGAGCTCTCAGGTCTTCTGCTAGCATATCAGCCCAATAGAGCTCTCAGGTCTTCTGCTAGCATATCAGCCCAATAGAGCTCTCAGGTCTTCTGCTAGCATATCAGCCCAATAGAGCTCTCAGGTCTTCTGCTAGCATATCAGCCCAATAGAGCTCTCAGGTCTTCTGATGCTGGTTTTCTCTGTGTACCACATGTACAGAAGAAGAGATTAGGTGAGGCTGCATTCTCATTTAATGCTCCAGATTGTGTCTCACTGCCAGTTTACATTAGGGATGCAACCTCAGCACATGTCAAGACTAAAAACCCATATTTTTAATATTGCCTTTCAATGACTAAATAATTAAATTATGATTAAATCATTATTGGAGCTTTGAGCTGCAACGTTCGCAGGAAAAGCGCTATACAAATAAAATGTATTATTATACAGACAGAATCCAGCTGTAACAAGGCTGACATGTTACCATAGTAACAAGGCCGATATGTTACCATAGTAACAAGGCTGATATGTTACCATAGTAACAAGGCTGATATGTTACCATAGTAACAAGGCTGATATGTTACCATAGTAACAAGGCTGATATGTTACCATAGTAACAAGGCTGACATGTTACCATAGTAACAAGGCTGATATGTTACCATAGTAACAAGGCTGATATGTTACCATAGTAACAAGGCTGATATGTTACCATAGTAACAAGGCTGATATGTTACCATAGTAACAAGGCTGATATGTGAGTGAGTCATAACAGATCCTCTACCAGCAGAGTAAATCATCCTATTGATGATCAGTAAACCCTCCAGAATTCTGACATACTTGCCTTCACCCATAGTCTCAACCTGGTTCTTACCTGACCTGCTTACTGACTGGTTCTGACTGGTTCTGACTGCTTACTGACTGGTTCTGACTGGTTCACCTGCCTTCAGTTGAAATAAAGGTTCAATACAAACAATTCTACATCTCTTGGCGTAGGCCTACATACACTGTCATTATTATACCCTGTTTTACCACCACACAGACCCAGTAGGCCTACATGCACTGTTATACCCTGTTTTACCACCACACAGACCCAGTAGGCCTACATGCACTGTTATACCCTGTTTTAGGACGATGTGCTGTAAGGCCTATTCATTAGCACAAATAAACATCTGTAAACCTTGAGTTGTATTCCAGTCATTAGCAGCTAGCTAAGCATGCAGGACACTCAGAGACCGTTGAACCCCAACCTGCTTTATCAGCGGGACACACAGGAAGTCCTGTTTGGGAGCGACGGCCAGATTCTCTCCTGGACAGGAACTCAGCATAAAAACCACTTCCATAGCGGGAAGAGGCAGCATTTCTCCCTGCTAACCCTAACCCCACAGAGACACAGAGCTGTCCTACTGCCCCACAGACACACAGAGCTGTCCTACTGTCCCACAGAGACACAGAGCTGTCCTACTGCCCCACAGAGACACAGAGCTGTCCTACTGCCCCACAGAGACACAGAGCTGTCCTACTGCCCCACAGAGACACAGAGCTGTCCTACTGTCCCACAGAGACACAGAGCTGTCCTACTGTCCCACACAGACACAGAGCTGTCCTACTGCCCCACAGAGACACAGAGCTGTCCTACTGCCCCACAGAGACACAGAGCTGTCCTACTGCCCCACAGAGACACAGAGCTGTCCTACTGCCCCACAGAGACACACAGAGCTGTCCTACTGCCCCACAGAGACACAGAGCTGTCCTACTGTCCCACAGAGACACAGAGCTGTCCTACTGCCCCACAGACACACAGAGCTGTCCTACTGTCCCACAGAGACACAGAGCTGTCCTACTGCCCCACAGACACACAGAGCTGTCCTACTGTCCCACAGAGACACAGAGCTGTCCTACTGCCCCACAGAGACACAGAGCTGTCCTACTGTCCCACAGAGACACAGAGCTGTCCTACTGCCCCACAGACACACAGAGCTGTCCTACTGTCCCACAGAGACACAGAGCTGTCCTACTGTCCCACACAGACACAGAGCTGTCCTACTGCCCCACAGAGACACAGAGCTGTCCTACTGTCCCACAGACACAGAGCTGTCCTACTGCCCCACAGACACACAGAGCTGTCCTACTGTCCCACAGAGACACAGAGCTGTCCTACTGTCCCACAGAGACACAGAGCTGTCCTACTGTCCCACAGAGACACAGAGCTGTCCTACTGCCCCACAGAGACACAGAGCTGTCCTACTGTCCCACAGAGACACAGAGCTGTCCTACTGCCCCACGGACACACAGAGCTGTCCTACTGTCCCACAGAGACACAGAGCTGTCCTACTGTCCCACAGAGACACAGAGCTGTCCTACTGCCCCACAGACACAGAGCTGTCCTACTGCCCCACAGAGAGGCAGAGCTGTCCTACTGCCCCACACAGACACAGAGCTGTCCTACTGTCCCACAGAGACACAGAGCTGTCCTACTGTCCCACAGACACAGAGCTGTCCTACTGCCCCACAGAGAGGCAGAGCTGTCCTACTGCCCCACAGAGACACAGAGCTGTCCTACTGCCCCACAGACACAGAGCTGTCCTACTGTCCCACAGACACAGAGCTGTCCTACTGTCCCACAGAGACACAGAGCTGTCCTACTGTCCCACAGAGACACAGAGCTGTCCTACTGTCCCACAGAGACACAGAGCTGTCCTACTGCCCCACAGACACACAGAGCTGTCCTACTGCCCCACAGAGACACAGAGCTGTCCTACTGTCCCACAGAGACACAGAGCTGTCCTACTGCCCCACAGACACAGAGCTGTCCTACTGTCCCACAGACACAGAGCTGTCCTACTGCCCCACACAGACACAGAGCTGTCCTACTGTCCCACAGAGACACAGAGCTGTCCTACTGTCCCACAGAGACACAGAGCTGTCCTACTGCCCCACAGAGACACAGAGCTGTTTAGAGGGTCTGAGGGGAGGAGGTGGGAGGCAGGGAGGGTCTGAGGGGAGGAGGTGGGAGGTAGGGAGGGTCTGAGGGGAGGAGGTGGGAGGCAGGGAGGGTCTGAGGGGAGGAGGTGGGAGGTAGGGAGGGTCTGAGGGGAGGAGGTGGGAGGTAGGGAGGGTCTGAGGGGAGGAGGTGGGAGGCAGGGAGGGTCTGAGGGGAGGAGGTGGGAGGTAGGGAGGGTCTGAGAGGAGGAGGTGGGAGGCAGGGAGGGTCTGAGGGGAGGAGGTGGGAGGTAGGGAGGGTCTGAGGGGAGGAGGTGGGAGGCAGGGAGGGTCTGAGGGGAGGAGGTGGGAGGCAGGGAGGGTCTGAGGGGAGGAGGTGGGAGGCAGGGAGGGTCTGAGGGGAGGAGGTGGGAGGCAGGGAGGGTCTGAGGAGAGGAGGTGGGAGGCAGGGAGGGTCTGAGGGGAGGAGGTGGGAGGCAGGGAGGGTCTGAGGGGAGGAGGTGGGAGGTAGGGAGGGTCTGAGGGGAGGAGGTGGGAGGTAGGGAGGGTCTGAGGGGAGGAGGTGGGAGGTAGGGAGGGTCTGAGGGGAGGAGGTGGGAGGTAGGGAGGGTCTGAGGGGAGGAGGTGGGAGGTAGGGAGGGTCTGAGGGGGGGAGGTGGGAGGCAGGGAGGGTCTGAGGGGAGGAGGTGGGAGGCAGGGAGGGTCTGAGGGGAGGAGGTGGGAGGCAGGGAGGGTCTGAGGGGAGGAGGTGGGAGGCAGGGAGGGTCTGAGGGGAGGAGGTGGGAGGTAGGGAGGGTCTGCAGGGTGAGGAGGTGGGAGGCAGGGAGGGTCTGAGGGGAGGAGGTGTTAGAAGAATAGTTTAATCGGTGTCGGTACAGCTCATAAACAGTGTCAAAAAACATACACACATTGTACATGACATGAACACACATAACCACAAGACAAGACAGAACATATTTACAATTTACAATTTATACAGTGCAGTGAGTCAGGTGTTGAGAGTCCTTATGGCAGAGGGGAAAAAACTGTTTTTGAAGCGGGATGTTTTGGTGGCCAGGGATCGGTAGCGCTGTCCAGAGGGCAACAGTTGAAACAGGTGGTGAGCAGGGTGGGAGGAGTCAGCAGGGTGGGAGGGGTCAGCAGGGTGGGAGGAGTCAGCAGGGTGGGAGGGGTCAGCAGGGTGGGAGGGGTCAGCAGGGTGGGAGGAGTCAGCAGTGTGGGAGGAGTCAGCAGGGTGGGAGGGGCCAGCAGGGTGGGAGGGGTCAGAGATAATTGTATGTGCTCTATTTGTGGTGCGTTTGAGATACAGTGATTCAACTGATGGGAGAGGGGTGGGAGAGGGGTGCAGATGATCTTAGATGATTTTCTTACTATTCGCTGTAGTTTTTTCCGTGATTTACTGTCCGAGCTGCCGTACCAAACTGTGATAGATGAGGTGAGTATGCTCTCAATGATGGCGGTGTAGAACTGAAGGAGGAGTTTTTGTTTTACTTTGAATTTTTTGAGCTGTCTGAGAAAGAATAGTCGTGGTGGGAGGCAGGGAGGGTCTGAGGGGAGTTGAGAGGTTTATAATACTGTGGACAGTCAGGCGGCCTGATTGGAAAGTTGTGCATTGATTTCCAGCCACGTGGGTAGTGGTGGTCTAGTGGATAGTGAGTTGGACTTGTGATCGGAAGGTTGTGAGTTGAAATCCCGCCTGAAGCCACACCACTACTAGTGTGCCCTTGGGTAAGGCACTTAGCCCTCAGTTACTCCAGGGGGAATGTCCCTGTAATTCGTAATTGTAAGTCGCTTTGGATAAAAGCGTCTGCTAAATGGCAAAATTATAAATTTAATTATAAAATGATTTCCATCTTGGTTATTAGCTTTTATTATATTACCTCGACAATAGGGTTTTCTTTGTGTGTGTGCGTGAGGAACAGTCGAATTAGAGTTATTGAGTATTGAAGTGATTTCAGATCAAGAACTATCCCAAAGTTATTTCGTGTTTCAGTGAAGACACACCTCAATTATTGCGCAAGAACGGAGCCCCCCTCCTTTCCTCAGCCTCCCTGCCCCGCCGCGCCCTCTGCCGGCCAGCCAGCGGTACTGACGCAGTAGACTAATTCACTGTTCGGTTTCTAATCAAATCAAAGTTATTTATCATAAGACAGAATGCAGCTAGCACCGTCCACGGTCGTATTCCGTATAACAGGACATCTGTGCTGTTTTAGCGGGTCTGTGTGTTGATCAGAAGTGAATGCACGTCTGGATGATAGTCGTATTAGGGCTTATTGCCTTGGAACTGATTGAAGATCAAACTTATCATAACCCCCAGGTGACCCCTGTGAGAGTTGTCATGACAACGTCCCCAAACACGTGGATGTGTTTAAGTTGTAAGTTGGGTGGATGTTGCTAATTCATGTGGTATTATTACTTGATTGTTGCGTTGTTGAGAAGGGTTAGCTTTTAATCTTTAACTATTTTTGTTGTTGTTTTTACTGACTTTGCGTTTGTTTGCCTTGCATTGTATATATCTATTCTTGTGCTCTCCATGGGATGGCGTGTGCTGAGTAAAGCGCTATACAAAATAAATGCATTATTCATATTATTATTATGATCATCATCTCTATCATTATCATTATGATAATAATGATGATAATAATAATAATAGGCATGGTCGACCAGAGATGACCCGGGTTCAGCCTCTCCTCGCCAGAGATGACCCGGGTTCAGCCTCTCCTCGCCAGAGATGACCCGGGTGAGATGACCCGGGTGTTCAGCCTCTCCTCGCCAGAGATGACCCGGGTTCAGCCTCTCCTCGCCAGAGATGACCCGGGTTCAGCCTCTCCTCGCCAGAGATGACCCGGGTTCAGCCTCTCCTCGCCAGAGATGACCCGGGTTCAGCCTCTCCTCGCCAGAGATGACCCGGGTTCAGCCTCTCCTCGCCAGAGATGACCCGGGTTCAGCCTCTCCTCGCCAGAGATGACCCGGGTTCAGCCTCTCCTCGCCAGAGATGACCCGGGTGTTCAGAGACCAGAGATGACCCGGGTGTTCCGCCTCTCCTCGCCGCTTCACGGGGCATTATTACCTTTGGTGCGCGCTCGGCCTCTCAACCTCGTACCGTGAGTAATAATGCTCCGTGGCCGGTAAGCCCTACGGTGGCCGGTAAGCCCTACGGTGGCCGGTAAGCCCGGTAAGCCCTGTCAGTTCTGGCGCCAACGACAAAGGACCTTTAGCAAATTATGTCAATATTCACAAGTTTAATACTGGATATGGTTACCCATGATGCTTCATACACACAGCAGAATCATGTTGAACACGAAGACTTCAGTAGAACAGTTGTAATTGTGAATAAAATGTCAAATACATGAAACAAACCAACATTGTATGTTGTATATAGGGCTACCTAGTACTAGACACCTATTATGATGAACATAGTAACACAAGATTGGAAATTGACCAAAAATAAAATCAGATTTACTTTATTTGGCCAAGTATTTTGCACATAGGCCTACAGGAAATTGACTTGGTGAGGTTGGTGCATAGGACATAACACGTTTTTGGTTTGTTTGACTATGATTGTTTGACTATGATTGTTTGTCTATGATTGTTTGTCTATGATTGTTTGTCTATGATTGTTTGTCTATGATTGTTTGTCTATGATTGTTTGTCTATGATTGTTTTAACCCAATAAAACTGAAAATACATTATCATTGTCCCTTCATTTTGTTTATAATTTGAAGTTGCTATTAACTAGTATTCATTAATTATTAAATGCGAACAGCCTAAGATAATGTGATAATGACATTACAAATATTTTTTGCAGAATCATTGTGTTATGGTTCCATTATCAGCTGATTACGGTATATCTCATTAGTTAGATCATTATTTAGGACACTATCCTCTATCCAAGCAATGTTCAGCAGCATGTCTGTGTTAGTTTGTAGACAGTCAGACAGTTTATTTGTCTGTTAGTTTGTGTTGTTTTCTTCATTTTTGTTATTATGACATTGCTGCAAATTTACATTGATATTGTCTGATTGTTGCGTTGTTGAGGAGTTGCTTACCATAACGAATTGCATTACATTGTGTCCTGTATATTGTGTCAAATACATTAACATTTGTGTCTCATAATTACAACGTTTGGAGGAAAAGTGCTATACAAATAAACGTTTTTATTTTTTTTAAAAATCAAAAAAATCGAATCAAACGAATGCGGAATGAGAGGGGGATGACGTCACCGCGCTAGTAACAGTGTTGGTAGTAATCATAGCAACCGTCCATAGCAACCGTGGTTGGTTCTGTCTGTTTCTGGGTTCCTATCTTCACCACCATGGACACACAGCATGTCCTGGACCCTGGTCCCTCAGATGAGAGAGTCCTGGACCCTGGTCCCTCAGATGAGAGAGTCCTGGACCCTGGTCCCTCAGATGAGAGAGTCCTGGACCCTGGTCCCTCAGATGAGAGAGGAAACACGCACATTAAAACCAGCGATGTTTATAAGGTGGACAAGAACCTGCCAGAGCGCTTCAACAACCCGCAGTGTTTCCATGGCTACAGGTGAGTTCCAACCCCAACCCTGAAGTTGGACAAACTCAATTAATAATATCCGAGTTCACTACATAGAAACGACTTCATGGTGATAACCAGGTCCAGTGTGACAGAGGAGTGAGGAGACAGAGGCAGTAAGAGAAGGAGATCAGGGAGATCAGGGAGATTGGGGCTGGAAGAAGAATTACATTACAGTGTTTTTGTTTTCTTTTGAAAAACAATGAGTGAGTAGCTTACTACTACTATGTTTACTATAACCTCCTCATCTGTATCTCCAGCCTCCAAAAGCGCGTTTATTTCACTTTATTCTCGTCTTTATTCTCCATGTTTAACAGATTTGACAGGATAATCAACATTGACAGAGTTCACAGTCCCACTGTCTCCATTCACATGTAACATGTAAAACAGTAATAGTTGGTCACTGGATATTAACGCACTCCGCAGTCCTTGTATTCCTTGTCCTTGTAAAAAAAAAAAAAAGCAGTAGTTTATTGTCCGTATCCAAACGACACCCATATATCCAAACGAAACACAGGTAAGAAAAACTGGCCAAGGTCCAGCGGGTCTGGGGTCAGAAACAGTGTTTGACCAAACTAACCTGTTTCCATCGGCCCAGGTGCAACTCATTGATTTCCTATGACAGTGAGTTAGGCATAAAACATTCATCATGAAATAACCAAACACGTAACATAAAACATTCATCATGAAATAACCAAACACGTAACATAAAACATTCATCATGAAATCTAAATATAACTCAAAAGCATGAAACATAAATCACCCAAAGCAAAAGTCTAAAGTAAAAATGGTTATGACATCATACACCATAACCACTAATGTGGCTGAACTGCCACCAAGCTGCTGCATATTCTGCATTTAAACCGATGAACGACATGTTGAGGATCTACTCCCCGTAAACAGACATAGATAGATACAGACATAGATAGATATAGACATAGATAGATATAGACATAGATAGATATAGACATAGATAGATATAGACATAGATAGATATAGACATAGATAGATATAGACATAGATAGATACAGACATAGATACAGACATAGATAGATACAGACATAGATGGGTCATTTTTTAAATACGGTGCCATTTGGACTTCATAACTTGTGAAAAATAAATTGTTGATTTATCTATATTTTAATGTTCTATTATATGAAGGACATATCTAGCTTGCTGAAAAACATAGTGGTCGAGCTCAGGCACCTAAATTTTATTTTATTTAGAATACCCTCTGTAGTTGAATAGGGCGAGTGTCTCCAGAACAGAGTGGACACATAACAGGGTGGACACTAACAGGGTGGACTTTTTGAGTTAAAGTTAGCCTTTAGCCTGCCTGTGTTAGCATAATGCATAGAATGACCATGAATACTTGATGAGGAATCTAATTTGCACTAAATACTTTTTTTTTTATTATTCAATTTGATTGATCTCCTCAATATTTAGGCATAACAGGGTGGACACGTTATGGTCAACCACATTAAACTCACTGGATAAAAACATAAAAATCAGATGGTAAAAGAGGTAGAAAATCACACAGCTTACCACATTTGAAATCCCCTCCACTGATGTGATGTCACCTCATGAGAGTGATGTGATTGAGAAATATGGTTTTCTTTTAAAAGGGACATTAACACAGAATAACAGGATGGACAGTGATCGCAGGGACAAGCAATATTGTAAGCAAAATCATAATTTTTTGTACAAAATAAAAAAAAAATGGATAAAAACTATATTTGATTTCAATAGATATTGATCAGGAAAATGAAATAATAATAACATATTTGGAAATGTATATGTTTTTAATTGTTATTTTTGGGATTGAAGTTGAATGAACGACACTGGGGACATCCCAAATCCCATGCAAAATCAAATTTACATCTTTAACCAAAGCTTTTAAAATGTAGAAAACAACAACATAGAAGCCCATATCATTGTATTCATAATAAATAACAATTGACTATACATGAAAAACCTAATGGAATTAGTATTTGTCCAAATTTAGACAAAATACAACATGATTTAGTACTGGGGACGGAAAAGTCACCGTATAAAAAAAATGACCCAGATAGATACAGACATAGATAGATACAGACATAGATAGATACAGACATAGATAGATATAGATATAGATACAGACATAGATAGATATAGACATAGATAGATATAGACATAGATAGATATAGACATAGATATAGACATAGATAGATACAGACATAGATAGATATAGACATAGATATAGACATAGATAGATATAGACATAGATAGATACAGACATAGATAGATATAGACATAGATAGATACAGACATATATAGATATAGACATAGATAGATATAGACATAGATAGATACAGACATAGATAGATATAGACATAGATATAGACATAGATAGATACAGACATAGATAGATACAGACATAGATAGATATAGACATAGATAGATACAGACATAGATAGATATAGACATAGATAGATACAGACATAGATAGATATAGATTGATTGATTGATTGATTGAAAACTTTATTAGAAGATTTGCAGAAGTAGGTACATGAAAGTACATATTACATACAAGGTCAACTAACAGGATAAAAACCCAAGAAAGCCACTGGCTTATTTCAATTGGGGTCCTTGATTCTCAATTCATCGTTACATGTAAGACAGACAAAAAAGAAGGATTGAAGGATAGGTCTGAGTGTCTCATCCCCCCCATGGTTTGGAAATGCATTATGGTAGTTTATGGCATTCTCTGAATGAAGGTTTTAGCATTGTAATAGGGTTTTCACCATGAGCAACTATGACATTTCCTCATAGCAATTGCACTGGCACAAGGGGGGTTCTTCGCTTATACAAGTAAAACACCTATTACTCCAATACATTTATTTATAATACAGTAGGAACCTAACTGCATCCACAGGAAATTGCTGTACAGTTTCCCATGTACTGTAATGCTTGAGGAACTATAGCTGTTGATATTCTATGATCCCCAGCAGTAAACACCATCCATGGCCTTCAGAGAAAGAGTCTTACTTAAAATAGGTTTCACCCTACACCTTTTAACTCCCTTTTTGTTTAAAGGGGTACCTCACTTTGTTACACCTTATAGTCAGATGATTCTGTACCTTGAAGGTAGTCTATGGGCCAGGATAAACTATTGTTCTTTAAATAGCCATTACTAACTAGGCATGTACCCAAATACGAATATGTTATTTGTGAAAACACAAACACATTTGTGAAAACACAAATAATGAGATGGAAAGAGATATAGATTCTTCCCGAAGTTGCTCGTTATTATTCTGAAAAAAATCCATGATTGACATGTCTGTGTGCAGCCATTCTGTTTCTTCAAACTGATTCAGATAAAAATTGCCATTCTGTTTGCAACATCGGATTTTGATTTCACTAACTAGTTTAATTTGCACTATTCTGTATGGTTACATACTAGAGATGCACTCTTCTGTATGGTTACATACTAGAGATGCACTCTTCTGTATGGTTACATACTAGAGATGCACTATTCTGTATGGTTACATTATTGTTGGATCACACTCTATGAATAGAAATCGTCTCATATGGAGATACATTACTGCTGATATTATTGCAAATAATTTAAAAAAACACAAAGCACACATACTGTATAATTGGCTTTTCACATACAAACACCTCTTGATTTGTATTTGTAAAACATTCTTTTAATAAATACAAAATTATTTGGAAGTATGGATGAAGATTTGTGAATAACAAATGTGCCAACAAATGTCACAATGTGTGAATAAAAACATAGCAGTAATGAAAATCTTTTCAAAGCTTTGAATAAAAGCACTGCTTTCTCACGCTTATGTATATATATATATATATATATATTAGTGTTGTTCCGATACCATTTTTTGATCCCGATCCCGATACCGATACCTGACCGTGCAGTACTTGCCGATACCGAGCACCGATCTGACACCACGGCGCCTGAAAAAACAAAACAAAAAAATATAGACATAGATAGATATAGACATAGATAGATACAGACATAGATAGATATAGACATAGATAGATACAGACATAGATAGATATAGACATAGATAGATATAGACATAGATAGATATAGACATAGATAGATATAGACATAGATAGATACAGACATAGATAGATATAGACATAGATAGATATAGAGATAGATAGATATAGACATAGATAGATATAGACATAGATAGATACAGACATAGATAGATATAGACATAGATAGATATAGAGATAGATAGATATAGACATAGATAGATATAGACATAGATAGATATAGACATAGATAGATACAGACATAGATAGATATAGACATAGATAGATAGATATAGACATAGATAGATATAGACATAGATAGATAGATATAGACATAGATAGATACATAGATAGATAGACTTTATTTGTCATTGTTACAGTACAGGTACCAAACAACGAAATTTAGGAAAGAGTGAACATATAAAGGTAATTAAAAACACAAAGAAACACCAGTGTGGTCGCCCCCCGAGCCTCAGCGTCTAAGCGCGCGGCCATCTTGGGATAGATATAGACATAGATAGATATAGACATAGATAGATACATAGATAGATATAGACATATTTGATTGATTGAAAACTTTATTAGAAGATTTGCAGAAGTAGGTACATGACAGTACATATTACATACAAGGTCAACTAACAGGATAAAAACCCAAGAAAGCCACTGGCTTATTTCAATTGGGGTCCTTGATTCTCAATTCATCGTTACATGTAAGACAGACAAAGAAAAAAAAAACTAGTACTATCTACAAGATAATACAGACAAATAACTATTACTATCTACAAGATAAAAATACATCCATCATGGTAAGAACAATACAACAAAACATCAGGTATGTACAGCGGGTAGGACAGGTGGGGACATACACCACAGGTGGGGGCGGGGGACAAAACACAAAGTATGTACAGTGGGTAGTTCGGGTCTTTTAATCTGATTTTTGATTTAGAGGGTCCAGTTACGGATTGCAGCCTCCTGTAAATGTTTTTTGAGAGTGGTTTTGAAGGTGGGCAGTGTTTTGCACTCCTTTAAGATTATAGGAAGGGGGGCCCCACGGTGGTGTAGCGGTCTAAGCACTAGCCACTAGTGCATGCTGCCCACCGGGGACTGGGTTCGAATCCCAGCTCGCCAGATCCGGATATGGCTGGGGCACACACGGGGAACGGCATATTGGGCGGCCGCTCCCGAGGGCGGGTATAGGAGTATTTCCGGACAAGGATCCGTCGCGCAACACCGCCCCCTAGGTGCCGGAATAACGGTGCTGGGCTCGAGGAGCCAGTCAGCTAGTCTGCCTGGCGCCCTCCTCTGGGACTGCCGGCCACGGGGTCGTGCGGCGGATCCTATGCAATAGGCAGGGGTTGCTAGGTTGGGTTCAATTGGCTACCAAATTGGGTGAAAAAGGGATAAAATCTGAAAAAAACAAAAAAACAAAAAAAAAAGATTATAGGAAGGGCGTTCCACATTTTTACTGCATAGTTTGCAAACGAGTTTAACCCCTTGTTTGTGGTGCAACGCGGTTGAACGTGGTTCGTGGAGCTTCCTCTGGTGTTGTATGTGTGGACGTTGTTCACTTTTTGGAAATATGTTGACAGGTACTTGGGTGTCTTTGTGGTGTAGCGTATCTTGAAGACCAGGCCCAGTGCAAGCTGCTGCACTCTGTCAACTACTCGTAGCCAATCAAGGCTCAAAAAATGAGCAGCGGTTAGATGTGTCCTAGGGTTGAGGCCTAGCAGAAGCCTAACCAGTTTATTTTGGGCTGTCTGGAGTCTTGTTTTGTGGGCCTTTGTGGTTCTATAGTACCATGATGTTACGGCATAGTCGAAGTGACATTGAATGAGAGCTCCTGATAGGGTCCTCAGTGTGTTTTTACTGACAAGTGAGGATATCCTGTACAAGAATCTAGTTCTATGGTTCACTTTTTTGATTACTTTTGCTGCCATTTTATCTCCGGAAAGATTTGCCTCTAAGATGGAGCCCAGGTATGTAATATCCTCTTTTCTTGTGATATTAATGTTGACAAACATAGATAGATAGATACAGACATAGATAGATACAGACATAGATAGATATAGACATAGATAGATATAGACATAGATAGATATAGACATAGATAGATACAGACATAGATTTGGACAGAAATCTCTCTAATCTGTCGTTGAAACCAGAGCAGATTTCCAGAGCGTATTTACGAACACACCCAATACATCCAGCAGATGGCAGTAGAGCTGGAGCTGCCGTTAAACCCGACAGAAGAAGAAGAAGAAGACATTCCCCGGATATGACGTCATGGCTCTGTGTAACAGAAACAGCAAAAAGTAACATGGCGGCCAAGAAGAAGAAGAACCGCCACTGGACCCGCGGGGAGACCCTGGGCCTGCTGGCCGTGTGGGGGGACCCGCGGTACCAGAGGCAGTTCGACCAGACGGTCCACAACCGCGCCGTGTGGGAGCGCATCCACCGCGACCTCCTGCTGCGCTGCCCCTCCGTGCGCGCCTTCGGGGGCTGGCCGCGCTGCAAGGAGCGGCTGGACTACCTGCGGAGGAAGTATCGCGACAGCCTGAAGCCCGGCGCAGGCGCAGACCCCGCCAGGTGTCCCTACTTCTCTGAGCTGGACGCGGTCCTGGGTGAGGCGTGATTGATTGATTGATTGAAAACTTTATTAGAAGATTTGCAGAAGTAGGTACATGAAAGTACATATTACCTACAAGGTCAACTAACAGGATAAAAACCCAAGAAAGCCACTGGCTTATTTCAATTGGGGTCCTTGATTGGGGGCGTACACACACACACACACACACGCACACACACACACACACACACACACACACACACACACACACTACTCACACACACACGCACGCACACACACACACACACACACACACACACACACACACACACACACACACACGCAGACGCACACGCACACACTCTGTTCTAGGTGAGGCTAACACACACACACACACACACACACACACACACACACACACACACACACACCCAACCACACACACACACTCTGTTCTAGGTGAGGCTAACACACACACACACACACACACACACACACACACCCAACCACACACACAGTTAGACACACAGTCCATGTTGGCCAGCTAGATAGCAGTTAGCTTGTTAAGTTTAAAGTTTATTGTTATTATTGTCACATTACACCAGTGTATGACAGTAACATTTCTTAGGCTTCAGTTCCTGACATCGCAGCACAAGACAATAAGGCGACAGGCAATAGTACAGGTGACAAATAAGACAGGATACAGTTAGTAGTATCACACACACACACACACACACACACACACACACACACACACACACACACACACACACACACACACACACACACACACACACATACACACAGGATACAGTTAGCAGTATCCAGACAATTTTCAGACAACTAATAAGGCAACTAGGCATAATTCAATAAAAAACAATTCTTAGCAATTTCTCTATCGTTTATTGAAATACAACATATCTCCTGTTGATCTGTAGCACAGTAGGGTAACTTCACTGTTGTCTTCAGGTTTCCCACCTATGCACCCCGAAGACGTCAAGATGGAGAACGGCAGGAGTTCAGAAGATGAGGGACATTGTATCGAGTATTGTAAGTACAACAACATCAGTAATGAATGAATGAGTCGCTTCATGACCACACGACCAAGGTCGGTGGAATGTGTTGCCAGTACAGATGGAAAGGCTCAATCCAGCAGTGTCAAAACATCAAACACACACACATTATTACATAACACATGACTATCACAATGTACACACGTAACCACAAGACAAAATCATAGTCAATATTTACAACTTACAAAGTGCCGTACATGTGGCAGGGTTAGTGCAGTGAGTCAGGTGTTGAGAGTCCTTATAGCAGAGGGGAAAAAACTGTTTTTGAAACGGGATGTTTTGGTGGCCAGGGATCGGTAGCGCCGTCCAGAGGGCAACAGCTGAAACAGGTGGTGAGCAGGGTGGGAGGGGTCAGCAGGGTGGGAGGGGTCAGCAGGGTGGGAGGAGTCAGCAGGGTGGGAGGGGCCAGCAGGGTGGGAGGGGTCAGCAGGGTGGGAGGGGTCAGCAGGGTGGGAGGGGTCAGCAGGGTGGGAGGAGTCAGCAGGGTGGGAGGGGTCAGCAGGGTGGGAGGGGTCAGCAGGGTGGGAGGAGTCAGCAGGGTGGGAGGGGTCAGCAGGATGGGAGGAGTCAGCAGGGTGGGAGGAGTCAGCAGGGTGGGAGGGGTCAGCAGGGTGGGAGGAGTCAGCAGGGTGGGAGGGGTCAGCAGGGTGGGAGGAGTCAGCAGGGTGGGAGGAGTCAGCAGGGTGGGAGGAGTCAGCAGGGTGGGAGGAGTCAGCAGGGTGGGAGGGGTCAGCAGTGTGGGAGGAGTCAGCAGGGTGGGAGGAGTCAGCAGGGTGGGAGGAGTCAGCAGGGTGGGAGGAGTCAGCAGGGTGGGAGGAGTCAGCAGGGTGGGAGGAGTCAGCAGGGTGGGAGGAGTCAGCAGGGTGGGAGGAGTCAGCAGGGTGGGAGGAGTCAGCAGGGTGGGAGGAGTCAGCAGGGTGGGAGGGGTCAGCAGGGTGGGAGGAGTCAGCAGGGTGGGAGGGGTCAGCAGGGTGGGAGGGGTCAGAGATCAGATGTAGATGTTAAAGCGTCTCTGTAGCTCAATGCAGAACCATCGCAGCGTCACGTGGTCAGTTCTGCTCTGCGTTGTTCGTCCTCAGTGGTTTCCTCTGGGAGTCCTGAGACGCCGGCGAGCCCGTGGAGGGAGAGTGACGCTGAGGACGACGCCTCCAGCCCAGCTTTCACTGCCTCCCCCCCCCCTCCCCCCCCTCCTCCCCCCCCTGCTGCTGAACACAAGCCACAAGGTGGGCTCTCATGTCTACTAACGTTCTGGTCAATTCTGTAAGAATCAGGTTATAAAATTATTATTATTATTTTTTTTTAAAAGGCCTTTGACTGTTGAACCTGTTCTTGTGATTTATTTTGTGTTTTTAAAAAATATATGTTTTTAACTTATTGGGCCAGTTTCACAGACAAGGCTTAGGCCTAGTCTTGGACTAAAAAACACTTTCAATGTAAAATCTCCACTCAAGATGCTTTTTAGTCTAGGATTAGGCTTAAGCCTTGTCTGTGAAACCGGCCCATTGTGTTTTTAGGCTGTTTTTGTTTTTTTAACTCTGTAGTACTCTGAGATTCCTTTGAATGAAAAGTGCAATACAAATAAAATGCATTATTATTATTATTATTATTATTATTATTATTATTATTATTATTATTATTATTATTATTATTATTATTATTATTATTATTATTATTATTATTATTATTATTATTATTATTATTATTATTATTATTATTATTATTATTATTATTATTATTATATGGTTAGCTGTAGATACTTCGTTGTCAAAGATTCTGTGTACACACACACACACACACACACACACACACACACACACACACACACCCAACCACACACACAGTTAGACAATGTCCATGTTGGCCAGCTAGATAGCAGTTAGCTTGTTAAGTTTAAAGTTTATTGTTATTATTGTCACATTACACCAGTGTATGACAGTAACATTTCTTAGGCTTCAGTTCCTGACATCGCAGCACAAGACAATAAGGCGACAGGCAATAGTACAGGTGACAAATAAGACAGGATACAGTTAGCAGTATCACACACACACACACACACACACACACACACACACACACACACACACACACACACACACACACACACACCCAACCACACACACAGTTAGACACACAGTCCATGTTGGCCAGCTAGATAGCAGTTAGCTTGTTAAGTTTAAAGTTTATTGTTATTATTGTCACATTACACCAGTGTATGACAGTAACATTTCTTAGGCTTCAGTTCCTGACATCGCAGCACAAGACAATAAGGCGACAGGCAATAGTACAGGTGACAAATAAGACAGGATACAGTTAGCAGTATCACACACACACACACACACACACACACACACACACAGGATACAGTTAGCAGTATCACACACACACACACACACAGGATACAGTTAGCAGTATCCAGACAATTTTCAGACAACTAATAAGGCAACTAGGCATAATTCAATAAAAAACTATTCTTAGCAATTTCTCTATCGTTTATTGAAATACAACATATCTCCTGTTGATCTGTAGCACAGTAGGGTAACTTCACTGTTGTCTTCAGGTTTCCCACCTATGAACCCCGGAGACGTCAAGATGGAGAACGGCAGGAGTTCAGAAGATGAGGGACATTGTATCGAGTATTGTAAGTACAACAACATCAGTAATGAATGAATGAGTCGCTTCATGACCACACGACCAAGGTCGGTGGAATGTGTTGCCAGTACAGATGGAAAGGCTCAATCCAGCAGTGTCAAAACATCAAACACACACACATTATTACATGACACATGACTATCACAATGTACACACGTAACCACAAGACAAAATCATCTCAATATTTACAACTTATAAAGTGAGAATATATATATATATATATATATAAAGAGAGATATTTTTTTTATTCAAAAAGGCCTTTGACTGTTGAACCTGTTCTTGTGATTTATTTTGTGTTTTTAAAAAATATATGTTTTTAACTTATTGTGTTTTTAGTCTAGGATTAGGCTTAAGCCTTGTCTGTGAAACCGGCCCATTGTGTTTTTAGGCTGTTTTTGTTTTTTTAACTCTGTAGTACTCTGAGATTCCTTTGAATGAAAAGTGCAATACAAATAAAATGCATTATTATTATTATTATTATTATTATTATTATTATTATTACATGGTTAGCTGTAGATACTTCGTTGTCAAAGATTCTGTGTACGTTAAGTTATTTCTGAGTGAATTTGCAAAACAGTAATAAAAACAATATATATTTTGTTTTCGTAGCGCATTGCCATGGAAACGGCAGAGAACCCCAGATAATGGAGGCGCTGGACAAGGTCCTGGACCGCCTCACACAGAGCGACAACAGCCACGCCTATGAGAGGGAGAGGCTGGAATGGGCGAAGGAGGTGGAGAGAAACAGAATAGAGGTGGAGAGAGACAGAATAGAGGTGGAGAGAGACAGGATGGACCTGGAGAGGAAACGCCTCGACTTTGACATGAGGAGGATGGAGGCGGAGGACAGGAGAGACAAGGAGAACCGGGAGTTCATGATCCAGGTGCTCCAGTACCTGAGGCCCCAGGGCCCACCTTTTACTGCCCCTGATCACCCCCCTTCTAGCCCACCTCACCCCTCTAATCACCCCTCTTCTGCCCCCCCTAATCACCCCCCTTACTCCCCCCCTCACCAAGGCCTGTCAGCTGAGAGGATGGACTGTACCTCCACAGCCCCTGGACCACCACACCCCCCAGACAGCAACTCCTGAGTTGTGGCAGTCCACTGTCAGGGCTTCACGCCACCAAGGAACCGTTCACCTTCTGGAACCTCAGAACCTTGGTGCTGTCTGGTAAACCATCAGCGTTCATACCAGTGTAACCAGAACCATCAGCGTTCATACCAGTGTAACCAGAACCATCAGGGTTCATACCAGTGTAACCAGAACCATCAGGGTTCATACCAGTGTAACCAGAACCATCAGGGTTCATACCAGTGTAACCAGAACCATCAGCGTTCATACCAGTGTAACCAGAACCATCAGGGTTCATACCAGTGTAACCAGAACCATCAGCATTCACACCAGTGTAACCAGAACCATCAGGGTTCATACCAGTGTAACCAGAACCATCAGGGTTCATACCAGTGTAACCAGAACCATCAGGGTTCATACCAGTGTAACCAGAACCATCAGGGTTCACACCAGTGTAACCAGAACCATCAGGGTTCATACCAGTGTAACCAGAACCATCAGGGTTCATACCAGTGTAACCAGAACCATCAGCGTTCATACCAGTGTAACCAGAACCATTAGGGTTCATACCAGTGTAACCAGAACCATCAGCGTTCATACCAGTGTAACCAGAACCATCAGGGTTCATACCAGTGTAACCAGAACCATCAGGGTTCATACCAGTGTAACCAGAACCATCAGGGTTCATACCAGTGTAACCAGAACCATCAGGGTTCATACCAGTGTAACCAGAACCATCAGGGTTCATACCAGTGTAACCAGAACCATCAGCGTTCATACCAGTGTAACCAGAACCATCAGGGTTCATACCAGTGTAACCAGAACCATCAGGGTTCATACCAGTGTAACCAGAACCATCAGGGTTCATACCAGTGTAACCAGAACCATCAGCGTTCATACCAGTGTAACCAGAACCGTCAGGGTTCTCTTACTAACCAGCTGCTTCATTACTGGAATAGAAATGGCTTATGAAATTTGCGTTTGCGCATGTTTGCTGAGCATGGGAGGAAGATAGAATAATTACATTTTAGATAATTGTTTTGATCACTAATGATTAGATTTAGATTAGATTACATTTTGTCTCCTTCCTTCTTGCTGGTCTCTGCAGCCTAGAATATGACACACCCACTGATGATGTCATAGACACACCCACTGATGATGTCATAGACACACTGACGACGTGACTGTTCTACGTTCTGGTTCCTGCTGCGAATCAACTTTTCTGTGTCCGAACCAATTTATTTTTGGTTGGAACGCGCCGGCCGGTTCCAGACTTGTTGGTGTGAAAGCCCGATGTTTGTTTCAGTCAAGTCTGGTATCTGTATATTTATTTTTGTTATTATTTATATTTCATTTTATGTAAAGGTGAAACAACCTGAGTTGTTTTATAATAAAGTTCAAACTGATTTGTCAATTGAAAAGTTCTGAAATGTGCCTTTGTTTTAAGAGGTAAACTTGTTTTTTTTCTCCCACATTTTCTATACGTTTTATAACAAAATAGTTTGTTAACATTTTATATTTTAAAAAACTAACAACCAATGAAAGACAACACAGTTGAAGCTGAATGTGAATTGCAAAGTTCAGAAACATGAATTATGCTCGGCACTGGAAATAAATTGTTCTTTTGTCAATCTCATGTGTCTTGACTGGGTATGACCTTCTGACCCCTGACCCTGTCTTCACTCTGCCGTCTGAATACTTCCTGTAGATGGATTTACTATTGTTTCTGTTTCTACCATTGTTATGTTTAGGTTGGTTATTGTTGTGAGCAGATTGTTGGGGACCTAGCTGCACTCAAGGAGTCTGATATCAGTACCCCGACATAGCTGCACTGTTGAGACTAGCTGCACTGTTGAGACTAGCTGCACTGTTGAGACTAGCTGCACTGTTGAGACTAGCTGTACTGTTGAGAGACTAGCTGTACTGTTGAGACTAGCTGTACTGTTGAGAGACTAGCTGTACTGTTGAGAGACTAGCTGCATAAAGTGTCTCATTGCGCTGTCTACTGCTGTATTTTGTTTATACAGGGTTCCTACAAGTCACATTTAAGACCCTTTTAGACCTCTTTGAATATAATTTTGGACCTATTAATTTCAGACCTATCTTACCCTACCGGTAATCTCATTTTTTAGGCCTAGCACCTCATTTTCTAGACCTAATAACTGAGGCTTAAGACCCTTTTAGGCCTTATAAATCGGATTGCTTGATTTTAGACTTAACGGCTTTTTAAGACCAGCACGGGAACCCTGTTATATGTAAATGTATATATAAACAGATGTTGTTCTGTTCCAGTCAGAAGAGCAGCCACCCGCTCTACCAGACGTCTAACCGCGCCTACGGCAGCCAGGCGCCCACCGTGCATCAGATGCCTGTGAGACAAAACCTACATTATTATTATTATTACTATTATTATTATTATTATTATTATTATTATTACTATCATCATTATTATTATTATTATTACTATTATTACTATCATCACTATCATTATTATTATTATTATTACTATTATTATTATTATTACTATTATTATTATTATTGTTATTATTATTATTATTATTATTACTATCATCATTATTATTATTATTATTACTATTATTACTATCATTATTATTATTACTATTATTGTTATTATTACTATTATTACTATCATTATTATCATTATTATTATGTATATTATTATTACTATTATTATTATTATTACTACTATTATTATTATTACTATCATTATTATTATTACTATTATTATTATTATTATTATTATTACTTTTATTATTACTATTATTATTATCATTATCACTTTTATTATTAGTAGTATTATTACTTTTATTATCATTACAATCATTATTATTACTATCATTATTATTATCATTATTATTATTACTATTACTATCATTATTATTACTATTATTACTATCATTATTATTATCATTATTATTACTATTATTATTATTATTATTATTATTATTACTATCATTAATATTATTGTTATTACCATTATTATTGCTATTATTATTATTATTTTTATATATCATCATCATTATTATCATTATCATTATCATTATTATTATTATCCTTCTTCTTCTTCTTCTTATGATTATTATCATTATTATTATGATTATGATTATTGTCATTAAACATAGCCTAATATTACCGATATGGAAATGTGTGAAATGAACCTCAGTTGATTAGTTTGATCATTAGAAGTCATTTGCATATTGATGTCTTTGTTATGACGACCTCCAGTGGTCAGGTGACGTGATGCTGTTCAATCAAACGCCACGGGAGGATGCAGCCTCTGTCCTGAGATCCCTACACTGGCTACCAGTCTCTCTACACTGGCTACCAGTCTCTCTACACTGGCTACCAGTCTCTCTACACTGGCTACCAGTCTCTCTACACTGGCTACCAGTCTCTCTACCAGTCTCTCTACCAGCCTCTCTACCAGTCTCTCTACCAGTCTCTCTACCAGTCTCTCTACCAGTCTCTCTACCAGCCTCTCTACCAGTCTCTCTACACTGGCTACCAGCCTCTCTACCAGTCTCCCTACTAGTCTCTCTACACTGGCTACCAGTCTCTCTACACTGGCTACCAGTCTCTCTACACTGGCTACCAGTCTCTCTACCAGTCTCTCTACCAGCCTCTCTACCAGTCTCTCTACCAGTCTCTCTACCAGTCTCTCTACCAGTCTCTCTACCAGTCTCTCTACACTGGCTACCAGTCTCTCTACACTGGCTACCAGTCTCTCTACACTGGCTACCAGTCTCTCTACCAGTCTCTCTACACTGGCTACCAGTCTCTCTACCAGTCTCTCTACCAGCCTCTCTACCAGTCTCTCTACCAGTCTCTCTACACTGGCTACCAGTCTCTCTACCAGTCTCTCTACCAGTCTCTCTACAAGCCTCTCTACCAGTCTCTCTACCAGTCTCTCTACCAGTCTCTCTACCAGTCTCTCTACCAGCCTCTCTACCAGTCTCTCTACCAGTCTCTCTACCAGTCTCTCTACCAGTCTCTCTACCAGCCTCTCTACCAGCCTCTCTACCAGTCTCTCTACCAGTCTCTCTACCAGTCTCTCTACCAGCCTCTCTACCAGCCTCTCTACCAGTCTCTCTACCAGCCTCTCTACCAGTCTCTCTCTACCAGTCTCTACCAGTCTCTCTACCAGTCTCTCTACCAGTCTCTCTACCAGTCTCTCTACCAGCCTCTCTACCAGTCTCTCTACCAGTCTCTCTATACCAGTCTCTCTACCAGTCTCTCTACCACCCTCTCTACCAGTCTCTCTACCAGTCTCTCTACCAGTCTCTCTACCAGTCTCTCTCTACCAGTCTCTCTACCAGTCTCTCTCTACCAGTCTCTCTACCAGTCTCTCTACCAGCCTCTCTACCAGTCTCTCTACCAGTCTCTCTCTACCAGTCTCTCTACCAGTCTCTCTCTACCAGTCTCTCTACCAGCCTCTCTACCAGCCTCTCTACCAGTCTCTCTACCAGTCTCTCTACCAGCCTCTCTACCAGCCTCTCTACCAGTCTCTCTACCAGTCTCTCTACCAGTCTCTCTACCAGCCTCTCTACCAGCCTCTCTACCAGTCTCTCTACCAGCCTCTCTACCAGTCTCTCTCTACCAGTCTCTACCAGTCTCTCTACCAGTCTCTCTACCAGTCTCTCTACCAGTCTCTCTACCAGCCTCTCTACCAGTCTCTCTACCAGTCTCTCTCTACCAGTCTCTCTACCAGTCTCTCTACCAGCCTCTCTACCAGTCTCTCTACCAGCCTCTCTACTAGTCTCTCTACCAGTCTCTCTACCAGTCTCTCTACCAGCCTCTCTACCAGTCTCTCTACCAGTCTCTCTACCAGTCTCTCTACCAGTCTCTCTACCAGTCTCTCTACCAGTCTCTCTACCAGTCTCTCTACCAGCCTCTCTACCAGTCTCTCTACACTGGCTACCAGTCTCCCTACCAGTCTCTCTACCAGCCTCTCTACCAGTCTCTCTACCAGCCTCTCTACTAGTCTCTCTACCAGTCTCTCTACCAGTCTCTCTACCAGCCTCTCTACCAGCCTCTCTACACTGGCTACCAGTCTCTCTACCAGTCTCTCTACCAGTCTCTCTACCAGCCTCTCTACCAGTCTCTCTACTAGTCTCTCTACCAGTCTCTCTACCAGTCTCTCTACCAGCCTCTCTACCAGTCTCTCTACCAGTCTCTCTACCAGTCTCCCTACCAGTCTCTCTACCAGCCTCTCTACCAGCCTCTCTCTACCAGTCTCTCTACCAGTCTCTCTACCAGTCTCTCTACCAGCCTCTCTACCAGTCTCTCTACCAGCCTCTCTACCAGTCTCTCTACACTGGCTACCAGTCTCTCTACCAGTCTCTCTACCAGTCTCTCTACCAGTCTCTCTACCAGTCTCCCTACCAGTCTCTCTACCAGCCTCTCTACCAGTCTCTCTACCAGTCTCTCTCTACCAGTCTCTCTACCAGTCTCTCTACCAGCCTCTCTACCAGTCTCTCTACCAGTCTCTCTACTAGTCTCTCTACCAGTCTCTCTACCAGCCTCTCTACCAGTCTCTCTACCAGTCTCTCTACCAGTCTCTCTACCAGTCTCTCTCTACCAGTCTCTCTACCAGTCTCTCTATACCAGTCTCTCTACCAGTCTCTCTACCACCCTCTCTCTACCAGTCTCTCTACCAGTCTCTCTCTACCAGTCTCTCTACCAGTCTCTCTCTACCAGTCTCTCTACCAGCCTCTCTACCAGTCTCTCTACCAGTCTCTCTACCAGCCTCTCTACCAGTCTCTCTACCAGTCTCTCTACCAGCCTCTCTACCAGCCTCTCTACCAGTCTCTCTACCAGTCTCTCTACCAGTCTCTCTACCAGCCTCTCTACCAGCCTCTCTACCAGTCTCTCTACCAGCCTCTCTACCAGTCTCTCTCTACCAGTCTCTACCAGTCTCTCTACCAGTCTCTCTACCAGTCTCTCTACCAGTCTCTCTACCAGCCTCTCTACCAGTATCTCTACCATTCTCTCTACCAGTATCTCTACCATTCTCTCTACCAGTATCTCTACCAGTCTCTCTACCAGTCTCTCTACCAGTCTCTCTACCAGCCTCTCTACCAGTCTCTCTACCAGCCTCTCTACCAGTCTCTCTACCAGCCTCTCTACCAGCCTCTCTACCAGTCTCTCTACCAGCCTCTCTACCAGTCTCTCTCTACCAGTCTCTACCAGTCTCTCTACCAGTCTCTCTACCAGTCTCTCTACCAGTCTCTCTACCAGCCTCTCTACCAGTATCTCTACCATTCTCTCTACCAGTATCTCTACCATTCTCTCTACCAGTATCTCTACCAGTCTCTCTACCAGTCTCTCTACCAGCCTCTACCAGTCTCTCTACCCGCCTCTACCAGCCTCTACCAGCCTCTACCAGCCTCTCAGAGAATTGAATTCAAAATCCTCCTAATTACATACAAATCACAAAATGGTCTTGGACCAAAAGACATATCAGATCTCCTCCCACCCTATATTCCCGCAAGGTCCCTAAGGTCAGCTGAGACTAATCAGCTAATCATTCCAAGAGTAAAAACAAAACACGGTGCAGCAGCTTTCAGTCACGCTGCCGCATGCTCCCCCCCCCCCTTCCTCCAGACAACGTTTAACGGGAGTCAGCGGAGGTTCTCTGAGCACATCCTGAAGGCCGGCATGTTCCGCCACTACGGCTTCAACACGGCCCTGGAGAGACCCTGAGACCCCCTCCACCACCACCACCACCCAGCAGGGGGCGCTGCCACCTCCACCACCACCTCCACCCTCAGACCTCCTCCACCCTCAGACCACCTCCACCCTCAGACCACCTCCACCCTCAGACCACCTCCACCCAGCAGGGGGCGCTACCACCTCCACCCTCAGACCACCTCCACCCTCAGACCACCTCCACCCAGCAGGGGGCGCTGCCACCTCCACCCTCAGACCACCTCCACCCTCAGACCACCTCCACCCAGCAGGGGGCGCTGCCACCTCCACCACCACCTCCACCCTCAGACCACCTCCACCCTCAGACCACCTCCACCCTCAGACCCCCTCCACCCTGAGACCACCTCCACCCAGCAGGGGGCGCTGCCACCTCCACCCTCAGACCACCTCCACCCTCAGACCACCTCCACCCTCAGACCACCTCCACCCTCAGACCCCCTCCACCCTCAGACCACCTCCACCCTCAGACCACCTCCACCCAGCAGGGGGCGCTGCCACCTCCACCACCACCTCCACCCTCAGACCACCTCCACCCAGCAGGGGGCGCTGCCACCTCCACCTCCACCTCCACCCTCAGACCACCTCCACCACCACCTCCACCCTCAGACCTCCTCCACCTCCTTGTCTTGTGTTTTTGTTGCCGTTTCATTTGAATAAAACATGATCAGGAACCAGCGTCTGTTTCATCACAATTAACACGCATATATTTATATATATATATAATTTTATTTAGGTATAATTTGCATATTATTATTATTAATATTAGCATATTATTGTTATTACTAAATTAATAATAGTAATAGTAATAATAATAATAGTAATAATAGTCATAATAATAATAGTCATAATAATAATAATAGTCATAATAATAATAATAATAATAATAGTAATAATAATAATAATAATTGTTAGAGCCAAAAAGCTTTGTGTTATTATTTATGAAAAAACCTTTCTTGAATTGTATTTTGAAAGTGGTACTGTAGTATATTTTTACACATTAATAGCCTTCTTATATTCACGTATATTTTACACATATATTCACGTATATTTTACACATATTACACGTATATTTTTATTACTTCAAATACACTTTATTAAATACTTTTATTATTTCAATACAAAAGATCTCGGAAAGATCTTTTGAATTGTCGCGCATGCGCAGTCACACACACACGCATATGCACGCCCCCGAGGGTCTAGGCCAATCAGAGGCCTAGAAGGAAGGCTATAAAACTCTGTGCTCAAGGCTCGAGCGGCCTGATCTCTTGACTACCTTGAATCTCGTTGTGACTGTTCTAGTGTGCCTGTAATCTGAGGACCCGACCTTTTTTGAATAAATACTTTTAAACCTGGGCCAGGAGTTTTCACCTCTTCTTTTATCACTGAAACAGAGAAATATTCGACAGTACTTTGGCCTATCTATCTATAAGATGGATATTTGTAAAACCTTTATTTTGAAAATGGGTCTCGCTCAATATAAGGAAGTGATCTCTCCTTGCTTAGGTTTGATAAGTCCTGACACGTGAGGGTGCGACACAGTTTTTCAACCATCACGATAAACCACCACCACATTAGAAAAGATTTATTGTTTGGTTTGTTACAAGTTTTGTTTTGATAACTTTGCTTTTGAATTCCGATCGGGGATAGGCCCGACAGAAGAGACACACATACAAACAAACATTGACACACACGTACATACCACACCACACCAACATGTATTACTTTCGTTTGTTACTTTTTGGACTTTGGATTTTAAGACTACTTTAATTCATGAAAAGGTCCAGAGTTTCTTGTTGCAAACGGAGGAAGGACGAACAACAGGTGCGTTGAAACCAACACCCAATCATGCCAGGACGATGGCTAATTTGATAATTTTGATAGACATGATAGCCATCACAATAATAATAATAATAATAGTAATTGGGCGGGATGTGCTCCATGCAGGAGAGTCTGCAGCCTGACCAGCAGGTGGCGCAGTGAAACCACAGATAGCATAGCTCCTTCTGCTGCTGCTCTGCCTCCCTCCCGCTCTCCTTCCCCCTCCTCTCTCTGTCAGAGTGTGTGTGTGTGTGTGTGTGTGTGTGTGTGTGTGTGTGTATGTGTGTGTGTGATGTGTGTGTTTGTATGTGTGTGTGTGTGTGTATGTGTGTGTGTGTGTGTGTGTGTATGTGTGTGTGTGTGTGTGTGTATGTAGCGATTGTTGGAGACGTGCCAATGTTATATTACATCAAAGGTTTGAAAGGAAGAAGATTCTGTCATCCTCCCCCCTTCCCTCCTCCCTCCTCCCTCCCTGCCCCCCCTCCTCCCTCCCTCCCTCCCTCCTCCCTCCCTCCTCCCTCCCTCCCTCCTCCCTCCCTCCTCCCTCCCCCTCCTCCCTCCCTCCCCCTCCTCCCTCCCTCCTCCCTCCCCTCCCCCTCCTCCCTCCCTCCCCCTCCTCCCTCCCTCCCTCTCCCTCCCTCCCTCCCTCCTCCCTCCTCCCTCCCTCCCCCTCCTCCCTCCCTCCCTCTCCCTCCCTGCCCCTAACTACAATATAACTATAACTATAATAGGGTTAGGGTTAGAGAAGATCACCGGCGCCCCCCTCCCCTCTCTGGAAGAGCTGTACAACACACGCTGCCTCAGGAAGGCCTCCAAGATCTCCAGATCCACCCTGGGTACGAACACTTTGCCCGGCTGCCCTCGAAAAGGCGGTACAGGGCCATGGCCGCAAGGACAAACAGACTGAAGCTCAGCTTCTACCCCAGGGCCATCCAGGCCCTGAACACAGCAAAGACCTAGGTTCTGGGCCCTGGACAGTCTGGACGGATTGATGGCAGCTGCTGGATTGAAAAAATCAGGTGTAGTGCTGAGGCACAAATGTGTACATTTCAAGCCTGCAAACTGCGACACTTTAAATGAATGTGCAATAACACTATGTGCAATATGACAACCCTAGTCGTCTATCTGTACAGTATAGTATAGTGGATAGTGTACATAGCCTTTATTTATGTAAACCAGCTCCTTCCCTTCTTGTTTTTGTTGTTGTTGTTTTTTTCTTTCCTAGCACCAGGGGAGCCACCCCTCCTAAATTTCGTTGTTTGGTACCTGTACTGTAGCAATGACAATAAAGACCATTCATTCATTCATTCATTCATTCATTCATTCATAGAGTATAACTACAATATAACTATAACTATAACTACAATAGGGTTAGGGTATACAGGTGCAACTCAAAAAATTAGAATATCGTGCAAAAGTTCATTTATTTCAGTAATTCAACTTAAAGGGTTAAACTTAGATATTATATAGACTCATTATATGCAACGTGAGATATTTAAAGCCTTTATTTGTTATACATTTGATGATTATGGCTTACAGCTTATGAAAACCCCAAATTAAATATCTCAGAAAATTAGAATATTACATGAAATCAATAAGAAAAATGATTTTAAATACAGAAATGTCAGCCCTCTGAAAAGTATAATCATGCATATGTACTCAGTACTTGGTTTGGGCCCCTTTGCATGAATTACTGCCTCAATGCGGCGTGGCATGGATGCTATCAGCCTGTGGCACTGCTGAGGTGTTATGGAAGACCAGGATGCTTCAATAGCGGCCTTCAGCTCTTCTGCATTGTTCGGCCTCATGTCTCTCATCTTTCTCTTGGCAATGCCCCAAAGGTTCTCTATGGGGTTCAGGTCAGGAGAGTTTGCTGGCCAATCAAGCACAGGAATCCCATTCATCAGAGCAACGCATCCGGGTACTTTCCCCTCCCGTAATGTCCCCGCCCCTTTTTGGGTGATAGAAGAGTAGAAGTTTGACTGGCGGTCAATGGGAATTTCTGGTCTTTGCTCCTTTAATCCGATAAAATAAGAAAGCCGTAGTGCTTTTTAGATATTAGGAGCCCAAATCCGATGGCCAGTTAGGCAAACTATTATATAGTGTCATTGCCGATCAATGATCGACGTCGTTATATAGAGAAAATTAATGAAATAGGGGTTGATTCATCAGAGCAGTCATACGTCATCTCCCTGTCATCAGGGATTTGTAGTTGTAGTTAAATATCTCACAGAGATATTTAATTTGGGGTTTTTATAAGCTGTAAGCCATAATTATCCAAATCAAATGATAACAAATAAAGGCTTATAAATATCTCACTTTGCATGTAATGAGTCTATATAATATTTAAGTTTAACCCTTTAAGTTGAATTACTGAAATAAATGAACTTTTGCCCGATATTCTAATTTTTGGAGTTGCACCTGTAACTACAATAGGGTATAATATTCAACGTTTTTTTTGTGCCATTTTCTCTAAGAATATCCTTCTACAGACACAGACCTCCTCACCCTGCTCCTTCCACAGACCTCCTCACCCTGCTCCTTCTACAGTGTCAGGGTGTGTGTGTGAGGGTGGTAACCATGGTAACAGACCTCCTCACCCTGCTCCTTCTACAGACCTCCTCACCCTGCTGACCTCTGAATGACCCCTGACCTCCTCACCCTGAGGATAGAAAGCGCAGCTTCTCTGCTTTCAGGAACCGTTGGAATTATTTCGATAGCACATTTAGTTGAGGAATTACGGTAATATTCAAACACGTGTAAAACAAGGTTTAAAAGAGTATCGCAATTCGTTTTTAATTTCACAGATTTTAATCTTCTCATATTTGTATTGTGTTACAACCGGGCTCTGGGCCATAACACACCATATGAACACACACACACACACACACACACACACACACACACACACACACACACACCATATGAACAGGATATAATTAAGAATTTATTAGAAATAACCTAGGCAATTTAAGACAATAATCCAATGAGGTGTGATAATCAGTAGGTCAGTAGTGTAAGTGAGTGGATGCAGTGGAAGGTATGGTGAGGAGGGTGTTGGCTGGTGTAAAACAACATAACAAAAGGAACAAATGGTGCTGGTGGAGAGAGAGAGAGAGAGAGAGAGAGAGAGAGAGAGAGAGAGAGAGAGAGAGAGAGAGAGAGAGAGAGAGAGAGAGAGAGAGAGCTGGAGACTGGAGCCTCCTTTAAGCATCTGCCCCTAATCCACCTGGGTACCTGGACTAAACAAAGGTTAGTAGGCCAGAGGGCCGTCACAATTGATAATTAACTGCATCGCGATGCATCGTTACATCCCTACTCATCATTGGTTCAGACAGAGGGAGTAACAATAGATACAGACACCTTCACTGGTAACACCCTCAGAGGATGAAGGTTACAAACATTCCTGATAAATGGAAATACTTTCTCAGTGAAGGTGTGTGTGAGTGTGTGTAGGTGTGTGTTAGTGTCAGGGTCAGAGAATGACAGCTCTCCTCTGTCCCAGTCCAGCTGCACTCTGACCCTCTGGGGGTTCTGCCTCACTGTGAGGTGAGTGTATCGACCACCTGGAACACGTGTATAAAACATCCCATCAAAAAACCGAAGCCACCAGGATCTACGCCAAAAGCCTGAGTCTCCCTTCCTGTCTGCAGACTCTGTCATCACACCCAGGTTATAGAATATATTCCCCCCTACCTCAACGTCCCAGCTGTGTGTCCCTGAGTAGTTGACAGAGTGCAGCAGCTTGCACTGGGCCTGGTCTTCAAGATACGCTACACCACAAAGACACCCAAGTACCTGTCAACATACTTCCAAAAAGTGAACAACGTCCACACATACAACACCAGAGGAAGCTCCACGAACCACGTTCAACCGCGTTGCACCACAAACAAGGGGTTAAACTCATTTGCAAACTATGCAGTAAAAATGTGGAACGCCCTTCCTATAATCTTAAAGGAGTGCAAAACACTGCCCACCTTCAAAACCACTCTCAAAAAACATTTACAGGAGGCTGCAATCCGTAACTGGACCCTCTAAATCAAAAATCAGATTAAAAGACCCGAACTACCCACTGTACATACTTTGTGTTTTGTCCCCCGCCCCCACCTGTGGTGTATGTCCCCACCTGTCCTACCCGCTGTACATACCTGATGTTTTGTTGTATTGTATATCTAGTATTGTTCTTCCCATGATGGATGTATTCTTATCTTGTAGATAGTAATAGTTATTTGTCTGTATTATCTTGTAGATAGTACTAGTTTTTTTTCTTTTTTTTCCTGTCTGTCTTACATGTAACGATGAATTGAAAATCAAGGACCCCAATTGAAATAAGCCAGTGGCTTTCTTGGGTTTTTATCCTTTTAGTTGACCTTGTATGTAATATGTACTTTCATGTACCTACTTCTGCAAATCTTCTAATAAAGTTTTCAATCAATCAATCAAAGCCCTCAGAGCCCAGGACCACAGGATAGGAGTCAAACCTCTCTGGGTTGTCAGGAGGCTGCTGTTCCTCTACTCTGAGTGTCACACTGGTCAGATCATCAGACAGGATGAGACGTGGGTTGGCAGTGTTGGGGTCCAGAATCACAGGAGTGTATTCCACTATTCCCTGCATCTTCTCCCAGACTCTGAACTGCAGGTTGCCCAGGTGCTTTGCCACGTCTATCAGCGCTCCTGAAACCTTCTCTGGATCCGGCAGTGTGCTCTGGGCTCTGTCCATGGAGGCCTTGAAGTTCAGCAGGAATGTGATGTCATCAGCTTTTAGCTCCTCCTCCATGGCTCTGATTGTGTCTGAAAGTGATGATATCTCTCCGCTCAGCCCCTCAATCTTCCTCTTCATCACCTGACTCTTCTGCTCCTCTTCCTCCCTCAGTGCAGCGATCCTGACTCTCTCTTCATCTCGTAGAAACTGGTGAAGCTTCTCAAACTGCTCCTTCATCTGCCTCTCTGTGCGCTGGGCCTGGCTCTCAATATGTTTAGCTGTTTCATCACAAGTCAGTTTAACCTCTTGAAAGGTCTTCAGCTTCTCCTTTAAGGGTTCCAGTGCAGTCTGGAGTTCACTCTTATGATCCAGTACAGCTTCATCTACTGGGCAACAGTCATGTTTTTTATGCTGTTTTGCAGTCTGACAAATCACACAGATGGGCTGTTTATCCTCCAGACAGAAGAGCTTGAGTTTCTCACTGTGCAGACTGCAGAGCACCTCAGACCCTGCTGCAGCTCTCTGACTTCTCTCCTGAAAGAAGTCCTCACACAGGTTCTTTAACACCAGGTTACAAGGAGGATGCCTGGATGATCTTTTCCTGCACATTGGACATTCCTGAGTGTCTTTATGTTTCCAGAATTCCTGCAGACAGGTTTTACAGAAGCTGTGGCTACAACGGAGGACAACAGGATCCTTGAAGATGTCACAGCACACAGAACAGGAGAGATTCTCCTCAGAGAGAGAGGGTTTAGACGCCATTCTCTCACCACCTCCGTCTCCCCTGTAATGGCTTCTGAGGTGAAAGTTCACTTCTGAAAACTCACCGTGTTGAAGTCAGTAGGAAGTCAAATCCAGATTGAGACGGTGTTGCTTCTTCCTTGGTGGTTGTTTTGAATGTTGATGGTAAATGAGTGTAAAGTCCTTCAGAGAGTCCTACATATGTGATGTTGTGGGTCATGCTAGTGAACGGCAGCACCAGAGAGCTGAATGTTAGCCTTCTGTGTGGTTCACTTCTGCTCTCCACTGATTACCTCAGCAGGTTAGAGGGTGGAGCTTCAGGCAAGGTATGAATGAATGAATGAATGGTCTTTATTGTCATTTCATTGCTACAGTACAGGTACCAAACAACGACATTTAGGAGGGGTGGCTCCCCTGGTGTTAGGAAAGAAAAAAAACTTTTTAAAAAAACTTTAAAAAAACACAAGTCACTGTGTTCAAGGCTCACAAGCAGAATTATGTCAGGTGTGTGTGCGTGTGTGTGTGTGTGTGTGTGTGTGTGTGTGTGTGTGTGTGTGTGTGTGTGCGTGTGTGTGTGTGTGTGTGTGTGCGTGTGTGTGTGTGTGTGTGTGTGTGTGTGTGGGGGGGGGGTCACTATGGGAAGGTTTAAAGGTGGTGGGTTTTGAGTAGGTCAGGAGTTGCTTTGCAAACTAACTCTTTGTTCTCAATAAAGGGTCTGTCTTGTGGTCAATCATCAGCTCCGGTTTCTGTGATTATTTACATTGGTATTATTGATTAATTATTGGGTTAAGTTAGTGAATCATCTGAAGTCATCTATGCTCAGGCCTGGGGCCATTGGCAGTCGTCATGCTGGAAGGAAGATTTTAATTATTTTATTAAGACACTGGAGAAACTGTACAGGGGGGTAGGGGAGGTTAAGTAGATGTCTCAGGAGGGACAGTTGAGCTGTAGCCTGAAGAGATGGAGGTCTTCAGGAGGGACAGTTAAGGTGTAGCCTGAATAGATGGAGGTCTTTAGGAGGGACAGTTAAGGTGTAGCCTGAATAGATGGAGGTCTTTAGGAGGGACAGTTAAGGTGAAAGCCTGAAGAGATGGAGGTCTTCAGGAGGGACAGTTAAGGTGTAGCCTTAGGTCTTGACTGTGGAGGTCTTGACTGTGGAGGTCTTGACTGTGGAGGTCTTGACTGTGTCTCAGTGTGTATTGGTTTGTTTACTGGCTGTCTTAGTGTCTATGTTGTATTGCTGTGTTGATTGGTCGTGTCCCAGCGCTTATTGTTGTATTATTGTCTTTTCCCTGACTGTGTATCAGTGCTTATTCCTGTATTGTTGTGTTTGCTTGGCTGTGTCCCAGTGCGTTTTGTTGTATTGTATTGTTTTGTGTTGCCTGTCTGCTTTTTGTGCTTACTGTTGTATTCTAGTCTTAATGTCTGTTAGTTCTTTGTTGTATTGTTTGTGTTACATGCCTGTGTTTAATGCTTATTGTTGCTTTGTTTTTAACATGTTTTATCTTTCAGCCCTCCTCCCCTTTCCCCTTATGAGGCAGGCCGGCATTGTAAATAAGAATTTTGTTCTTAATTGTCTCGCCTGGTAAAATAAAGGTAAAATAAAATAAATAAAGTCTTTAGGAGGCGGGACAGTTGAATGAATGAATAAATGAATGGTCTTTATTGTCATTGCTATAGTACAGGTACCAAACAACGAAATTTGGGAGGGGGGGCTCCCCTGGTGCTAGGAAAGAAACCAAAAAAAAACAAGAAGGGAAAGGAGCTGGTTTACATAAATAAAGGCTATGTACACTATCCACTATACTATACTATACAAATAAAACACTGTGCTGTAATCTATGCTATGCTATACCTATTCTAACATTTCCTATTCTCTGAACCTTATGTACCCTAGGGTTGTCATATTGCACATAGTGTTATTGCACATTCATTTAAAGTGTCGCAGTTTGCAGGTTTGAAATGTACACATTTGTGTTTCAGTATTACACTTGATTTCAATCTAGTAGCAGCCATCAATTTGTCGAGATTGTCCAGGGCCTAGAACCTAGGTCTTTGCTGTGTTCAGGGCCTGAATGGCCCTGGGGTAGAAGCTGAGCTTCAGTCTGTTTGTCCTTGCGAACATGGTCCTGAACCGCCTGTTTGAGGGCAGCCGAGCAAAGTGTTCGTACCCAGGGTGGGATGGGTCTCTGGAGATCTTGGAGGCCTTCCTGAGGCAGCGTGTGTTGTACAGCTCTTCCAGAGAGGGGAGGGGGGCGCCGGTGATCTTCTGGGCCGATCTCACGACTCTCTGTAGCGCATTCCTCTCTGCGGCTGTGCAGCTGGAGAACCAGATGCAGATGCAGTAGGTGAGGATGCTCTCCACTGCGCAGCGGTAGAAGGCCACCAGCATCTCCTGTCCGATGTGGTCTTTCCTGAGGACTCTCAGGAAGAAGAGCCGCTGTTGAGCCTTCTTGATGATGGCTGCTGTGTTGTTCTTCCAGGACAGGTCATCCTGTATGTGCACCCCCAAGAATCGGAGGGTTGAGACTCTCTCCACGCTCCCTCCGTCGATGAGCAGGGGCTGGACCTCAGATTTTTTCCTCCTGAAGTCCACGATGATTTCCTGGGTCTTTGACTGGTTCAGCAGCAGGTTGTTAACCTTGCACAGCTTGCTCAGCTGCTCTACCTCATCCCTGTACGCCGCCTTGTTACAAGGGGGGTCAGCGAAGAGGACTCCCCATCGCCTCTACTGGTCGAAGAGCGACAGTGCTCCAGCCCTGGACTAATTATCTGTTGATTGTTGTCACCTGTGAGTGTTTGTCTGTGTATATAGGTGTGTCCCATTTCCTTGTTCCCTTGTCAGTCGATCACCTGTGTTACCCCGTTTGGAATGCTTCAGTATCCTGTGTACGTATTACCACTTCACGTATCCGTTACCCGGAACGTAATTGAACTTTGACTTTGTTTGCTGGTTTGCAACCTTGTACCTCTTTTGGAGCCCTTTGCTCAAACCTTAGTTTCCGTGCACTTTATTATTGACCGCAGTGCCTTAGTTATTATTGCCTACGTGCTGAGCCCTACTGCTCCCCTTTTGTTGTTCCATCTAAAAGTTTATGTTTGTACCTGCGAACCATACGTCTCAGTAAAGAGAATCTTTATTTTATTATATCTCCGTCTCATTCTTTACTTACACCGCACCTGGATCCGACACTATTGTATACATACAGAACCTTTAGCGAAACGTAACAGATCGACTGACCACTATGGATCCAGCGGATGTAGTGCACCTTCGCACCGTACTGGCCACCCAAGGTGCCATGCTGACCCAGCATGAGCGTCTCCTCAGTGAGATGAGTGAACATCTCCGCCAGCTGTCCCTCACCGTCCAGAGCCTGGTGGACCGCCAGGACAATGCTGAACTGGTCGCCGCCGCAGCCAACGCCGCAGCAGCCCTACCTCCACTACTGGTCCCTACACCTCCGCCTACACCTCGTGAGCCTCGCCTTCCACCTCCAGAGAGGTACGACGGACGTCCAGAGGGCTGCCGAGAGTTCATCACACAGTGCACCTTAGTGTTCAACCTACAGCCGGCCTCCTTTCCCACCGAGCAGTCCCGGGTGGCCTATATCACCACTCTGCTAACGGGACGTGCCCTGTCCTGGGCGACGGCAGAGTGGGAGAGGGGGACTGCGATATGTGCCAGTTCCCAGCTCTTCATAGCAGAGCTGCGGAAAGTCTTCGATCACACCCGGGTACTCTCTACCTACGAGGCAGGCAGGAGACTCACCGCCTGTCGACAGGGTCATCGCACGGTGGCGGACTATTCCGTGGAGTTCCGCACCCTGGCCAGAGAGACCGGGTGGGAGGAGCGCGCTGTGGTCGTCCTGTATGCTCAGGGGCTCTCGGAGGTCATGAAGGACGAGTTGTCCTTCCGAGAGCTGCCTGAGCAGCTGGACGACTTAGTCGACCTCTCTCGGCGGGTGGATAATAGACGCCGGGAGCGGGACCGCGAGAGAGGCTCGGCTAGGGGCGCGCCCTCCCACCTAACGCCGGGTGTGAAACCACCCAGTGGCTTCATGGAGGAGCCCACCTACGATGAGCCAATGCAGTTAGGAGCGGCACGCCTTTCCCAGACCGAGCGACAGCGGCGTCAGAGAGAGGGGCGCTGTCTGTATTGCGGGCGGGCTGGACACCTAGTCGCTACATGCCCGGAGAAGCCGGGAAACGGGAGGGCTCGCTAATGTCGGGAGGGGCATTGGTGAGCCATGAATCACCTTCCGCAATGGGCGATCACCGGACTTTTTTGGGGGTAACGTTAGAGGGGGGACGCCGCATACGACGGGTGTGGGCGTTGGTGGACTCGGGAGCGGCGGGGAACCTTATGGACACGGGCTTAGCCCACGAGTGGGGACTAGCTCTCAAGGACCTTCCCGTTCCATTACCGGTCCGCGCCCTGGACGGCCGGCCTCTGGGGACCGGCTTCATTACCCAGTGCACACCACCTATTCGTATCCAGGTAGAGCGAGAACAGTGGGAGCTGATCCAGTTTTTTATTATTGAGTCTCCTGACTGTCCTCTGGTCCTGGGGCACCCCTGGCTGGCGGTGCACAACCACAACATTAACTGGTCCACGGGGCGAATCACCAACCCTCCCAGAACCCCACTCCATTTCCCAGTCTCGTTGCCAACCCCATTCCCAGTCCCTTCCCACTCCCTAGCTACAGCCCCTAGACCCTTTTCCACGCTAGCGGCGGGGTCTACAGACATTCCAGTGACTCCGGCCGTAGTGGGCGTTCCCCAGGTCTATTGGGATCTGGGGGAGGTTTTTAGTAAGCAGCGGGCTAGGGAACTACCCTCCCACAGGGCTTACGACTGTGCCATCGACCTCCTGCCCGGCACCACGCCCCCTCGGGGGAGATTGTTCTCCCTCTCCGGTCCTGAGACCCTGGCCATGAAGGAGTACATCGACGACGCACTCGCCGCGGGCCACATTCGCCCTTCCACCTCCCCGGCGGGTGCAGGGTTTTTCTTTGTGGCCAAGAAGGACGGGGGGCAGCGGCCGTGCATCGACTATAGGGGGTTAAACAACGTCACGGTGAAAAACAGATACCCCCTTCCGTTGATGACGACGGCCTTTGAGTCCTTGCAGGGGGCCCGGGTCTTCACTAAGCTGGACTTACGAAACGCGTACAACTTAGTGAGGATCCGGGAGGGGGACGAGTGGAAAACAGCTTTTAACACCCCCAGAGGACATTACGAGTACTTAGTAATGCCGTTCGGCCTTGCCAACGCGCCAGCGGTATTTCAAGCGCTCGTTAATGATGTCCTACGAGACCTCCTCGACCACTCGGTGTTCATCTACCTCGACGACATTGTAATTTTTTCCAAGGACCTAGCCCAACACCGAATACATGTGCGACAGGTGCTCGAACGCCTTCTCCATCACAAACTTTTTGTTAAAGTGGAGAAGTGCGAGTTCCATGTGGACACTGTCTCCTTTCTGGGCTTCGTGGTGGACAAGGGGAATTTACTAATGGATCCCGGAAAGGTCAGTGCGGTGTTGGACTGGCCACGACCCTCCTCTCTCAAGCACTTACAACGCTTTTTGGGTTTCGCAAACTTTTATAGGAGGTTCATTCGCGGGTTTAGCGCCTTAGCGGCCCCGTTGACAGCCCTCACCCAGACTAGCCTACGCCCCTTTTCTTGGTCCCCGGAGGCGGACACCGCTTTCACGGCATTAAAACAGCGCTTCACCTCAGCGCCCATCCTGGTGCACCCGGACCCGTCCCAACCGTTCGTAGTGGAGGTGGACGCTTCGGACATTGCAGTGGGGGCGGTTCTCTCACAAAGGGCTACTAAAGACAGTAAGACTCACCCCTGTGCCTTTTTTTCTCGCAGGCTGTCCGCGCCGGAGCGCAACTACGACGTGGGGAACCGCGAGTTGCTGGCCATCAAACTCGCGCTGGTGGAATGGAGGCACTGGTTGGAGGGGGCCGCGCACCCTTTTATAGTTTGGACGGACCACAAGATCCTGGCCTATATCCAGGGGGCCAAACGCCTCAACTCCCGACAGGCCAGGTGGGCGTTATTCTTCACCAGGTTCCAGTTCACGATCTCCTATCGACCGGGCTCTAAGAACACCAAGCCCGATGCACTGTCGAGGCAGTTCGATCCTGTGGACCTGGTGGAGAGTACGGATTCGATCGTCCCCACTGGCCTGGTCGTCGCCCCCGTGTCCTGGGGAATCGACAGGGTAGTGAGAACAGCGCTGAGGCGGGAGCCTGACCCGGGCGGGGGTCCACCGGGGAGGCTTTACGTTCCGAGGACTGCGCGCGCACGACTGCTGCAGTGGGCGCACGCCTCCTCCCTCACCAGTCACCCAGGGGCCACCAGGACATTGGACTTCATACGAAGGAGGTTCTGGTGGCCCACAGCGGAGGGGGACACGCGTGCGTTTGTGGCAGCCTGTGCTCTATGCGCGCGCAGTAAAGCCTCCCGGCAACGGCCGCCGGGACTCCTACACCCCCTGTCCATCCCCAAACGTCCCTGGTCGCACATAGCCCTCGATTTTATATCGGGTCTACCCCCATCTGATGGGTTCACCGCCATACTTGTGGTGGTAGACCGGTTCTCGAAGGCGGCGCACTTCATCCCCCTCCCCAAACTCCCCACGGCCCAAGAGACGGCGGAGCTAGTGGTCCAGCATGTCTTCCGAGTGCACGGACTACCCCTGGACATGGTATCCGACCGGGGTCCTCAATTCGCCTCCAGGTTCTGGAAGGCATTCGCCACCAGCCTTGGCGCCTCCGTTAGCCTGTCCTCCGGGTTCCACCCCCAATCCAATGGGCAGACGGAGCGCGTCAACCAGGACCTGGAGGGGGTCTTGAGGTGCTACGTCTCCAGCAATCCGGCGACATGGAACCGGCGGCTGGCGTGGGCTGAATACGCCCACAACACCCTCCTCTGCTCCTCCACTGGCCTCTCCCCTTTCCAATGCCAGTACGGGTATCAGCCCCCCCTTTTCCCTGAGCAGGAGGAGGAGGCAGCTGTACCATCGGTCCAAGCCCATGTCAGCCGCTGTCGCCGTACCTGGAGGCGGGTAAGGGCGGCGCTTGTGCGGGCTTCGGACAGGTCCCAACGCCAGGCCAACCGCAGGCGCCGTCCGGCCCCGGTCTTCCGTCCTGGTCAGAGGGTCTGGCTGTCTACCCGGGATCTCCCCCTCCGGGTGGAGTCACGCAAGTTGGCTCCTCGCTTCGTGGGGCCGTTTAAGGTGGTGCGGCGGGTCAATGCCGTGGCCTACAGACTGCTACTCCCACCCTCCATGCGAGTTCACCCCACCTTCCATGTATCACTCCTCAAGCCCGTTGTTTTCTCCCCCATGGCCCCTCCACCCCGCCCCGCCCCCCCGCCCCGTCTCATTGATGGACAACCTGCCTACACGGTTAACAGGATTATTGACTGCCGGAAGGTGGGGAGGGCCCTCCAATTCCTGGTGGACTGGGAGGGTTATGGGCCTGAGGAGCGTACCTGGGTGCCTCGGCGGGATATTCTAGATCCGAGCCTCATCACGGACTTTCGCCCGCTCCATCCCGAGGCACCCGGGTGAACTTCTGGTGCCGTTCGTCAGGGGGGGGCACTGTTACAAGGGGGGTCAGCGAAGAGGACTCCCCATCGCCTCTACTGGTCGAAGAGCGACAGTGCTCCAGCCCTGGACTAATTATCTGTTGATTGTTGTCACCTGTGAGTGTTTGTCTGTGTATATAGGTGTGTCCCATTTCCTTGTTCCCTTGTCAGTCGATCACCTGTGTTACCCCGTTTGGAATGCTTCAGTATCCTGTGTACGTATTACCACTTCACGTATCCGTTACCCGGAACGTAATTGAACTTTGACTTTGTTTGCTGGTTTGCAACCTTGTACCTCTTTTGGAGCCCTTTGCTCAAACTTTAGTTTCCGTGCACTTTATTATTGACCGCAGTGCCTTAGTTATTATTGCCTACGTGCTGAGCCCTACTGCTCCCCTTTTGTTGTTCCATCTAAAAGTTTATGTTTGTACCTGCGAACCATACGTCTCAGTAAAGAGAATCTTTATTTTATTATATCTCCGTCTCATTCTTTACTTACACCGCACCTGGATCCGACACTATTGTATACATACAGAACCTTTAGCGAAACGTAACACCGCCTCGTCCCCCCCCGAGATGCAGCCAACCACAGTGGTGTCGTCTGCAAACTTTACGATGGAGTTGCTGGGGTGGACGGGGGTGAAGTCGTAGGTGTAGCCTGAAGAGATGGGTCTTCAGTCTACGGCAGAAGATGGGTAGTGACTGCAGTTCTGACAGCCGTGGGAAGCTCATTCCACCAGCGGGGAGCCAGTGACGTGAAGAGACGTGACCGGGCGGCGTGACTGCCGTGTTGGTGTCGAGGTGGTGGTGTAGAGGTGGTGGTGTAGAGGTGGTGGGGCCAGTTGGCCAGCAGAGGTGGAGGAGCGGAGGGAACGGGCTGAAGTTTGGGGGGTGACCATTTCCTTCAGGTAGGCATGGGCTGTCCCTTTAGCTGCCTGGTAGGCAAGCACCAGGGTCTTGAATCTGATGCGAGCTGCTACTGGGAGCCAGTGAAGGGTGCGAAGGAGGGGGGTGACATGAGACAATTTGGGGATGTTGAACACAGAAGCTGAACCCAGACCAGGGCCCTATTCCACAAAGCTCGATAAAGTTCTAAGCCTCGATAAAGTTCTAAGCCTCGAAAATGTTAGCTTGCGTTCGGTGCCATCAATGTGGCTCAAATAATTCGCTGCTTGGTTGAGCTCCTTCTGAGTCAGATATAATTAGCCTGGTCCCGACCAGGCTAAAACACAGGCTATAGTCATCCGTGCGTCAAAAAAGGCTCACAGGCGGAAACTAAACCCTGAACGAAAGTTCCTCATGTGTCTTTTAGGAAATATTAGTTCCCACTTCACATGAGATAGATAGATTAGATAGTTTGACTGTGTGATAGATAGATAATTTGATATTTTGAAAGTGTGATCGATCGATAGATAGTTTGATTGTGTGATAGATAACTTGATATTTTGAAAGTGTGATAGATAGATAAAGAAAAGAGTGTAAAAAAAAAAAGAAGTAATTGTCTCAACTTGCATTGCCGTCATGACAGCGGTCTGGCTGGCGTAGTGGTTAAGGCTGCGGACTCGAGTTCCAAAGGTTGCGAGTTCGAGACTTGACTAAGTCATTCATTTTTTTTTTTTTTACATTTAACCGAAGATTTCATGCAAAGGTTTCAAACACCATTGTAATCGTGTCAGTTCTTGTAAATTAGCCTGCACCATAATTTTATAGCCTACATACTTTTTTAGATGAGATTTTAGATTAGATTCAGACAACGAAATGCAGTAAAAAGTGCGCCTGAAGAGGGATTCGAACCACTGATATAAAATGACAAATAAATCCTATGGCAGCGGTCGATACCACTAGGCCATTGTGGCGATATGACGGTTTGTAGCCTGCTGCTCATATCACCACAGTAGTAAATATTCATTTATTAAAATATGAACATATAACAATAACTGGGGCTAGTATGACCTACGCATTTAATCGGTCAGCAATTTCTTGCCAAACCATTTCCCTCGCCTTGTTAATTGCGGCAGTATTGCACTATTTTACATCTTATTTTTCCGTCTTCATAAAAAATCAATAATTCGGAATGCTGCGCAAATGTAGTACCCCTGCAGAGTGGAGTATCTTCATTTCGACAGATCGACTCTTCTGGGCTGCGTATGTCTGCGTGCACGCGCCCATATCGAAGATTTGTAAGCCTGTCTTCTGTGAACACTGATGACACAAGGCTGATCCTCATTCGAGGAATCACCTGAGGCTTGAAATCCAATCTCGAGTTCCCTGAGCGCCGCATTTATTTATAGCGCCGCTAAACTGATCCACCTTTAGTGGAATGACCCCCAGTTGTTAATACAGTGTGTTGTGTTTAGAGTCAGAGAAGCTGAACCCAGACCACACCCACCCTTACCGGGGGCCGATTCCTAGAAGGCTGATTATCTTCTAATCGGCGATAATTTCAGCTTGCGTTCGGTTCCATCAATGTGGCTCAAATAATTGGCTGCTTGGTTGCTATGCTGTGTACATACATGGTTGCTATGCTGTGTACATCTACTGATGCCTCTGGACACATCTTCAGTGATGTTCCTGGAATCATCGGGTAATACGTGCGTCAAAAATGTCTCACAGGCGGAAACTACATCCTTGCAGTTGTTGGAATATTAGTTCCCACTTTTTACGAGATAGATAGATAGATAGTTTGACTGTGTGATAGATCGATCATTTGATAATTTGAAAGTGTGATCGATCGATAGATAGATAGATAGATAGTTTGATTGTGTGATAGATAACTCGATATTTTGAAAGTGTGATAGATAGATAGATAGATAAATAAAAAAGTGTACAAAAATAAATAAATAGGTATGTCTATCAACTTGCATTGCCATCATCACAGTGGTGTGTTTGGCGCAGGGGTTAAGGCAGCCAGCTAGAGGTCCGAAGGTTGCCCGTTTGATACTTGATTTAATTTAATGTTTTTTATTTCTTTCTTTATTTACATTTAACCGAAGCCTTCATGCAAATCGATTTACAATATATATCTGTCTCAGTGGATCATCTATCCATCAGTAATCATAAGGAAAAAATATCTATGCCAAATCAAGGGTCCAGTTAGAAGAACATCATTTACTACTCAGAAAGGCTTCAAACACCATTGTAATCATGTCAGTTCTTGTAAATTAGCCTACACCATAATTGTATAGCCTACATACTTTTTTAGATGAGATTTTAGATTAGATTCAGACAACGAAATGCAATAAAAAGTGTGTCAGAAGAGGGATTTGAACCACCGTCTTAAAATGACGAACTAATACCATGGCAGCGGTCAATACCACTAGGCTATCGTGACACTATGACTGTATGTAGCCTGCTGCTGATATCACCACTGTAATAAATATTCATTTATAAAAATATGAACATATAACAATAACTGGGGCTATTGTTATATGACCTACGCATTTAATCGGTCAGCAATTTCTTGCCAAACCATTTCCCTCGCCTTGTTAATTGCAGCAGTATTGCACTATTTTACATCTTATTTTTCGTCTTCATAAAGATCAATAAGTAGGAATGCTGCGCAAATGTAGGACCCCTGTGTAGTGTAGTATCATTTCGACTGATCGACTCTTCGGGGCTCTTTATGTCTGCGTGCACGCGCCCATATCGAGGATTTGTAAGCCTGTCTTCTGTGAACACTGATGACACGAGCCTGATCCTCGTTCGAGGAATCACCTGAGGCTTGAATCCCAATCACGAGTTGCCTGATCGCGGCTTTTTTTTTTAAAATCGCCGATATACTGATCAACGTACGTGGATCCAGACGTACTGCAGGTTTGATTGAACCAGGTGGTCTGTCGGACTGAGTCAGCTGGAGAACAAAGATGTTGTTTATTGATATGAACGTTATTGCAGATACAACACATTCTATGCAAGCTAAGAAGATGTCACCATGGATCTCTGTTGTCACGTCTGAGCCAATAAAATCAAAGCCTGGTCACATGGCTGGCTCAGAGTCACACTGATTGGCTGTTATTCCCTACTCATTCTCAGAGGCTTTTGTAACCACACAGGAACAGGAAGTAGAGCCCATCTCTCAGGACAGCTTTTTTTTTGATTGAATTTGATTGAAAACTTTATTAGAAGATTTGCAGAAGTAGGTACATGAAAGTACATATTACATACAAGGTCAACTAAAAGGATAAAAACCCAAGAAAGCCACTGGCTTATTTCAATTGGGGTCCTTGATTCTCAATTCATCGTTACATGTAAGACAGACAAAAAAACTAGTACTATCTACAAGATAATACAGACAAATAACTATTACTATCTACAAGATAAAAATACATCCATCATGGGAAGAACAATACAACAAAACATAAGGTATGTACAGCGGGTAGGACAGGTGGGGACATACACCACAGGTGGGGGCGGGGGACAAAACACAAAGTATGTACAGTGGGTAGTTCGGGTCTTTTAATCTGATTTTTGATTTAGAGGGTCCAGTTACGGATTGCAGCCTCCTGTAAATGTTTTTTGAGAGTGGTTTTGAAGGTGGGCAGTGTTTTGCACTCCTTTGAGATTATAGGAAGGGCGTTCCACATTTTTACTGCATAGTTTGCAAACGAGTTTAACCCCTTGTTTGTGGTGCAACGCGGTTGAACGTGGTTCGTGGAGCTTCCTCTGGTGTTGTATGTGTGGACGTTGTTCACTTTTTGGAAGTATGTTGACAGGTACTTGGGTGTCTTTGTGGTGTAGCGTATCTTGAAGACCAGGCCCAGTGCAAGCTGCTGCACTCTGTCAACTACTCGTAGCCAATCAAGGCTAAAAAAATGAGCAGCGGTTAGATGTGTCCTAGGGTTGAGGCCTAGCAGAAGCCTAACCAGTTTATTTTGGGCTGTCTGGAGTCTTGTTTTATGGGCCTTTGTGGTTCTATAGTACCATGATGTTACGGCATAGTCGAAGTGACATTGAATGAGAGCTCCTGATAGGGTCCTCAGTGTGTTTTTACTGACAAGTGAGGATATCCTGTACAAGAATCTAGTTCTATGGTTCACTTTTTTGATTACTTTTGCTGCCATTTTATCTCCGGAAAGATTTGCCTCTAAGATGGAGCCCAGGTATGTAATATCCTCTTTTCTTGTGATATTAATGTTACCCACTTTTATTTTAAAATGTTCAGCCTTTCTGAGTTTAGATGGGGATCCGTATAGGATGGTTTCAGTTTTACCTAGGTGTATTGATAGTTTATTGTCAGCTAGCCAGATGCAGATTCTACTCAGTTCGGTGCTTAGCGCTTTTTCCACCTGCAATATGTCCCTGTCAGAGACCAGCAGAGCCGAGTCATCCGCGAACAGGAACAAATTGCAATCACATGCTGATGACATGTCATTCACATATATTAGGAACAGTAAAGGTCCCAATATGCTTCCTTGTGGAACGCCGCAGGTCACTGGGAGGGGGGGGGACAGTGTTCCGTTCACACTAACCACCTGTTCCCTCCCCTCTAAGTAGGATTGCATCCAGCTCACCGATGTTCTATCGAACCCAATTGCTTTCAGTTTATCTAACAATATGTGGTGATCTACTGTGTCGAAGGCCTTCTGGAGGTCCAGCATGACCATGCCGCAGTACTTGCCCGAGTCCACCTCATGGTTGATGTGGTCGTTCAAATAGAGAAGGCATGTGTCAGTGGAATGGGATGTTCTGAATCCTGATTGAAATTCATACATCAGATTTTTTTCGGTAAGGTACCTATCAACCTGTTCATAAACAATTTTTTCCATAAGTTTCGAGATGGAATTAAGAATAGAAACAGGTCGGTAGTTGCCTGGGTCTAATTTGCTTCCTTTTTTATACAGTGGGGTTACCCTTGCTATTTTAAAGTCAAGGGGGACGTGTCCCTGTTTGATGGAGAGGTTTATTATGTGGGTGATGATTGGGGTAATGGAGGCAGCTGAGTCTTTTAGAAATCTGGCTGGAATATTGTCATGGCCCGTGGCCTTTTCTGAGTGTAGAGCGCCCAGCTTTTTAAACACCTCATCGTTTGACACCATGGAGAGTTTAAAATCATCTTTGCGTACACCCAGTTTATTGTAGAACGCACGGATGTGCTCTACACCATAACGCCCTGAGTGGGGTGGTAGATTGTTAACTAATTTAGTGGCTATGGTTGTAAAGAAAGTGTTTAAGCACTTAGCCACATCCAGCTTGTCTGTAAGGAGAGAATCTCCAGATTTTATGCTGATGTTTGTAGACCTGGTTTTGAGTTTTTGACTGCAACCTAGTTGGCTATTAAGTAGCTTCCAAAGGTCACGTGGTTTGTTTAAGTTTTCTTCGATTTTGTTATCGAGGTATTCTTTCTTAGCAGATTTGGTCATGGTAATTACCTAATTGCATAGTTTGTTGCATTGTTTTTTAATTTTCTCAAAGTGGGTTTTGTGATCTTCGTTTAAGTGTTTCACTAATTTTGATTTGCATTTTTGAACTTCAGAGCATTTTAGGTCTCTGACTTTCATAGCATTTAGAATGTCCGAATTCATCCATGGTTCCGATCGGGCTTTAACCCTGGTGGTTCTCATGGGGGGCTATACTGTCAATAATATTTAGGAATTTGGTTTTGAAACCTAGCCATGCCTCTTCAACCTGTGTGCATTTTAGTTCATCTAACCAGTCTTGATTCTCCAGTTTATGGTTTAAGGCCTCACTAAAATAGGATTTAAGGGATCTAGTGGTTACAGTTTTATGACCGCCAGCCTTGGGTTTATGTTTTTTACGAGTGCAAAAGATCATGTAATGATCACTTAGCCCACATACAATAACCCCACTCTTGGAGATTTTGGACTCATCCGATGTTAGAACGAGATCTATGGTGGTTTGAGTAGAAATACACACCCTAGTGGGTTTGGTAATTTGTTGACGGAGACCGTGTAATTCAGAAAACCTAGTGAAAGATTTGAAAACGGATGCTTCATTTCTGAGCATGTCCGTGTTCAAATCCCCAATAAGAATCTTTTCCACACAGTCAACGTCATCCAAGCACCCCTCAAGAATATCATAGAAATCATTCTGATCGGGAGGTCTGTAGATAGTACCAACCAGCACCGGTTTTGCTTTGTTAAAGATAATTTCAACCCAAACAGATTCTAATTTGTCACGATTCAGGTCATACCGGGTGTTAAAGATAATATCGTTGTGAATGTACATGCAGACACCACCCCCATACCTGTTCCTGTCGTTTCTGATGACTGTGTAGTTAACTATTTCAATCTCTGGGTCTTTGATTGATTCATCAAACTTGGTCTCAGAGAAGCTCAAAATGTGAACCTTGCTGTCATGGAACATTTCTCTGATTTGGTCCAGTTTAGGCACAAGACTGTTCACATTAAGGTGAACAATATGCAGGCCCTTACTGCTGTGTCCAAATAGAGAGTTCATGTCCTTGACTTGGAAATAGTCACCACCATTCAGGTCATCGTCAAGTTGAGGATTGGGGGATGGGGGGGGTCGCCCATTGTTCAACGGTTTCGTTAGAGAGTCTCCGGGTGGAGAAGGGGGGGGGGGGTCGTCGTCGGGTGGGGGAGGGAGGGGGGAGGGGGGGGGTCGTCGCCGGGTGGGGGAGGCCTCTGTGTTCACTAGATAGCTGGTGGAAGTTAGGTGGGGGGGTAATGTTATTAGCATAGCTACCCATTGTTTTGTTAGCCTCGTCTGAATCCAGGAAGTCCGCTGCTGATGCCGGTTTGACCGGTTTGTCGACAATGGCGTCAATGGCATGTCAGGCTAGCACGCTAACAGGCTACCACGCTACGTATCAATAGCAACACATCTGGTATTATAGTACTAGTGTTAGACACATAATTCTGTGGTGTTTACCTAGCAACAATACTTTGATTGGCTACAAAAATGAAGCATAATCATTTAAGCGTTTATTTGGTCATCCTCGGCACTCTAACATGTTGACAGGTTGAGCGACTTTATTCTCCCGACACTGAACCAGTTCATCAGGAGACCAGCAGGCTGAAGACCAGGAGAACTTCACAATGTCCATCTCTCTCTGGTTCTACTGGTCCAGTCTCTCTCTCTCTCTGGTTCTACTGGTCCAGTCTCTCTCTCTCTCTGGTTCTACTGGTCCAGTCTCTCTCTCTCTCTCTGGTTCTACTTGTTCTGCTGGTCCAGTCTCTCTCTCTCTCTCTCTGGTTCTACGGGTCCAGTCTCTCTCTCTCTCTCTCTCTCTCTCTCTCTCTCTGGTTCTACTGGTTCTGCTGGTCCAGTCTCTCTCTCTCTCTCTCTCTCTCTCTCTCTGGTTCTACTGGTCCAGTCTCTCTCTCTCTCTCTGGTTCTGCTGGTCCAGTCTCTCTCTCTCTCTCTGGTTCTACTGGTTCTACTGGTCCAGTTTATCTCTCTCTCTCTCTCTGGTTCTACTGGTTCTACTGGTCCAGTCTCTCTCTCTCTCTCTCTGGTTCTGCTGGTTTTGCTGGTCCAGTCTCTCTCTCTCTCTCTCTGGTTCTACTGGTCCAGTCTCTCTCTCTCTCTCTCTCTGGTTCTACTGGTCCAGTCTCTCTCTCTCTCTCTCTCTCTCTCTCTCTCTCTGGTTCTACTGGTTCGTCATGCTAAACTACAACTGTCCAGGTGGCTGAACAACAACAACAACAACGTCTCTGTGATACAAGAGTCAGGTAGTCAGTTTGATCCTTTAATTAAAACAACACAATCGATAGCTAACAGAGTTGTTGTCTGAGTGATGACATGAGACATGGTGACAGACTAGACCAGGTGAGTAACATGATGATGAGGGTGTCTATGTCAGTACCAGGTGAAAACCAGGTCAGTACCAGGTGAGTACCAGTCTTAAGTGTCCCTCCTATGTGAGATCATCCTTGGCTATAAGAGGAGATAGACAGGCTGGTACAGACAGACAGAGGAGGAGGAGAGGAGGGGGAGAGGAGAGGAGAGGAGGAGAGGAGGAGGAGAGGAGAGGAGAGAAGAGAAGAGGAGAGGAGAGGAGAGGAGAGGAGAGAGGAGGAGAGGAGAGGAGAGGAGGAGAGGAGAGGGGAGGAGGAGATGAGAGGAGAGGAGAGGAGGAGGAGAGGAGGGGGAGAGGAGAGGAGAAGAGGAGAGGAGGAGGAGAGGAGAGGAGAGAAGAGGAGAGGAGAGGAGAGGAGAGGAGAGGAGGGGAGAGAGGAGGAGAGGAGAGGAGAGAAGAGGAGAGGAGAGGAGAGGAGGGGAGAGAGGAGGAGAGGAAAGGAGAGGAGAGGAGGAGAGGAGAGGAGGAGAGGAGGAGGAGAGGAGAGGAGGAGAGGAGAGGAGGAGAGGAGAGGGGAGGAGGAGATGAGAGGAGAGGAGGAGGAGAGGAGGAGGAGGAGAGGAGAGGAGAGGAGAGGAGGAGGAGAGGAGAGGAGAGGAGGAGATGAGAGGAGAGGAGAGGAGGGGAGAGGAGAGGGGAGGAGGAGAGGAGAGGAGAGGAGAGGAGAGGAGGAGATGAGAGGAGGAGAGGAGGGGAGAGGAGAGAAGAGGAGAGGAGAGGGGAGGAGGAGATGAGAGGAGAGGAGGAGGAGAGGAGGAGAGGAGAGGAGGAGGAGAGGAGAGGGGAGGAGGAGATGAGAGGAGAGGAGGAGGAGATGAGAGGAGGAGAGGAGGGGAGAGGAGAGAAGAGGAGAGGGGAGGAGGAGATGAGAGGACACCCCCCCTCCCTACAGTTCCTCCCCTCGTACGACGTGGAACAGCGTGACGTTGTAGAGGACCTGGTGGCCGTTGTTCCAGGCGTAGAGAGCGCGGTCGCGGGGGTTGTAGTCCAGCATGGAGATGTGGGAGAAGCGGTTCTGGAAGGGCACGTCCAGGTACTCGTAGGTGGAGGTGTTGGTGTGGAAGGCGTAAGACACCTTGGTGCCCCCGGAGTAACCGTTGGTGACGTAGAGCGTCCCGCAGATCATGAAGGCCTCGCCCGCACTGCGCTTGGGGTGGCTGGTGGGATAGCTCTGGAGGACCTGGGGCGTGGGATATAAATAATATAGATGACTTATATAGACTGACTTATATAGATGACTTATATAGATGACTTATATAGACTGACTTATATAGACTGACTTATATAGACTGACTTATATAGACCGACTTATATAGATGATTTATATAGACTGACTTATATACTGTAGATGACTTATATAGATGACTTATATAGACTGACTTATATAGACTGACTTATATAGACTGACTTATATAGATGACTTATATAGACTGACTTATATAGACTGACTTATATAGATGACTTATACAGACTGACTTATATAGACTGACTTATATAGATGACTTATATAGACTGACTTATACAGACTGACTTATATAGACTGACTTATATAGACTGACTTATATTGATGACTTATATAGATGACTTATATAGACTGACTTATATAGATGACTTATATAGATTACTTATATAGACTGACTTATATAGATTACTTATATAGATTACTTATATAGACTGACTTATATAGACACACACACACACACACACACATTCTAACACAGCTAGACCCCGCCCCCCCTACCTGCAGTGTGTCGGGGTGCAGGCGGCTGGCCACCATGTTTCCTGCGTTCTGGTTGGTGGCGTACACGGCCCAGAGCCCCCCCTCGTCTGCCATCAGGTCGATGTCGGAGTGACCCCCCCAGGCGTAGTGGTACATGTTGTTGTAGCCCGCGTAGTCCAGCGGCCGGGACCGGGCCATGGTGGCGCTGCGCAGGTCGAACCTGGCGGGACACAGACCCACTTATTTATAGTATATATATATATGTTATATATGTTATATATATGTTATATATGTTATATATGAATGAATGAATGAATGAATGAATGAATGAATGGTCTTTATTGTCATTGCTATAGTACAGGTACCAAACAACGACATTTAGGAGGGGTGGCTCCCCTGGTGTTAGGAAAGAAAAAAAAAACTTTAAAAAAAAACACAAGAAGGGAAGGAGCTGGTTTACATAAATAAAGGCTATGTACACTATCCACTATACTATACTGTACAGATAGACGACTAGGGTTGTCAAATTGCACAATAGTGTTATTGCACATTTATTTAAAGTGTCGCAGTTTGCAGGCTTGAAATGTACATGTTTGTGCCTCAGCACTACACCTGATTTTTTCAGTCCAGCAGCTGCCATCAATCCGTCCAGACTGTCCAGGGCCCAGAACCTAGGTCTTTGCTGTGTTCAGGGCCTGGACGGCCCTGTGGTAGAAGCTGTTCTTCAGTCTGTTTGTCCTTGCGGCCATGGTCCTGAACCGCCTTTTCGAGGGCAGCCGGGTAAAGTGTTCGTACCCAGGGTGGGTTGGGTCCCTGGAGATCTTGGAGGCCTTCCTGAGACAGCGTGTGTTGTACAGCTCTTCCAGAGAGGGGAGGGGGGCGCCGGTGATCTTCTGGGCTGTTCTCACGACTCTCTGTAGCGCATTTCTCTCCGCGGTTGTGCAGCTCGAGAACCAGTTGCAGATGCCGTAGGTGAGGATGCTCTCCACTGCGCCGCGGTAGAAGGTCACCAGTATCTCCTGCTTGCTGTGTTCCTTCCTGAGGACTCTCAGGATGTATAGCCGCTGTTGTGCCTTCTTGATGGTGGCTTTTGTGTTGTCCTTCCAGGTCAGGTCATCCCGCATGTGCATCCCCAGGAATCGGAGGGTTGAGACTCTCTCCACGCTCTCTCCGTCGATGAATAAATGGTCTTTATTGTCATTGCTACAGTACAGGTACCAAACAACGAAATTTAGGAGGGGTGGCTCCCCTGGTGTTAGGAAAGAAAAAAAAAAACCTTTTTGAAAAAAAATAAAATAAAAAAATCACAAGAAGGGAAGGAGCGATGAGCAGGGGCTGGATCTCGGACTTTTTCCTCCTGAAGTCTACGATGATTTCCTGGGTCTTTGACTTGTTCAGCAGCAGGTTGTTAACCTTGCACAGCTTGCTCAGTTGCTCTACCTCATCCCTGTACGCCGCCTCGTCCCCCCCCGAGATGCATCCCACGGTGGTGTCGTCTGCAAACTTTACGATGGAGTTGCTGGGGTGGACGGGGGTGAAGTCGTAGGTGTAGAGGTTGTAGAGGATGGGGCTTAGCACGCAGCCCTGGGGGGACCCAGTGCTGAGTCTGAGGGCTGTGGAGGTGTGGGGGCCCACCCGCACCCTCTGGGGGCGGTCGGTCAGGAAGTCCTTGATCCATGCACATATAGAGTGTGATAGACCCAGGTCTAGTAGTTTGGTCACTAGCCTGTCTGGAAGGATGTTATGTATGTTTAGGATATATGTATGTTAGGATATATGTATGTTATATATGTTATATATGTTATATATGTATGTTATATATGTTATATATGTTATATATGTATGTTATATATGTTATATACGTATGTTATATATGTTATATATGTATGTTATATATGTTATATATGTTATATATGTATGTTATGTATGTTATATATGTTATATATGTATGTTATATATGTTATATATGTATGTTATATATGGATTCTTAATAGGACTGGTTGTTAAAATCCCTAAATATTCAGCACAACAATTGAGTTGGAGATGTCCTCTTGGGTGGAGTGGAATTTGGCAATGATCACGTGGTGCCACCAGTACGACACATCTTCAGTTGTGGTCCCCGACCTCATTGGGTGTTTCGGCCAGTTATCACAAGACACCCTCTGCCGAGGTTGGCCCACCACAGGCTGATCAGGCCTGGGTGTGTGTCGCACGGTGGCACCACGTGGTCATTTGGGAGCCCATGTTGGGTCCCTACGTTTCAGCCACAGCCAGTGACTGCTCCGTTCTGCTGCAGTGGACAGTTCTCTGATTGCCTTCCGTTGGGCCTGTCCTCTGATCCCTACTGCCCTCAGGAGCCTTGTGGTGGAGCTGGCTACAAAGCCTCTGCAGCCCACCTCCACTGGCCACACCTTCACGTTCCAGCCCCGCCCCTCTGCCTCGACTGCTAAGTTAGCATACCGCAGCCTCTTCCGTTCGAATGCCTCATCGATGGCCTCCTCCCATGGGACCGTCAGTTCTACGATGAAGACATGCCGGCAGGACTTGGACCAGAGGACTAGGTCTGGGCGCAGGTTGGTCACTGCAATTTCGGATGGGAAGGTGAGCCTCTGGCTGAGGTCTACCCGCATTTCCCAATCCCGGGCTGCGTTCAGTGGGCCTGAGTCTGGAGGTGATGGCTTGGTCCGCTGTTTCTCCCCTTCCCGGATGAAGGTTGTTTTCTGTGGAAAGGTAGTCTGGGCATTTAGAGGCATGGCGTTGGTGGTTACCCTCTTGTGCTCAAGTTCGGCAGCCAAGCACTTTAGCACTTGGTTGTGGCGCCAGGTGTATCTTCCTTGAGTTAGACTGGTCTTGCAACCCACCAAGATGTGTTTGAGGGTTGCTGGGGCTGCACACTGGAGACAGGCTGGGTCCTCTCCATACCAGAGATGTAGGTTGGTAGGAGAGGGCAGGACATAATATGTGGCTCTGATGATGAAACTTAGCCTATTAGACTCCATGCTCCACAGCTCTTTCCACGTGATTTTCCTCCTCTCCACGCTCTCCCACTTCATCCAGCGGCCTTGCTGGGCTTGGGAGACTGCCTTGGCGCACCTGGCTGCTTCCTCCTGGTGGCGCACCGCCTCAACCTTATATATGTTATATATGTATGTTATATATGTTATATATGTATGTTATATATGTTATATATGTTATATATGTTGCTTTGAATTGCATTCATGTACGAAAGGCGCTATATAAATAAAGTTTCACTTCACTATGTTATAAATGTATGTTATATATGTTATATATGTTATATAAATCAACTTTTTGATGATATTCTAATTATATGACCAGCACCTGTATATGTTATGTTATATATGTATGTTATATATGTTATAAATGTTATAAATGTATGTTATATATGTTATATAAATCAACTTTTTGATGATATTCTAATTATATGACCAGCACCTGTATATGTTATATTATGTATGTTATGTTATATGTTATATGTTATGTTATATATGTATGTTATATATGTTATATATGTTATATATGTATGTTATATATGTTATATATGTTGATATGTTATATGTTATATATGTATGTTATATATGTTATATATGTTATATATGTATGTTATATATGTTATATATGAAACTAAATAATAAAACTAGGGTTAGGGTTAGGGTTAGACATGCCAGCATGTCACCCTAGCACCTAACCCTAACCCTAGTATTCCCACATGTACCGTAACATATATATATATATATATATATATATATATATATATATATATATAAATGATTGAAACAGTAGATGTGAACTTATTTTTTTTTAAATGCCGGTGGAGAGAGGACGCTGGCGTTGCTTGTTCGCCGCTTCTCCGCCTGAAATCTACTAGGTGTAATTGCTGTAAATCTAGGTGTAACTGCAGTACACAGATAGGGCTATTACAGCGGCAGTTCCGGTGTTCCAGAAAGCCGGTTCGCGTTCGCGTTCGGAAACCTCCGAACGTTGGCGCTGTCTGGCGAACGAGCCCGCGTTCATACCAGTGTATCGTTCGCCAGACAGCGCCAACGTTCGGAGGTTTCCGAACGCGAACGCGAACCGGCGTTCGGAACTGCCGGTGTGAAAGCCCTAAGAGGAGATTAGACCCCTATATATAATACTTTCTTTTATTTCTTTTTTGTTTCTTTTTACTATTACAATGTAATTAAGTACTCAATGTTTTCAGTTTGTAAAGCGTCTTTGAGTGTCTAGAAAAGCACTATATAAGTCTAATGTATTATTATTATTATTATTATTATTATTATTATTATTATTATTATTATTATTATTATTATTATTATTATTATTATACAGCACCTTATTCCAAAGCGCTTTACAACGGCTTCTCATTCGCCCATTCACACACACATTCACACACACATTCACACACACATTCACACACACATTCACACACACATTCACACACACACTCACACACACATTCACACACCCATGGCGGCCACGCAAGGCGCCGGCCGGCCCCGCTCATTCATTGGGAGCAATGTGGGGGGTTAAGTGTCTTGCCCGAGGACACCTGGAAGGTGTGTGGCCATGACAGCCGGGGTTCGAACCTGATGAGCGTGTGACTCTGGAACTTGTTGAAGTAGAGCGAGCCGTTGTAGACGACCTGTCCAGTGCCGGACCAGGGGTGGGGCAGGCGGTGAGACGTGAAGTTGTCTGACGTCTGGAAGGCCTCCAGGGAGGCGTACTCACGCACGAACCGGTTGTTATGGTAACCGTCCATGTACCATACCTGAGGGAGGGGGGGGAGGGGGGGGGAGGGTAGGGGAGGGAGGGAGGGGGGAGGGAGGGAGGGGGGGAGGGAGGGAGGAGGGGAGGGTGGAGGGGAGGGAGGGGAGGGAGGGAGGGAGGGGAGGGGAGGGAGGGAGGGGAGGAGGGAGGGAGGGAGGGGTAAAGGTAAAAAATCCCCAAGTAATTTTTTCAGTTTTTTACAGATTATAAAAGTGCAATGTGTGTGTGTGTGTGTGTACCCGGGTGTCTCCGTCGGGGGCCAGGGGGTCGGTCATCCAGGAGCCGAACCTGGAGCCGGACGTCTTGATGGTGATTGGCTCGCTGATGCCTGTCAGCTTCCCACACGCTGCAACACACACACACACACACACACACACACACACACACACACACACACACAAAAACCTCAAATTGAATGTTTTGAATGAATGATAAATAAATGTCTAAGGCTGTGTGATTAGAAGCAGGTTATAACCAGGCTAGGCTGTGATTAGAAGCAGGTTATAACCAGGCTAGGCTGTGATTAGAAGCAGGTTATAACCAGGCTGTGTGATTAGAAGCAGGTTATAACCAGGCGGTGATTAGAAGCAGGTTATAACCTGTGTGTGTGTGTCTGTTACTGTTCCTGTGTGTGTGTGTGTACCTAGCCTCTGTGTGTGTGTGCGTGTGTATCTAGCCTCTGTGTGTGTGTGTATGTGTGTACCTAGCCTCTGTGTGTGTGTGTGTGTGTGTGTGTGCGTGCGTGCGTGCGTGCGTGTGTGTGTGTGCGTGCGTGTGTGTGTGTGCCTAGCCTCTGTGTGTGTGTGCGTGTGTGCGTGCGTGTGTGTGTGCGTGTGTGTGTGTGCGTGTGTGTGTACCTAGCCTCTGTGTGTGTGTGTGTGTGTGTGAATGAATGAATGAATTAATGAATGGACTTTATTGTCATTGCTAGAGTACAGGTACCAAACAACGAAATTTAGGAGGGGTGGCTCCCCTGGTGTTAGGAAAGGGGAAAAAAAACACTTTAAAAAAAAAATCACAAGAAGGGAAGGAGCTGGTTTACATAAATAAAGGCTATGTACACTATCCACTGTACTATACTGTACAGATAGACGACTAGTGTTGTCATATTGCACAATAGTATTGTTTCACATTTATTTAAAGTGTCACAGTTTGCAGGCTTGAAATGTACATGTTTGTGCCTCAGCACTACACCTGATTTTTTCAGTCCAGCAGCTGCCATACAATCCGTCCAGACTGTCCAGGGCCCAGAACTTAGGTCTTTGCTGTGTTCAGGGCCTGGACGGCCCTGTGGTAGAAGCTGTTCTTCAGTCTGTTTGTCTTTGCGGCCAGGGTCCTGAACCGCCTTTTCGAGGGCAGCCTGGTAAAGTGTTCGTACCCAGGGTGGGTCGGGTCCCTGGAGATCTTGGAGGCCTTCCTGAGACAGCGTGTGTTGTACAGCTCTTCCAGAGAGGGGAGGGGGGCGCCGGTGATCTTCTGTGCTGTTCTCACGACTCTCTGTAGCACATTTCTCTCCGCTGTTGTGCAGCTGGAGAACCAGTTGCAGATGCCGTAGGTGAGGATGCTCTCCACTGCGCCACGGTAGAAGGTCACCAGTATCTCCTGCTTGCTGTGTTCCTTCCTGAGGACTCTCAGGGTGTATAGCCGCTGTTGTGCCCTCTTGATGGTGCCTTTTGTGTTGTCCTTCCAGGTCAGGTCATCCCGCATGTGCATCCCCAGGAATCGGAGGGTTGAGACTCTCTCCACGCTCTCTCCGTCGATGAGCAGGGGCTGGATCTCGGACTTTTTCCTCCTGAAGTCTACGATGATTTCCTGGGTCTTTGACTTGTTCAGCAGCAGGTTGTTAACCTTGCACAGCTTGCTCAGTTGCTCTACCTCATCCCTGTACGCCGCCTCGTCCCCCCCCCGAGATGCATCCCACCACGGTGGTGTCGTCTGCAAACTTTACGATGGAGTTGCTGGGGTGGACGGGGGTGAAGTCGTAGGTGTAGAGGTAGAGGATGGGGCTTAGCACGCAGCCCTGGGGGGACCCAGTGCTGAGTCTGAGGGCTGTGGAGGTGTGGGGGCCCACCCGCACCCTCTGGGGGCGGTCGGTCAGGAAGTCCTTGATCCACGCACATATAGAGTGTGATAGACCCAGGTCTAGTAGTTTGGTCACTAGCCTGTCTGGAAGGATGGTGTTGAAGGCGGAGCTGAAGTCCACGAAGAGCAGTCTCGCGTAGCTGTTTCCCCTCTCCAGGTGGGATAGAGTGGCGTGGAGAGTCGTCGCGATGGCGTCCTCTGTGGACCTGTGGGCTCTGTAGGCGAACTGGTATGGATCCAGGTTGGGCGGGAGGCGTGTGAGTATGTGGGCCCGGACTAGTTTCTCGAAGCACTTCATGATGATTGGTGTGAGTGCCACCGGGCGGTAGTCGTTTAGGCAGCTCACCGTGCTTTTCTTCGGGACTGGGATGATAGTTGAGGTTTTCAGGCAGGGTGGGATGGTGGCCTGGGAAAGGGACTGGTTAAAGATGTTGGTGAAAACCCCGGCCAGCTGGTCGGCGCAGTCTCTCAGCACCCGTCCCAGGACGCCATCCGGCCCCGAGGCTTTCCTGGGGTCCACCGCCTTCAGTACGCGTCTCACTTCATGCTCTGTGAGGGTGAGGCTGCTGAGAGCTGGAGAGAGTGGTGTTTGTGTTGCGGTTACCTCCGTTCGCCCCTCGTCGAACCGGGCGTAGAAGGTGTTCAGCTTTCCCGCCAGCAGGGGGTCGTCCTCTGCGGCTGTGAGCCTGTTGGCTCTGAAGTTTGTCATCTGCTGAACCCCCTGCCACATCCGCGTGTGTGTGTGTGTGTGTGCGTGCGTGCGTGTGTGTGTACCTAGCCTCTGTGTGTGTGTGTGTGTGTGCGTGCGTGTGTGTGTGAGTGTGTGTACCTAGCCTCTGTGTGTGTGTGTGTGCGTGTGTGTGTGTGTGTGTGTGTGTACCTAGCCTCTGCATGCAGCCTCTCAGCCGGTCCTCCAGGCTGGTCACCTGACCCTGCAGGTCCTCGTAGTCATGGTGACCCTGGTCGGCCCGCAGCGCGCCCAGCAGCAGGGTCAGGTTGGCCACTTCCTGTCTGAAGGAGGCCAGCAGGTGGGCGTCGGCCTTGTATTCCTCCAACACCGGGATCAGAGGCCGCAGGGCCTCCATCTTCTCCTTCAGGGCCTGGGGGGGCGGAGTCAGAGGGGAGGGGGGGGGGGGAGTCACAGGGGAGGGGGGGGGGAGTCACAGGGGAGGGGGGGGCGGAGTCACAGGGGAGGGGGGGCGGAGTCACAGGGGAGGGGGGGCGGAGTCAGGGTCAGGTGACCACTACAGAGAACACTCTACTGTACTGTACTGTACTCTAATCTACTCTACTCTACTGTACTCTACTCTACTCTACTCTACTCTACTCTACTGTACTCTAATCTACTCTACTGTACTCTACTCTACTCTACTGTACTCTACTCTACTCTACTCTACTCTACTCTACTGTACTCTAATCTACTCTACTGTACTCTACTCTACTCTACTCTACTCTACTCTACTGTACTCTAATCTACTCTACTGTACTCTACTCTACTCTACTGTACTGTACTGTACTGTACTCTACTCTACTCTACTCTACTCTACTGTACTCTAATCTACTCTACTCTACTCTACTCTACTGTACTCTAATCTACTCTACTCTACTCTACTCTACTGTACTCTAATCTACTCTACTCTACTCTACTCTACTGTACTCTAATCTACTCTACTCTACTCTACTCTACTGTACTCTAATCTACTCTACTGTACTCTACTCTACTCTACTGTACTCTACTCTACTGTACTCTACTCTACTCTACTCTACTCTACTGTACTCTAATCTACTCTACTCTACTCTACTCTACTCTAATCTACTCTACTGTACTCTACTCTACTCTACTCTACTCTACTCTACTCTACTCTACTCTACTCTACTCTACTCTACTCTACTCTACTCTACTCTACTCTACTCTACTCTACTCTACTCTACTGTACTCTAATCTACTCTACTCTACTCTACTCTACTGTACTCTAATCTACTCTACTGTACTCTACTCTACTCTACTGTACTCTACTCTACTGTACTCTACTCTACTCTACTCTACTCTACTGTACTCTAATCTACTCTACTCTACTCTACTCTACTCTAATCTACTCTACTGTACTCTACTCTACTCTACTCTACTCTACTCTACTCTACTCTACTCTACTCTACTCTACTCTACTCTACTCTACTCTACTCTACTCTACTCTACTCTACTGGGGGTAGTGGTGGTCTAGTGGATAGTGAGTTGGACTTGTGATCGGAAGGTTGTGAGTTCAAATCCCGCCTGAAGCCACACCACTACTAGTGTGCCCTTGGGTAAGGCACTTAGCCCTCAGTTACTCCAGGGGGAATGTCCCTGTAATTCGTAATTGTAACTCGCTTTGGATAAAAGCGTCTGCTAAATGGCAAAATTAATTAATTAAATTACTCTACTCTACTTCTAACAATCGTTGTCATTTGAGAAAGGCACCTACAGTGTTATAGTTTTTGTACACATTTAAACAGGAAAGGTGCATTCAAGTAGTTAAACATCTATTCAACACATATTCAAGCATTAAACACGTATTCAACAAGCATTCAACAGGAAAGGTGCATTCAAGTAATTAAACACGTATTCAAGCATCAAACAGGAAAGTAAACACAGTAAACAATTTCAAAGACGAGAAGAAAAAGAGGTCAATGGCAACAACCCCCCCGCAACCGTTACTTAGGCAACACACCCGCGGTGGATGGGAATTGTAGTCCATTTAGCTAGGCACCCGCGGTGAATGGGAAATGTAGTCCTTGTAACTACCAACAACAGTTAGCTAGCCAGCTAACATGTCCGTTAAACAGTGCCCTCCTTTTGTTCTTTTTTTTCTCAACAAAGTCCGATGCCGGATCGTTGAACCTCTGAGTTTGTGACGCGTTGCCAGGACCGAAGTTGGAATGGAGTTCCCTCTTCACCTTAGCGCAGGCGGCCCGTTTCCTAGCAACTGTCAGGGTGAAGGCCCGTTTCCTAGCGACCGTCAGGGTGAAGGCCCGTTTCCTAGCGACCGTCAGGGTGAAGGCCCGTTTCCTAGCGACCGTCAGGGTGAAGTCAGGGAAGACTGAAGTCCTCCAGCCCTGTAGGAGAGAGGAGAGGCTGCTCCAGCTCAGAGCAGGACTTGATTCCCAACTTGAAATAGTCAGAGTGGACAGGGGGGGGACAGGGGGACAGGGGGGTCCAGGTGGACAGGGGGGTCCAGGGGGACAGGGGGGTCCAGGTGGACAGGGGGGTCCAGGTGGACAGGGGGACAGGGGGGTTCAGGTGGACAGGTGGACAGGGGGGTCCAGGGGGACAGGGGGACAGGGGGGTCCAGGGGGACAGGGGGGTCCAGGTGGACAGGGGGACAGGGGGGTCCAGGGGGACAGGGGGGTCCAGGTGGACAGGGGGGTCCAGGGGGACAGGGGGGTCCAGGGGGACAGGGGGACAGGGGGGTCCAGGGGAACAGGGGGGTCCAGGGGGACAGGGGGGTCCAGGTGGACAGGGGGACAGGTGGACAGGGGGACAGGGGGGTCCAGGGGGACAGGGGGGTCCAGGGGGACAGGGGGACAGGGGGGTCCAGGGGGACAGGGGGACAGGGGGGTCCAGGGGGACAGGTGGACAGGGGGGTCCAGGGGGACAGGGGGGTCCAGGGGGACAGGGGGGTCCAGGGGGACAGGGGGGTCCAGGTGGACAGGGGGGTCCAGGGGGACAGGGGGACAGGGGGGTCCAGGGGGACAGGGGGACAGGGGGGTCCAGGGGGACAGGGGGGTCCAGGTGGACAGGGGGGTCCAGGTGGACAGGGGGGTCCAGGGGGACAGGGGGACAGGGGGGTCCAGGGGGACAGGGGGACAGGGGGGTCCAGGGGGACAGGGGGACAGGGGGACAGGGGGGTCCAGGGGGACAGGGGGACAGGTGGACAGGGGGACAGGGGGGTCCCCAGGCCAGTACGGGCACCTCCGGACCCTCAGGCAGACCCACCAGATGTGAACGTCTCCTAAAGACACCCGCTTCCCCCTCTACTGTGTCCCTAAGAACTTCTGTTGCCCCCCTTGTACTGTTTCTCAGTTTCTCCAGTAAAAAAAAAAAAAAAAAGCTAGATTACTCTTCCTGCAACGAATGGTGGATTGCTGATTCACATGCTTAGTATTCAAATGTATTGATTGTAAGTCGCTTTGGAATAAGGCGTCTGCTAAATGCCAAAAATGTAAATGTAAATGTAAATGAACGTCCCTCCAGGTCCAACTCACATTTTTTGGGAAGGGAATGGACCAGGGCGGTTAGCCTGGTGCCAACTCTGTCTTCAAGGTTGGCAAGGTGGCTGAGCGCTCCAGGTCTGCAGTAGTGTCGCCATGTGAGCCAGTTTAGCACTCAGAAGGAGAGCCACAATGAGCTGCAATTTACGAACAGCTCCTATAGACAGGCTTGTTAGTAGACCAGCTCCTTTAGATAGGTCTGTTAGTAGACCAGCTCCTTTAGATAGGCCTGTTAGTAGACCAGCTCCTTTCGATAGGCCTGTTAGTAGACCAGCTCCTTTAGATAGGCCTGTTAGTAGACCAGCTCCTTTCGATAGGCCTGTTAGTAGACCAGCTCCTTTAGATAGGCCTGTTAGTAGACCAGCTCCTTTAGATAGGCCTGTTAGTAGACCAGCTCCTTTAGATAGGCCTGTTAGTAGACCATTACAATAATCAAGTCTACTCGAAACAAATGCATGGATGAGCTTTTCAAGGTCTTGTTTGGACATGAAACTTCTCATTCTTGTTATGTTTTGGGACTACTGTCATTCGGTGAGAGGGCTATGTAGATTTGAGTGTCATCTGCATAGTTGTGGTAGGCAATTCTGTTCTTTTTTATGATGTGTCCCAATGGAAGCATGTAGAGCAGGGGTCTTCAACCTTTTTCAACCCAAGGACCCCTTGGATGAGAGACAAACAGAACAGGGACCCCCACATGTAATATATATATATAAGCCTATAATAACTTTTATATTTACTTCATTCACCTTTTATTTCACCATATTAACCTATTTATATACTGGGTTATTAGCCTATATGTGTTTATGATTGATAAAACATTCATACATAATTATGATTGGTTATTATTATTATTATTATTATTATTATTATTGTTTTTGTTGTTGTTGTTGTTCTTGATGAGGCTTATATTTTCTATTATTATTATTTTTCAACAATGAAACTTTTAGCTTCAGGAAGCCAGGTATGCCTACCTCAGTGAGATGACTGGCCCTGGTTGGTGGTACACAGCTTGTCTATTCTGGGGGAGATGGAGGTTGTCAGGCAGAGCATCATGTCATCCTCAGGCTGCAGTCTGGAACTGTATTTGCTCTTCGGGTAGGTGAGGGAGGAGAATCCTCTTTCACAAAGATAAGTTGTTGCAAAAGGCACCGTGGCCTTTGCTGTCAGTTGGGGGAAGTATTTCTGGCAATGGATCCAGAACTGGGTGAGAGGCTGTGACTCGTACACATTCTTGTGTGTACTGTCTGTGGTTAGGTCGATCAGCTGATCTTCCTCAGCGGCTGTCAGGTTTGAGCCGTCGGATGCATTGTCTTTGAATGATAACCGTATCCATGTCTTGTGCTTTCTCCAAGACTCAGTCTCAGAAAAGTACTTCTCAAATTGACTTTCGAGTGCCTCCAAGTGATCAACAATTGCGCATTTTACATCAGGCGAGGGCACATTGAAATGCGCAGCCAGCTCTGCGCGGTTTTGGCCAACCAGAATCTCGAGGATAGCTGTGCGTAATTCAAAGACGCGCGCCAATACTGATCCACGGGAAAGCCATCTGACCTCGGAATGGTAAAGGAGCGCGTTGTGTTCCTCTCCTATAGTGGCGCATAGAGAAGCAAAGAGGCGGGTTTGTTATTATCAAACTAGTAACTAAATTAGTAACGATATGCTAGTTATTAATTAACGTTAATTTCGCAATGAAGACCGAACTGCAGCGTTTTAGCCAACACCTAGCTTGCTAGACAGGTGTGTTTTTTTTCCAGCTGACGTTATGTTAGACTCTAGAATCATGGGCATCATTTATTTTGTAAATTGTTTTTGTCAAAAGTAGCTTAATTCTCACTGATTATTTTGGTGAAAGTTGTCAATTATTATGACAGAAATTGGCGGACCCCTGCAGTACCTCTGCGGACCCCCTAGGGGTCGCGGACCCCCGGTTGAAGACCACTGATGTAGAGATTGAATAGGAGGGGGCCAAGGATTGATTGGGAAACCCCCGCATGTAATTTTAATTTTGTCGGACACAAAGTACTCTACTGTACTCTACTCTTCTCTTCTCTACTCTGTATGGGTGCAGGTGTGTATCTAGTTTCTACAGTATGACACAGGAGCAGGGTGAATGAAGCCCTCAGTACACCAATGTGGGAAAAATCTCTTTATTTTCAACTTTTCAAAAATGCAACATCTTGTCACATGCTCCAGGCCACATACAACATGTCTCCATAGTAACCAGGTAGTGTCATTAACAACATGTCTCCATGGTAACTAAAACAGAACTAATCTACTGATGAGGATGCTGCTAGGTAAACATGCAGATGCAACAGAGAGACAGAGACAGTCACAGAGAGAGAGAGAGAGAGAGAGAGAGAGAGAGAGAGAGAGAGAGAGAGACATAGTACATGGTGCAGAGTGGGTAGAGGAGTAGAGATAGATCAGATAGATCAGATAGATCAGATAGATCTGGGGAGTAGAGATAGATCAGATAGATCAGATAGATCTGGGGAGTAGAGATAGATCAGATAGATCAGATAGATCTGGGGAGTAGAGATAGATCAGATAGATCTGGGGAGTAGAGATAGATCAGATAGATCTGGGGAGTAGAGATAGATCAGATAGATCTATAGGCTCTTCAGTCTGCAGCTGTCTGTCTACTTCCTGTCTACCTCCTGTTTGTCAGCCCTGCAAGCAAGAACACACACACTGTCACTCTCTGGCCTGGCTAGCACACAGCTAAGCTCTCTTGTACATAACTAAACTGTCTTCAGTTGTACACGTACGTACACACACACACACACACACACACACACGGAACAGTACACACTAAATATCAATAATTGTGACACGTTCTAATGCTTTGGTCCTCATGTCGGGATCTGATATAATGATCGTAATGACTTTTCTTTCGAAAAATGTGAATACATTTCCGCGTTGTTGCAAATCAACGACACAACGCTAGTCAACTAACAAAGCTTGTTTTGTGAGCCTGCTAACAATGTAAAGTAGTGTTCTAGTTAACTAGGTAACAATGTAAAGTAGTGTTGTAGTTAACTAGGTAACAATGTAAAGTAGTGTTGTAGTTAACTAGGTAACAATGTAAAGTAGTGTTCTAGTTAACTAGGTAACAATGTAAAGTAGTGTTCTAGTTAACTAGGTAACAATGTAAAGTAGTGTTCTAGTTAACTAGGTAACAATGTAAAGTAGTGTTCTAGTTAACTAGGTAACAATGTAAAGTAGTGTTGTAGTTAACTAGGTAACAATGTAAAGTAGTGTTCTAGTTAACTAGGTAACAATGTAAAGTAGTGTTGTAGTTAACTAGGTAACAATGTAAAGTAGTGTTCTAGTTAACTAGGTAACAATGTAAAGTAGTGTTCTAGTTAACTAGGTAACAATGTAAAGTAGTGTTCTAGTTAACTAGGTAACAATGTAAAGTAGTGTTGTAGTTAACTAGGTAACAATGTAAAGTAGTGTTCTAGTTAACTAGGTAACAATGTAAAGTAGTGTTCTAGTTAACTAGGTAACAATGTAAAGTAGTGTTCTAGTTAACTAGGTAGCAATGTAAAGTAGTGTTCTAGTTAACTAGGTAGCAATGTAAAGTAGTGTTCTAGTTAACTAGGTAACAATGTAAAGTAGTGTTCTAGTTAACTAGGTAACAATGTAAAGTAGTGTTGTAGTTAACTAGGTAACAATGTAAAGTAGTGTTCTAGTTAACTAGGTAACAATGTAAAGTAGTGTTCTAGTTAACTAGGTAACAATGTAAAGTAGTGTTCTAGTTAACTAGGTAGCAATGTAAAGTAGTGTTCTAGTTAACTAGGTAACAATGTAAAGTAGTGTTCTAGTTAACTAGGTAACAATGTAAAGTAGTGTTCTAGTTAACTAGGTAACAATGTAAAGTAGTGTTGTAGTTAACTAGGTAACAATGTAAAGTAGTGTTCTAGTTAACTAGGTAACAATGTAGAGTAGTGTTCTAGTTAACTAGGTAACAATGTAAAGTAGTGTTCTAGTTAACTAGGTAACAATGTAAAGTAGTGTTGTAGTTAACTAGGTAACAATGTAAAGTAGTGTTGTAGTTAACTAGGTAACAATGTAAAGTAGTGTTGTAGTTAACTAGGTAACAATGTAAAGTAGTGTTGTAGTTAACTAGGTAACAATGTAAAGTAGTGTTGTAGTTAACTAGGTAACAATGTAAAGTAGTGTTCTAGTTAACTAGGTAACAATGTAAAGTAGTGTTCTAGTTAACTAGGTAACAATGTAAAGTAGTGTTCTAGTTAACTAGGTAACAATGTAAAGTAGTGTTGTAGTTAACTAGGTAACAATGTAAAGTAGTGTTCTAGTTAACTAGGTAGCATTGGGGTTAGGGTTTGGCTTGACTAGCGAGTTTGTGTTTGCGTGATTCTCAACAACGTTGAAACGTAGTTCCGTGTTTCAAAAGAAAAGTCCCAACATTTTGATTGGTTGCCGACATGCGGACCAGATGATCAGACTGTCACAATTATCATCATGCCCAAAGATACAAGTCACTGCACACACACACACACACACACACACACACACACACACACACCTTGTACTGCCTGGCGATGTTCTGTTTGTGGTTCTCCTCCACCTGGAGGAACTTGGTCTCCAGGCCGCGGAGCTGCAGCTCCATCCTCTCCACATACTGCAGGTCCCTCTGGGTGCGCTGGTCCAGCGCCTGGACGGACTGGCTCATGTTCTGGACCTGCACACCACACCACAGCCTGGTCAGGAGACCTGCCTTCTCCAGGAGCTAGTTAGTTGGTTAGTTAGCTAGTTAGCTAGTTAATTAGTTAGTTAGTTGGTTAGTTAGCGAGTTAACTAGATAGCTAGTTATTTAGGTAGGTAGTTAGTTAGTTAGTCAGTTAGTTAGCTAGTTAATTGGTTAGTTAGCTAGTTAACTAGATAGCTAGTTATTTAGGTAGTCAGTTAGTTAGTTGGTTAGTTAGTAGACATGCCTTCTCCGGGAGCTAGTTAGTTGGTTAGTTAGTTAGTTGGTTAGTTGGTTAGTTAGCTAGTTAGTTGGTTAGTTAGCTAGTTAGTTAGTAGAAATACCTTCTCCAAACGCTAGTTGGTTGGTTAGTAAGCTAGTTAGTTAGTTGGTAGACGGTACCTTCTCCAAGAGCTAGTTAGTTAGTTAGTTGGTAGACAGTACCTTCTCAAGGAGCTAGTGAGTTAGCTAGTTAGTTAGTTAGTTGTACCTTCTCCAGGAGCTAGTGAGTTAGCTAGTTAGTTAGCTAGTTAGTTAGCTAGTGAGTTAGCTAGTTAGTTAGTTAGTTGTACCTTCTCCAGGAGCTGTCGTAGCTGCTTGGTTCTGGCGTCTCGTGAACACATGGTCTGCTGGGGCGCCACCACCGTGCACACGCACCGGCCCTCTGTGTCCTGGGCGGAGCTGTACACCTGCCATGACTCCTCTGGGCTGGCTGGCAGCACCTGAGGGAGGGAGGGAGGGAGGGAGGGAGGGAGGAAGGGAGGGAGGAAGGGAGGAAGGGAGGGAGGGAGGAAGGGAGGGAGGGATGGAGGGAGGGAGGGAGGGAGGAAGGGAGCGAGGGAGGGAGGGAGGGAGGGATGGAGGGAGGGAGGGAGGAAGGGAGGGAGGGATGGAGGGAGGGAGGGAGGGAGGAAGGGAGGGAGGGAGGGAGGGATGGAGGGAGGGAGGGAGGGAGGAAGGGAGCAAGGGAGGGAGGGAGGGAGGAAGGGAGGGAGGGATGGAGGGAGGGAGGGAGGGAGGGAGGAAGGGAGGGAGGGAGGAAGGGAGGGAGGGATGGAGGGAGGGAGGGAGGGAGGAAGGGAGCGAGGGAGGGAGGGAGGGAGGGAGGGAGGGATGGAGGGAGGGAGGGAGGGAGGAAGGGAGGGAGGGAGGAAGGGAGGGAGGGATGGAGGGAGGGAGGAAGGGAGCGAGGGAGGGAGGGAGGGAGGAAGGGAGGGAGGGATGGAGGGAGGGAGGGAGGGAGGGAGGGAGGGAGGGAGGAAGGGAGGGAGGAAGGGAGGGAGGGAGGGAGGGAGGAAGGGAGGGAGGGAGGCATCAGGTGACAGGAAGCAGAGAGTCAGAGAGGCCATGTTGGGGTTAAAGGAGACATGGTCATGAGATGGAGAGATGGAAAGAGATAGATAGATAGATACATAGAGAGTCTGGTGTATATATATATATATATATATGTAGTGACCGCTCGTTAGTGAGCAGAGTATTCGTAATTCACGGCGTTCCAGCCTGTACAAAGCACTGTTGATATGTTTGTGTTTACTCAATCACCCAGGCTCCTTAGCGGGTGATATGACGGGATATAAGTGGGACAAAGATGGATGAATGTTGTTGTTGTCAGTACGCATGCAGAGAGTGAGAATAAAGCACATGATTGTTTTTCTACCGGCAAACCGACTACATCGTCCAGTTATTGCCGTCACTCCTACATTGGTGACCCTGACATTCTCTCGAACGTTTTCGGAGATCATTTGAACATGACAACAAACGCAGTTTGTCTTATTGAAAACCCACCGGCACAGCACAAATATGTTACCTTGAAGGCGCACCTCATAGATACGTTTTGTTTGTCTGAATCTGAACGTGCACGCCAGCTCCTCTCTCTCCCTGGGCTCGGTGACACAAAACCCTCTGAACTGATGGACCACATGCTAGCTTTGCTGGGCGACCATCAGCCGTGTTTTCTTTTTAAAGAGCTTTTTCTGCAACAGTTACCAGACCAGGTTCGTTTTTCAATGGCTAATTCCATCAAAACAGACTTTCGTCAGCTAGCCAAGGAAGCGGATATATTTTTCTCAGCTGGGAAGAAGTGTTTTACAGCCACCATGGATGAGTTTGGGTTCCAACCACTCTCCATCTCCGCTACTGCTGTGGCCCGACGGGTGAGGCCGTCGGGGTTGTGCTTTTACCATATGAAATTCGGGGACAAAGCTAAGAAGTGCCTACCACCATGCAACTTCAGTGTGTCGGGAAACGCACAGGCCGCCACTCATTAGCAGCTGTGGGTGCCGGCCATTCTGCAGGCTTGCTGTACGTCACTGACTCCCTCTCCGGCCGCCGTTTTCTGTGTGACACAGGTGCCCAGGTGAGCGTGCTCGTATCGGCAATAGACATTAAACAGGGAAACAAGGACCCTCCCTTGAGGCTGCCAATGGCAGTGCTATCGCTACCTTCGGCAGGCGCACTGTGGGTTTGTGTTTTGCTGACCAGCGTTTTACCTGGAGTTTTGTGTTGGCCAAAGTGTCTACTCCCCTCTTAGGCGCTGACTTTCTCTGCGCTAACAGCCTCCTGGTGGACGTGGGGAACCGCCGACTCGTCAACGCTGAGACATTCGGCTCTTTGTCATGTGAGCGCAGTGACGCAGCCACAATGAAGCTGTCCAGTGCTGTCTCGCCGGCTGACGATTTCTCTCCTCTTCTATTGGAGTTCTCAGACATCACAACACCTACCTTCTCGGCTGCTACCACCAAACACGGCGTCATGCATTACATCTCCACGGAAGGCCCACCAGTGCATGCCAGGGCCCGTCGCCTCGACCCACACAAGCTCACCATCGCGAAAGAGGAGTTTGCAGCCATGGAGGCACTTGGCATCATTCGCCGTTCTGACAGTCCTTGGGCCTCGCCTCTCCATCTCGTTCCCAAGTCCAACGGAGGCTGGCGTCCGTGCGGCGACTACCGGCGTCTAAATGATGTCACCACACCTGACCGTTACCCCGTTCCACACATTCAAGACTTTTCAGCCCATCTAGCAGGCGCGTCTATTTTTTCTAAAGTGGATTTGGTACGGGGATACCACCAGGTGCCAGTTAGCCCTCAGGACGTCCCCAAGACAGCGGTTATAACACCATTCAGACTTTTTGAGTTTTTGAGGATGCCGTTTGGCCTCAAGAATGCTGCCCAGACCTTTCAGAGGTTGATGGACGCCATGCTGGGCAACCTCCCTTTTGTGTTTGTCTACCTAGACGATATCCTGGTAGCTAGCACGTCCAAGGCAGAGCACCTATCCCACCTCCGTCTCCTCTTCAGTCGCCTCCGGGAACATGGATTAATCATCAACCCAGCAAAGTGCCAGTTTGGACTGCCTGCCATGGATTTCCTCGGCCACCACATCACTACTGCTGGGGCGGTCCCGCTGCCATCAAAGGTGGACGCTGTGCTGCAGCTCCCACGCCCTACCAGCATTAGAGCTTTACAGGAGTTCCTGGGGATGGTGAATTTCTACCATCGATTCATCCCCCAGGCTGCCCACCTAATGCGACCCCTGTATGGGGCTCTCAAGGACAAGACCCCTAAGCACATCATCGCATGGTCCGACGAAATGTCAAAGGCATTCTCAGACACCAAGGAAGCCCTCGTGAGCGCGACCATGCTGACTCACCCCGTGCCTGAAGCTTCCGTGGCCTTGACAACTGATGCCTCAGATTATGCCGTTGGAGGCGTTTACGAACAGCTGGTCAAGGGGGTTTGGCAACCCCTGGCATTTTTCAGCCGACAACTCCGCTCCAGTGAGCAAAAATACAGCACCTTTGACCGAGAGCTCCTCGCTCTGTACTTGGCAGTCAGGCACTTCCGTTTCCTGCTGGAGGCTCGTCCATTCACAGTTTTTGTGGACCACAAACCCTTGATTTTTGCCATGGCTAAGGTGTCGGAGCCGTGGTCTGCCAGGCAGCAGCGTCATCTGGCTTATATCTCCGAGTTCACTACAGACATTCGGCATGTGGCGGGGAAGGACAACCCTGTAGCTGACTGCCTCTCTCGTGCCACTATCGGGGCTGTCCACCTTGGCATCGACTACGCCCATATGGCTGCGGATCAGGTTTCGGACCCAGACATCCAGGCATGCAGGACTAAAGTTTCTGGCCTCCAGTTGGCGGACATCCCCTTCAGTGACGACGGCACAACGCTGCTTTGTGACGTGTCCATGGAGCAGCCGCGCCCCGTGGTTCCACATGCATGGAGACGGCAAGTTTTCGAGGCCATACATGGCCTCTCACACCCAGGCAGGAAACCTTCGCAGCGCCTGATTGCGGCGAAATTCGTCTGGCCCAGGATGAAGGTTGACATTGGTGGTTGGGTCAAGACCTGCGTGCCATGCCAACGTGCGAAGGTCCATCGTCATGTTAAGGCCCCGCTGGAGCGGTTCACGGTCCCAGAAAGACGCTTCGACCATGTCAACATTGATCTGGTGGGTCCCCTTCCCGCCTCCAGGGGGTACACTCACCTTCTGACGATGGTGGACAGGACCACCCGTTGGCCAGAGGCCGTCCCACTGACGGAGACTACCACAGCTGAGGTGGCCCGCGCATTCATCGGCACCTGGGTCTCCCGGTTTGGGGTCCCCTCAGACCTTTCCTCTGATCGGGGGGCCCAGTTCACTTCTGGCTTATGGACTTCCATTACTCAGCAGCTGGGTGTCTCCCTCCACCGCACTACGGCTTACCACCCACAGGCCAATGGCCTGTGTGAACGTTTTCACCGGTCCATGAAGGCCGCCCTTAAAGCCGATCTCCGGGGCGACGGCTGGGTCGACAGGCTTCCTTGGGTGATGCTGGGACTCCGTACTGCACCTAAGGAGGACCTCCTTTCGTCCTCTGCTGAGCTGGTGTACGGCCAACCCCTCCGGGTTCCGGGGGATTTCCTCCCCTGTGCTACGGTCCCCTGGTCAGCACCAGAACAGCGAAGTGCGCTGCTGGACAAGGCCAAGTCCTTCCGGCCGATCCCTACCTCATGCCATGGCGTTCCTAAGGTACGTGTCCCGCCTGATCTGAAGGCAGCGGGGTATGTCTTTATCCGCCAAGACGCCCATCGAGCCCCTCTGCAACCGCCCTATGATGGTCCCTACCGGGTCGTGGAGACAGGCGACAAATCCTTTATTATCGACATGGGGGGTAGTAAGGAACGCATCTCGGTGGATCGCCTTAAGCCAGCTCATCTGGACTTGGACCGTCCCATCGAGGTGGCCCACCCGCCCCGCCGCGGTCGCCCCCCTGTTAAAACAGTCCCGACCCTAGCTCCTGCAGACCCCCTGCCCTGCCGTCCGAGGCCGGCCAAACGTCCGCCTGTTGTTTTTCCCCTGCCTCGGTCTCCTGTGCCTGCTCAAGGGCGCCAGAGTCGCTTTGGGCGAGTTATCAGAGTCCCTGACCGTTTTTTGGGGCCGGTTCTTGTGAATTCTGGGGGGACGTGTGTAGTGACCGCTCGTTAGTGAGCAGAGTATTCGTAATTCACGGCGTTCCAGCCTGTACAAAGCACTGTTGATATGTTTGTGTTTACTCAATCACCCAGGCTCCTTAGCGGGTGATATGACGGGATATAAGTGGGACAAAGATGGATGAATGTTGTTGTTGTCAGTACGCATGCAGAGAGTGAGAATAAAGCACATGATTGTTTTTCTACCGGCAAACCGACTACATCGTCCAGTTATTGCCGTCACTCCTACATATATATATATATATATATATATATATAGAGAGAGAGAGAGAGAGAGAGAGAGAGAGAGAGATAGAGAGATCGAGAGATCTCTGTGTGTATGTGTCTCTCTCTGTTGTTGATTTGGAAAATATGTTCTAATGGTCATTAACATTATTTGTATTATTATCATCATCATTACAACTACAGCTGTCCACGCCCACGGTACTGTGTGTGTGTGTGTGTGTGTGTGTGTGTGTGTGTGTGTGTGTGTGGGGGGGGGGGTAGGCGTGAGCTCGACAGATGGTCCTCAGTGAGACTCTGGCAACTGTAGTGCTGGACACACACACACACACGCAGACGCACACGCACACGCACACGCACACACACACACACACACACACACACACACACACACACACACTCACGCACAGTGACTGTAATGACACTGGTTCTTATGGATGTTCTTTACTGATGATGATGATGATGATGATGATGGTGATGATGATGATGGTGATGATGATGATGATGATGATGATGATGATGATGATGGTGATGATGATGGTGATGATGATGGTGATGGTGATGGTGATGAAGATGATGATGATGGTGATGATGATGATGATGATGGTGATGATGATGATGGTGATGATGATGATGATGATATTGATGGTGGTGATGATGATGATGATGATGATGGTGATGATGATGATGGTGATGATGATGATGATGATGACGATGATGATGGTGATGATGATGATGATGATGATGGTAATGATGATGATGATGATGATGATGGTGATATTGATGGTGATGATGATGATGGTGATGATGATGATGGTGATGATGATGATGATGATGATGATGATGATGATGATGATGATGATGATGGTGATGATGATGATGATGATGGTGATGATGATGATGATGGTGATTCCTGTACTGAGACAGAGGTACTGGTTGTAAGTCTCTCTGGATCAAAGTGTCTGGCTGCTAAACGACTTCAATGTAAATCTTTGAAACAGACATTTACAAAAGCTAGGCTGCACCTGCTAATTAACTCATTCATTATGGCACTGCAGGTATTGTGTATTACTGGCAGAGAGAGTGGTGTCTTATCTTATCTTTCTTTTCTGAAAGACCTTCTGCTAGCATATCAGCCCAATAGAGCTCTCAGGTCTTCTGCTAGCATATCAGCCCAATAGAGCTCTCAGGTCTTCTGCTAGCATACCAGCCCAATAGAGCTCTCAGGTCTTCTGCTAGCATATCAGCCCAATAGAGCTCTCGGGTCTTCTGCTAGCATATCAGCCCAATAGAGCTCTCAGGTCTTCTGCTAGCATATCAGCCCAATAGAGCTCTCAAGTCTTCTGCTAGCATATCAGCCCAATAGAGCTATCGGGTCTTCTGCTAGCATATCAGCCCAATAGAGCTCTCAGGTCTTCTGCTAGCATATCAGCCCAATAGAGCTCTCAGGTCTTTTGCTAGCATATCAGCCCAATAGAGCTCTCAGGTCTTCTGCTAGCATATCAGCCCAATAGAGCTCTGAGGTCTTCTGCTAGCATATCAGCCCAATAGAGCTCTCAGGTCTTCTGTTAGCACATCAGCCCAATAGAGCTCTCAGGTCTTCTGCTAGCATATCAGCCCAATAGAGCTCTCAGGTCTTCTGATGCTGGTTTTCTCTGTGTACCACATGTACAAAAGAAGAGATTTGGTGAGGCTGCATTCTCATTTTATGCTCCAGATTGTGTCTTCACAGCCAGTTTACATTAGGGATGCAACCTCAGCACAACCCATCTTTTTAATATTGCCTTTAAATGACTAAATAATTAAATGACTAAATACACTTTGATCTGCAACATTTGCAGGAAAAGCGCTAGACAAATACAAGTTATTATTATTATGATTATGATTATTATGATTATTATGATGATTCTCTTACAGGAATGAGAAGGCAGTGGAACAGAGCCCCTCTCTACACACAACCAGGCTATTTATACCACCTCTCCTAGAAACTCCATTTACACATGAATAATAGGAGAGGGGGGGGAGAGAAAGAGAGGGGAGAGGGAGGGGAGAGAGAGAGAGAAAGAGAGGAAGAGGGAGAGAGAGAGGAAGAGGGAGAGAGACAGAGAGGGAGAGACAGAGAGAGAGAGGGAGAGAGAGAGAGAGACAGAGAGAGGGGAGAGAGAGGGAGAGAGAGAGAGAGAGGGGGAGAGAGAGAGGGAGAGAGAGAGGGAGAGAGAGAGAGAGGGAGAGAGATAGAGGGAGAGAGAGAGAGAGGGAGAGACTGGTCTAATCATAGAAATAGAATGGAGTAGAATGGATCAAATGTGACACGTTCTAGCAACCAATCAAACATTTTAATGTTCAGACTTTTCTTTTGAAAGACGGAACTACGTTTCAACGTTGTTGAGAATCACAACACAAACTCTCTAGTCAAGCCAAACCCCAATGCTACCTAGTTAACTAGAACACTACTTTACATTGTTACCTAGTTAACTAGAACACTACTTTACATTGTTACCTAGTTAACTACAACACTACTTTACATTGTTACCTAGTTAACTACAACACTACATTACATTGTTACCTAGTTAACTACAACACTACTTTACATTGTTACCTAGTTAACTACAACACTTCTTTACATTGTTACATAGTTAACTAGAACACTACTTTACATTGCTACCTAGTTAACTAGAACACTACTTTACATTGTTACCTAGTTAACTAGAACACTACTTTACATTGTTACCTAGTTAACTAGAACACTACTTTACATTGCTACCTAGTTAACTAGAACACTACTTTACATTGTTACCTAGTTAAATAGAACACTACTTTACATTGTTACCTAGTTAACTACAACACTACTTTACATTGTTACATAGTTAACTAGAACACTACTTTACATTGTTACCTAGTTAACTAGAACACTACTTTACATTGTTACCTAGTTAACTACAACACAACTTTACATTGTTACCTAGTTAACTACAACACTACTTTACATTGTTACCTAGTTAACTAGAACACTACTTTACATTGTTACCTAGTTAACTAGAACACTACTTTACATTGTTACCTAGTTAACTAGAACACTACTTTACATTGTTACCTATGACACGTGGTATCGCCTCTGTGACAGCCAGGTGGTGTGTGAGCAGCAAGGGGATGTCAAACGTAAACATTGAGGTTGAGTTTTTTGGGAAACAGTGAATCTGAAGTTATCCGTCGTCATGGTAACTTCGTACAGGAAGTATGAATCGATGGTGCTGCGTACGACCTCACAACCTGTCTCTCAAAAGATCAGACATGTGACAGACTGAGACATGTGACAGACTCAGACATGTGACAGACTCAGACATGTGACAGACTCAGACATGTGACATGTGACAGACTCAGACATGTGACAGACTCAGACATGTGACAGACTCAGACATGTGACATGTGACAGACTCAGACATGTGACAGACTCAGACATGTGACAGACTCAGACATGTGACAGACTCTGACATGTGACAGACTCAGACATGTGACAGACTCAGACATGTGACAGACTCAGACATGTGACAGACTCAGACATGTGACAGACTCAGACATGTGACAGACTCAGACATGTGACAGACTCAGACATGTGACAGACTCAGACATGTGACATGTGACAGACTCAGACATGTGACAGACTCAGACATGTGACAGACTCAGACATGTGACAGACTCAGACATGTGACATGTGACAGACTCAGACATGTGACAGACTCAGACATGTGACAGACTCAGACATGTGACAGACTCAGACATGTGACAGACTCTGACATGTGACAGACTCAGACATGTGACATCTATTCATCAATCGATTCTAGACTGCTGCAGTGGATTCCAGGTTAAAAACAAACCTCCGCTGCAGATGTAGCCTGAGCCTGGTTGTAGCTAGGCTGGTGCAGCCTGAGCCTTTCTGACTAGAAAATTGCAACTAAAAGTTAAAAAAGTTGAGAGCCGTTCAAATAAGGACAAACAAACAAATGCCACAATGTCAAATGTTGCGCAAAAACTGCTCAACAGACGATCAAAGGTAGCTCAGGCAAGGCTCGTCTCGCCTGCCGGGCCGTGGAGCTTAATAACCATCTGCTCCATGATAGGCTCACTATAACAGCGGAGCCCTCCCGGCGTCTCAAGTCGAGACACCCATTTGTGCCTGCCGCACAGGATCTCAGGCAGCAATGCAGAGATCTCAACATCAGTGCGGCAGGATGGGCGGATTATATGTGGCGCGCGGAGTGGGAGGCTAACACCTCCAAACTCCGCGACCACATCCCAGTCGCCGGCGCTGAGCCCCTCGGGATGGACTTGCCAAGGCTATCCTGGGTGAGGCTCAATCGTCTCCGGACCGGCGTCGGGCGTTTCCGCTCATCAATGCACAGATGGGGCCTGGCCCCAAATGCGTCGTGCGAGTGTGGCGCAGAGGACCAAACCGCAGACCATATTATCCTGGATTGCCCGGTGTACCACCCACCCAACGGGATGCATGGTCTGCCGGTATTAGATGACGAGACGATGACGTGGCTTCTGGAGGGGTGTCCAGAAATATAGCCCGGGTGAGCCCCTCAACCAGGTCTCGGGGTGGTAAAAGGGTAGCCCCTCGGCCCCGAGCCTGGTGGAGTGGAGAGGAAAAACAACTACCCATACGCCGAAGAAGAAGAAGGCAAGGACAAACGAGTACAAACAGACACGACAACCATCTTGGATTAATGATTAGCAAGTGCACCTGTTTTATCCACTACTCACGAGCTCAGCATGAGAGGGCACTGACATGAGGGGTATCTCTCATCTCCTTCAGAGAACCTGGGTTTACATTCAGCACCTCTAGTTCTCTTTGCTGACTTGGTTTGACTCTTCACTATGGGACCCTGCTAAACGTGTGTGTGTGTGTGTGTGTGTGTGTGTGTGTGTGTGTGTGTGTGAGGACGGGCTCATTGTAATGGTGTTCTACAGAACATGTTGACTCAGCAGCACAGGGTCCAACGGATCACCCCCACACACTCTTACTATACTATACACTAAGATGTTTATAAGATGTTTATACACTATCTAACATGTTTATAAGATGTTTATACACTATCTAACATGTTTATAAGATGTTTATACACTATCTAACAGGGTTATAAGATGTTTATACACTATCTAACATGTTTATAAGATCTTTATACACTATCTTACGTCTTGTGTTTCAGGGTTAGGGTTATCCATCTGTGTAACGTTGCATAACAACCCAAGTTTCCAGTACGAGGCGACAGTGGTAATATGATGATCTAACAGAAGAAGAACACGAAGTACAACGAAATTCAAGGATCAGGACTCGATGAAAACAGAATCATATTTCTCGTGTAGCCTAAAACCATTAAACCACTGGAATCGATGCGTAATGTAATCCGACAGCAGGCATACCGAACATAAACAACCGATCTGAGATATCAACCCTCAGCCTCTCCATCCCTGGTGTGACACACACAGATGAGAGATGAGATGATTGAGTCTCTCGGTGTGATCCGTCGGTGAAGACACCCCAGCAGGGCGTTAATCCGGTTATAATCTAGAATCATAATCTAGAATAACACCCGCGGGTTAGGAAGACACCGGGGGGTACCGGGAGGCTCACGGGGTTCCCGGGGAGGGTCGGTGTGTGAGCGGTAGGTAGGTAGGTAGTTAGGTAGGTAGGTAGGTAGGTATAGGTAGGTAGGTAGGGAGGTAGGTAGGTAGGTAGGTATAGGTTGGTAGGTTGGTAGGTAGGTAGGTGTGTGTGTGTAGGTTGGTAGGTAGTTAGGTAGGTATAGGTTGGTAGG